>NC_042615.1:90125012-90460682 GCF_901001135.1 Rhinatrema bivittatum
AGGCATTGTGTACTGACATATGTGCTCAGGTACACCTTCTCTGTCGGTATGCCTACCCAACAACATACATGGTGTCAACTGGCTGCCCCTCAATGTGCACAACTGAGTAGAGATGTTCATGCAAGGTCTCAGGAACGTCAGGGGCTCACTAACACCTGTGGATGTGAGCTGCTCTTACATGACAAGTCCCAATTCATCTTGCACACTGCCAGTAGCCATGGCTACATCCAATATGTGTAGGCTGTCCACCTGTGCGGTGAGGTGAGCAAGCCATGCCACATACAAGGCGTACTGCATAGTTTGTGCTTGGCAGCCAATGGTACATGGTTGGGTGCCTGAGCCATTACACCACTTTCAGTAACACAATGTCCCACTCAGGTCTGTTGTGATGGGGACCTGTGACTCCATCACAACAGGCGTCTACATCACCTTTGTGTGCCATTACAGAGATGACCCTTGCAAAAATGTTATATGTATGTTAATGTGGATCTTACCTACAAGCCAACCATCGCCATACAGGCCATCTTCGAATTTGCGAAACAGAGCTGATTGCCTGAGTACGAAGGCATCGTGCCGCTGACCCCGGGAATCTGGACATCACCGAGAGGATACGCATTCCAGCATCACACACCACTTGCACGTTGAGGGAGTGGAACTGCTTCCTGTTGGCGGTAGGCTGCCTCCGTCTCACGGGGTGGAACGATGGCCACATGGGTGCAGTCAATAGCTCCAATGACATTCGGAAAGCGGGCAACGGCATAGAAAACCACGCTTGAGGTCCATCAGGTCCTGTCTGTTGCGTGGGAATGCTATGTAGCGAGGCATGCGGTCCATAACAGCTGCAATGACCTGGTGCAGACACCGGGAAAAGGTGTTCTGTGACATGCCACCCACAACAGCTACCGTGGATTGGAAGGAGCCTCTTGCTGTGAAATGCAGGGCGGGCCAAGAGTTTGGTCAGGCCGGGATGGCACGGCTCCTTCGGGTTCGGGCCTCAAGGGCACCTCGTATGTCTCCATATAGTTCCATGATGGCACGAGTGCTGAGGCGATATCTGCTGATGACTACATCCTCTGGCATTCCCAGCAATGAGGTTCGTGGCAGATAGATCCGATGCCTGTAACGATGGCGACGTCGACCAACATCCTGGCGTCTGCGTCTGCGTTGGGCCTGGTCAGCCATGGCGTGCACCTGCCCCATACACTGTGAATGTGTGGAGCAGATTCACCTACTAAGAACAGGCCTTTTTATTGGCCAGCTCTACATTTGTAGGTCTATGGGGATTGGTTTGGCAAATTTTCGTTCAACGCGCTATTAGCGCGCTGCGCGCTGTGCGCCGTGATAGACTGTATCGCATTTGAAAGGGTTGTAGTTATTGGCCGCGTTAGGAGCCGCGCTAACACCGCCGCAGGATTTGCGCCACGCAATACGTCCGCGCTAACACCGCTGCGGGTTTCGCGCCACGCGATACCTCCTCCCTACTTTACATTTGCCCCGCCCCAACTCCGCCCCCTGAATACATTATTCCATATTTGCATTCGCGAACCGCGATATATGCTTGTTATCGCGGTTCGCGAATTTACCGCAGGCGGTACAGCCGTATCGCGCGCAGTAACTCTTTTGAAAATGAGGCCCAAAGTTTGTTGTTTACCATGGATCATTAAAACCTTTCAAGTATCTGAAGGTCTGTATCATATCACCCCTGCTCCTCCTCTCCTCTAGGGTATACATATTCAGGTTCTTCAACCTCTCCTCATAAGTCATTTGATGGAGACCACCCATTTTGGTCACCCTTCTCTGGACAGCCACCATACTGTCTCTATTCCTTTTGAGATACGGTCTCCAGAACTGAACACAGTTCTCCAGGTGAGGCCTCACCAAGGACCTGTACACGGGGATTATCACTTCCCTTTTCTTTCTAGATATTCCTCTCTTTATGCAGTCCAGCATTCTTCTGGCTTTTGCTATTGACCTGTCACATTGCTTCGCCGACTTCAGATCATTTGACACTATCACCCCAAGGTCTCTCTCCTATTCTGTACACATCAGCCCTTGACCCCCAACACATACAGTTATTTTGGATTCCCACACCACAGATGCATGACTGCACTTCTTGCATTGAATCCCAGCTCCCATATCTTTGACCACTCTTCCAGCTTCCTTAAATCCTGTCTCATTCTCTCTCTGTTGCAGATCTTAGTATCATTCTCTCATTCTCTCTCTGTTGCAGATCTTAGTATCATCTGCGAATAGACAAACTTTACCTTCTGCCCTTTTGCAATGTTGCTCACAAACGGGCCGATACAGTACAGTGCGCTCCGATGGAGCGCACTGTACTGTGCCGGCTAACAGTGCGCTCCGATGGAGCGCACTGTTAGCCGGCATTTGGATGCACATTTTGACGGGTTTGACAGCTGACGCTTAATTTTGCAGGCATTGGTTCTCGAGCCCGCTGACAGCCATGGGCTCGGAAACCGGATGCCGGCAAAATTGAGCGTCCGGTTTTCAACCCGACAGCCGCGGGCCCATTTTAAATTTTTATTTTTTACTGAATAAGGGGTAAAGCTAGCGCATGCAAAACGTGCATCCACCCCCCCCCCCGAACCTAATAGCGCCCGCAACATGCAAATGCATGTTGATGGCCCTATTAGGTATTCCCGCGCGATTCAGAAAGCAAAATGTGCAGCCAAGCCTACCCAAAGGTAGGCGCTAATTTCTCCGGGCATCGGGAAAGTGCACAGAAAAGCAGTAAAAACTGATTTTCTGTGCACCCTCCGACTTAATATCATGGCGATATTAAGTCGGAAGTCCCGAAAGTTAAAAAAAGTAAAAAATTAAAAAAAAATTTTTAAATGGGCCCGCGGCTGTTGGGTCGAAAACCGGATGCTCAATTTTGCTGGCGTCTGGTTTCCGAGCCCGTGGCTGTCAAACCCGCTGACAGCCGCCGCTTCCATTAAAAAAGAGGCACAAGGGACGCGCTAGTGTCCCTAGCACCTCTTTTTACCACCCTGGCCTAATTTAAATAAATTAAGATACTGTATTGCGCGCACAGGAGCACAGGAGAGTGGCCTGTGCGCGCGCCGGGAAAGCGGGCGTTCGCCCGCTCTCCCCAGTTTTTACTGTATCGGCCCGTAGGGTTGCCAACTGGCACCAGATTTTTAGGTTGATCCAATCCTGGTTTTAACCCATTGCATGCAGGAACTTATATGTTTCGCTTTCCTGATGCAATTCCTTTGAAAAGTAAGACTACATATTCCTGCATGTAATGAATCAATCTGTTCTGAAGATCTGGATCCAGATGGCAACCCTAGTTCAGTCACTTTTTTTTGGCAATCTATGTTATAGAATAGCTGTGAGTTATTTTTTATCCTTTTTAATGATGACTAACATAGAAGTCAAATCCCACCTTCCTGATTGCAGTTTTAGCCTTAGGATTTCTGGTAGTATTATACTATTTTAAAAACTTGCAATAGCAGTAAACAAGAAGAGAGTTATATTCTTTTAATACCTTGTGAATAAGAAAGATCACATAGCATGTTCTTTTATGTGTTTATAACCTGAAAGAAATTTTAATTTAAATTAACTAAGAATTTCTACCCACAGCTTGGAGACTTTCAGATAGTAAGGTTATTAAGAGATTACCCAAGAGATTATTACTTGTCAGTGCTAAAACAAAGATTGAATCTTTCAATATATTAATGTATTTTTATTTAATATAGTTTGATCATGTTGAAAAGTTATTTATATTTGCCAGTTTTCTCCTGCTCCATAAGCAATAGCTTCCACTCAGTCTATAGAGCCATGATTTTGTATTTTCCATTATCCATTTTCCCACTATTTCTAACCCTTTTTCTACTTATAACTAGCCATGCTGCCAGTACACTAACGGTACTTAGCCAAGAGCTATAACTTGCAGCTCCAAAACCCAGTATATTTTCACAACAATTCTGAGTGACTGAAAATTTTCCTAAATCTAGCCAGTTGTAACATAACTGCTAAGACACCACTCAGAACATAGCTATAACATAGCGGGCTAACTGACTAAGGGCCTCACTTTCTAAAGTATCGCAGGCCTGCGATACTTTAGAAGATGAGGGGCGGGAGGCTGAAATGGGGGGTGGGCCTGCGCTAGCCGGCAGCGATTGCACCATCGGGGTGCGATCGCTGCCGGTTTCACACCCAATAGCGCCACCATAGGAGGTGTAGCTATTGGGAGCGAAATAGGCAGTGAAAAGGGCACTTACTTTTCACTGTGCTGCGCCGTCGCGGAGTCGGCCCCAGTGATGCCCGACTCCTCCTCTTCCGGGGCCGACTCCGCCCCCATTTGGTATTGCAACGCGAAACAGGACATTTCGTGTGTGAAATGTCCCTTACCGCGTGCGATACGTTTGGAAAATAAGGCCCTAAGTCACCCTGTGCTTCACATCCTCCTTCCCTCCAGACAATCATGTCTCTAGGAATTCTCATTTTTTGAGAGACTGCATTGTTTATTCTTCTCTTCTTATGTACCACAGCATTTAATTTAATAAAGCATTTTCATTTTAGTTACTGGCTTATAATTTGTCAGTATATCAATTAAATTAATTATTAAATCTTAAAGCATTTACCAGTACCAATATAATATTCTTAGATAGACCAAACATCCTGTTTATTTTGTGGAAAAAATAAATAGTAAGGATTGCTATTTAATATCTATATTACATGATTAAGCATGTGACACACTACCAGCCATAGAAGCTTGATGGCTCGAAGGATATAATTATTTTTGGTAGCAATACATGAAGAGTGACTTGTGTACTCTTTTTCATAGATATTATCTAAATCAACTAGATATTAGCAGCTACTGCAATGCTGAATCCCTTTTCCAAATCATTCTATTTTCCTATTGTATTTTACCAACAGACTAATGAACTGCAATAAAGAGAAGTTATGAGGCTACTCAGCAATACTCATTTATAAGCTTTCATTAAATTTAAAGATTTAATGAAAAGCTATCCAAAGAAAAAGCAATTGCAAAGACTGAATGTTTGCAGTAGCATTCCTAGTGCTAACTTAGTTTACCCACTTTAGTTCCAAAAAATGTTTTAGACTTTATATATTCAATAAAGCTTCTGATAGACTTTGAAACTGGATCTTATACTTCAATAAAAATGTATTTCTGTTCTATAATGCATGCATCTTGCTGATTAGGCGATAGATACTGTACAGAGAATTCAAGTCACATTTAGACTATTAATTTTACTGCAATTGCTTATAAACAACTGTCAGTGTATTGTTTGTCTCCAGTGTATAAAATGTGCCCATCAAATAGACTTTTCTTCCATTTTACAACTTTTTATCCATCTGTAGTGCACACAAACATACATATTACTCTTTTATTATCAAAGCAAACTTTATTAATAAAATGATACATTTTACAAATCCATTATTAGATTCTTGTTCAATATAACTAAGCTAAGTGTAAAGCATGGAGTAAACATTAAAATAGCATCAGGTACATGTTTAAAGTACACCAGTCGGCATTAAAATATAGTTGTGGATTACCAACTGGTTAAACGAAAGAAAACAGAGAGTAGGGTTAAATTTTACATTTTCTGAATGGAAAAAGGTGAAAAAGTGGAGTGCCCCAGGGATTTGTTCTGGGACTGATACTTTTTAATATATCTATAAATGACCTCGAAATGGGATCAAGAAGGTAATCAAATTTGCAGCTGACACAACATTTATTATAGTTGTTAAATAACAAGAGGATTGTGAAAAATTGCAAGAGGACATTGCAAAACTTGAAGACTGGGCATGCAAATGGCAAATGAAAGTTAATGTTGTAAGGGCAATATGATGCACTTAGGGAAGAGTAACCCAAATTATAGCTACATAATGCAAGGTTTCACATTAAGAGTCACCATTCAAGAAAAGAATCCAGAGTCATCTTGAAAATACATTGAAATCTTCTGCTTAGTGTGCAGCAGCAGCCAAGAAAGCAAATAGAATCCTAGGGATTATTAGGAAAGGAATGGAGAATAAAACAGAGAATATCATAATGCCTCTGTATCACTCCATGGTACGACCTCATCTTGAGTATTGTGTGCAGTTCTGGTCATCACATCTCAAGAAACATATAGCAGAATTAGAAAAAGTACTGAGAAGAGTGACCAAGATGATAAAGGGAATGGAAGAATTCCCCCATGAAGAAAGGCTAAAGAGGTTAGGACTCTTCAGCTTGGAGAAGAGATCGCAGAGGGGAGATATGATATACATCTATAAAATAATGAGTGGAATGGAATGAGTAAACCTTAATCAGTTGTTTACTCTTTTGAAAAGTACAAAGACCAGGGGACACACAATAAAGTTACTAGGTAATACATTTCAAACTAATAAGAGAAAATATTTTTTTACTCAATGCTTATTTAAGCTCTGGAATTTGTTGCCAGAGGAATGTGGTGAAAGCTATTATTGTAGCTGAGGTTAAAAAAGGTTATGACAAGTTCCTGGAGGAAAAGTCCATTAACCATTATTAAGGTAGAATTCAGAATTTCACTGCTTATTTTTGGTTTAAGTAGCTTGGAACCTATCTACGCCTTGCAATCCTGCCAGGAACTTATCACTTCGCTTGGCCACTGTTAGAAGCAGGATACTGGGCTTATGATGCATATTGCCTCATTCTAAATCACATCATATCTTCCCTGATGTATACTGTGCTGTTCATACATCTGACTGTGCATGTTAAACCACCCACCAAACCCTAGACCACCACCAAAATCTCACTTTGAGTTAGCAATTGACCATATACAGTGGTATAAATAGTTGACTAATATGAGAGCCTTATAAAGAATCTCTCTCTCTCTCTCTCTCTCTCATTATCATGGTTGTTATTCATACTGAAGAGATTGAAAAGTGAAGTCCTCAGAGAAATCATGCCGATAACATTGGACTAGCTGACAGTGAAGATTTTGTATATTATAAAATTGATTTGAATACATTATCAATGATTAGTGAATATTATGGTATTTAGGAAATTAATTTTGTGTTGATTTTATCAATGATATTTATGCAATGTTGTTTTTCCTAAATATTTTTTTAGCATGATGTGAGTATATGAGGGATGTATATGGCTTAATTTGAGGGAAAGTGCTTGAGAGCATTGATAATATTTTTTAAGGGTTTAGAGATGTGGCCAGCAATGATATAATTATTATAAATTACTGCTTTGTGATCTGTAAAAACATTTGTGAATTAATTAAAAATTTGAATTTGTATAATTATATAAAAACATTTAGGTCTAACAGTGGAAGGTCGATGTGTTTGTTGGTTTGATCATCGTGGAATGATATGGAATCAGCTTTTGACTGTTATCATGGACTTATGAAGGAGTCATCAAAGTCTTGCAGTTCTAGTTGTGCATCTTGGGGGACAATATTTATGGGTGTGGCCATGTTGGGAGTTAGTGGCGGCAGTCCAGAAGGATTTTGCGTCTTTAATGAACATGATGCCGGGTACTTGCTTCGTGTGGTTCGACGTTGTGCTCAAGGGAAAAATTAGACAACAACCTCTTTGGAAGCATGGGGTTAAAAAAAATTAATAAACAAGTGGGTTTGTGGGTAAACAGGCAGGGTGGTTTTTGGATTGGACATCATTGGGCAGGTGCATGTCTGGGACTGTATAGCTCTGATGGCATTCATCTGTCGGATGTTGATATCGATTTATTTAATAATGTGTTACAGGAGGCACTTGAGAGGATTTTTATGTAAGGGTGGATGGACTGTAATTTTTTGTTGGGGGAACAAGAACTACTCTGGTAGTCCTTGTTTGTGGTAGCAAACCTGAGCCTATTAGCATTATTTTGTTACTTGATTAGATGGTGCACTTGGGGGTGTCATGGTGGGGGCATGTATTAGCTCGGGGGCTGCTACACATGGTTGCTTTTGCAGTGCAGACACTATACAGCGGATGGTGCTCCCTACCGGGATGTGGTGGGGGGACTGCTAGGCAGCAAGGGTCTTACTGGTTTGCTGAAATGTGTAGGGTGGGAGGGAAGAGCAGCATGTCACTAGGGAATGGTGGCATACAGACTGGGGGGGGGGGAGAGGAAAAAGGGGGTTGTTATTTTGTATAAGTGAAGGCTCAGGTATGTTTTACTAATAAACTGCGGCCATCTTAATTCCTAATTTTGTGTCTTGTGTTGTTTTTAGTGAATTGGAAAGAATGCCTTATATCCCTCCTGCCCCTGTTACTAGCTTTAGACAGGGGAATGGCTTTAAGTGTGAGAGGCAATGAGAGTGTGGTTGACAACTGATAAGTCATGTTATACCCTGGAGCTGCTACTAAGTTATTGTTGCAAAGATGTTCAAAGACATAAATTAGAAACTCTTCATATCTGAATCTGACAGCCTGAAGCAATACTGGCCTTAGAGCAGTTTTTCTAAATTAAATCAGTGATATCAATAACCAGTTTTAATTAATTAAATAGTGGAAATATTAAGAGCCACTTCCCCAATAGCAATAATATGAATCCTCTCATAAAAATAATATTAAATACAAATTTTAAAGATGTTCCTCTATTGAATGATTTATTGTAGGACATTTACATTATCCTTTGTTTTCTGAGTTAGTTAGCTAGAGAATTTCAACAAGGCTATGAGACACACACAGGAAACATTCTGGAATGAACCATCGTGAAAAGAGTAGAAGTTATGTTTTTATTTGTTGATTTGTTGAAGAATAGATTAGTAGATTGAAGCATAGAGGATAAGACAGGACACTCAAAATGGAGGAATTTAATCAAACTCAAGTGAAAAAAGTTATTAGTACTCCCTATCAACAGAATTGGAGTAAAAAATATAATAATAAAGTGTACACACCAACAGTTAAACATCAGGACAAGTTAAAGTAACTAAAGAAAAGCATAAAAGACTCTGAAATAGAGACAGAAAATGAAAAGAAAGACATAACACACAAATACAAAGAAAGAAGGAGAGAACATTAAAAGAACATACCTGTAGCTGCTCTTCATACAATAGGAACTCTGTAAATGAAAAGAATGCAAAGAAAATAAAACTCTTTTAATATATAGGAGTAGCTAAGACAATTTACAGTAAAACTAGGAATGAAGCATAAATTATATACTTTTTCTTTCTGATAAAATTTCATAAAACACATTTTAGAACCAGTTTTAGAAAAATACAGATGAGAAATAAGCATTCAAATGTGTTCTTTATTCCAGTTTATTATAGTATTTTATAAGACATACTTGTTGCCAATATTTTTTGTTCTTGACAAAATCCTTTTCATCTGATTCCCCTCTTCTTTTACCTCTGCTCTCTCTTCCCACTTCCAGGAGACTAGGTTAGATGGGTTTCAGGTCCTTACATTATAAACTCAACAGGAGAGAGGGCATTCTGGGATCGCCTGAGGGTAACAACGTGGTACCTTATTATAGGTCATGTAACCTTACAGTCAGTTTACAGAGGAAAGACAATCAAATTGGGTAATGGGATGATAAATACCAGGGAAATGAAACTTGTCTAAAAGGAATGGCATAAATGACTTCAGATGTACACTGGCAGAACAGTTTATTGCTGTAACCTTATGCCTGACATAAGATGGCATAATGTTGACCAGCACAGTTACAATGGGAGTGGAGTGGCACGGAACTCTATGTCATAATGAATCTATGACAGTACATAATATTCTGGCACAGGATATCTGAGTAGATTTATTTATTTATTTAGCGTTTTTCTATACCGGCATTCGTAATTAGAAACCACATCATGCCGGTTTACATGCAACAAGGGGTGAGAACAAAAAACGGAACATAAACAAGTGCAAAGAGATCAAAAGTTACATTACAACAAGGGTCTTAAAACTGGGAAGAGAATTAGAATAAGAGAGCCGAGCAGTTAGGATTACATTATTTACATTATTTACATTATATTGCGAAGTCTCTTGTGAAATTTGCTAGATGACTGAATCATGAGGGCATTCGTTCCCCGTATAGTTCCAACCAGTTTATTGATAATTTGTGTTCTCATCTTGACCATTGCAGATGTTATAGACAAGGGGTGTGATACATAGGTGAGCCAAATTTGGATCATCTTTTAGTTAATGGCCATTCAAAAGTATTGAACTCAGTACTCCAGGTAAGGCCTCACCAAGGACCTGAACAAGGGAATTACCACCTATTTTTTCTTACTGGTCATTCCTCTCTCTATGCAGCCCAGCATTATGCTGGCTTTAGCTATTGCCTTGTCACATTGCTTCATCATCTTCAGATCATCAGACACTGTCACACCAAGGTGCCTCTTCCAGTCCATGCACATTAGTCTTTTAATGTCCATTACATAAAGTTATTTTGGATTGCCACACCCCGGATGCATAAATCTGCACTTCTTGGCATTGAATCCCAGCTACCAAATCTTTGACCACTCTTCAAATTTTCTTAAATCACTTTTCATTCTCTCTACTCCTTCAGATGTGTCCACTCTGTTGCAGATCTTAGTATCATCTGCAAATAGACAAAATTTACCTTCTAAGAACATAAGAACATAAGAAATTGCCATACTGGGTCAGACTAAGGGTCCATCAAGCCCAGCATTCTGTTTCCAACAGAGGCCAGTCCAGGCTACAAGTACCTGGCAAGTACCCAAACATTAAGTAGATCCCATGCTACTGATGCCAGTAATAGCAGTGGCTATTCCCTAAGTCAACTTGATTAATAGCAGTTAATAATTGGCAATTCTCACCTGATTATCCAAGCCTTCCTGCTTTATGTGTCAGGCCGATACAGTAAAGTGGGGCCGTGGTTACCCCGCTCCTAACTCGCTTTCTACTCACTTTCCGGCCGCGTTAGCCCTTCCTGCGATACACTATCCCCTTTAACCTACTCTTACCGCCTCTTTAAGTCACCGGGTAACCCCTTCCGCACGTGGCATGTATATTAGATGTAAACCATCGAATTAGCTATTCCCCTCCCTTACGGTAACCGTGCGCCCCCCCCGACTATCGCCTTTTTAACCTGGAGTTTAGCTTCCCTTCTACCCGGTCACTCACAAAGTATTGATGAGAACTCGTCCAAAACTGATTCCTGTGGCACTCCATTTAGCACTGTTCTTTCTTCAGAGTAGGTTCATTTACCATTATATAACCAGTTTGTAGTCCATTGCTACTACCTTGGCTCCAACTTCCAAGCTTCTCATTTATTCATGAGTCTTCCATGTGGAACCGTATCAAAAGCTTTACTAAAATCCAAGTAAATCACATCAAGTGCTTGTCCCCTAATCCAATTCTCTAGTCACCCAATCAAAAAAATCAACAAGAACATAAGAACGTAAGAAATTGCCATGCTGGCTCAGACCAAGGATCCATCAAGCCCAGTATCCTGTTTCCAACAGAGGCCAAACCAGGCCACAAGAACCTGGTAAGTATCCAAACACTAAGAAGATCCCATGCTGCTGATGCCAGTAATAGCAGAGGCCTTTCCCTAATAGAGATGTGCATTTGTTTGGAACGAATTAGGTAATTTCAATGAAATTGCCTAATTTGTCCCGTTCAGGGGGGCCTGAATCCCGAAACAGATTTTTCCCAAAATTCAGGAAAAATTCATTTTCGGGTTTGCGCGGGGGAGGGGCAAATTTATTTAAAAATAAAATCCAAACCCACCTCAACCCTTCTAATTTACTTAATTACAACCCTCCACCCTCCCGACCCCCCCAAACTTACCAAAGTCCCTGGTGGTCCAGTGGGGGTCCCGAGAGCGATCTCCCCCTCCCAGGCCATTGGCTGCCACTAATCAAAATGGCACCGGTGGCCCTTTGCCTTTCTCATGTGACAGGGGCTACCAGTGCCATTGGTCGGCCCCTGTCACATGATAGGAGCAATGGATGGCTCACTGTTCTATAGTTTCCCAGATCACCCCTGGAGCCTTTTTAAATATTTGGATTACATGGGCCACCCTCCTGTCTTCAGGTACCATGAATAATTTTAATGATAGTTTACGCATTTTAACAATCAGATATGTCTGACAGGACTTTCCCCCATTGAATCCATGCTGCCTCAGATCAAGCAACTCACCGTATTGTAGATATTTCACTATCCTTTCCTTCTGCATATTCTCCAATAATTTTCCCACCACCAAGGTGAGGATAACCAGCCTGTAGTTTCCAGCCTCCTTTCTGATGACACTTGGAATGAGATGTCAACAATGGCAGTGGTCAGTCATGATGGTCACATTGTCATTCATGCCACCTTATAACTTTGACAAATCTTGAGCCAAGAAGAAACAAATGTCAGCATAGAAAATTTTATAAGACATGGCTTCCAGCAGGTCATTGATGTAAATGTTCATTGACCTGATGGATGCTGTTGGAGACACATTAAGCCTTGAGAAAGACCACTGGGTTAATTCCTCAATGAGTTTTCTTGTCATTAAAGAAGACTCTAAACCATCTATTTGAGGAAATATTAGAAAGAATGCATTGGTCAATGAGGCAGAACTCTGTTCCATTAGAAAAACATTATCACTCCATATCATATGCAGCAGTCAGATCAAAGATATCCACTTCGGTCTTTAAAATTGTTTGAAAGCCATAAAAGTGGTCAGGATTATGATCTGATCATTTGTATGCCGACACAGATAAAATTCCACTTGATCAACAGAGAGAAGAGTGTTTACTATTCTACATATTGGTTAAATGATCAACCACTCAAGTACTATGAAGCATATGCTGATGATAACTCACTGCTGAACTTGAGTATTTTCTTGGCTTCAACAAGGCTTCTCTCTGTTAGAATGATGCCAGACATGATGAAGTGTACCATCTTGGAGTTCTCTGAAAATAATTTTTAAAGATATCTGTAGGCCAGTAGTCTTAGATATTTCAGGCATTCTGGTGTAATATTATTATATCCTGGAGCAATATCTCATTTCAAACCACTTAGTACCTTGTCAGCATATATTATTTTGAGCTCTTTAAGAAATCACCACCGAGATACTCAGTGGTGGAACCTCCCCCATCCATCTTGAACCAGTCTGGTTTTCACCTAGAGAGACTTTAACTATCTTGAGGAGATGATTATGATTTGAATTTGAGTGTCAGCGAAACATGAAACAAAAAAATAATGATGAAATGATGATGTTGAGCAGCACCAAGGTGGTGACTGGGGTGCTAATACTTTTGACTCAATCTTATAAAGTCACATGTGCTTGTTGTCTTTTTCCCATTGTGCTTAATATGCAACATCAAGTGATGCTATCACATGGTCCACTTATGTCTGGATCACCTGACTCTTCATTTTGCTCAGAAAACAGCACACTCAGAGGACACATATAGGGGTAGATCTTAAAACCTGCGCGCAAGCATAGATTTGTTCACGCAAGCCGGTGCAAACAAATCTACGCTCGATTTTGTAACATGCACACGCAGCCGCTTGCATGTTATAAAATCCAGGGTCGGTGCGCGCAAGGGGATGCACAATTGTGCAACTTGCGCGTGCCAAGCCTCGCAGCCTTCCTCCATTCCCTCCGAGGCCACTCCGAAATTGGAGCGGCCTCGGAGGGAACTTTCCTTCCTCCTCCCCCACCTTCCCCTCCCTTCCCCTACCTAACCCGCCCCCCAGCCCTACCTAACACCCCCCTTACCTTTGTTGGAGAAGTTGCACCTGCCTCCTGGCAGGCTTAGGTTACGCACGCCGGCCAATGGCCGGCCCACGATCCCGGGCACAGTGGCAAATGGCTGCTGTGCCTGGAGGCTCCGACCATGCCCCCAGACCCCCCCGGACCACCCACATCCACCCATGCCCCGCTCCTTTTTGCAAGCCCTGGGACATACGCGCGTACCTGGGCTTGCATGTGCTGCCAAGCCTATGCAAGATAGGCTCGGCGCACACAGGGGCAGGTTTTCGAGGTTACGCATGTATGTTATGCACGTAACCCTTTGAAAATCTGCCCCACATTGTATACATTGGATGACATCCTAATGACATGGATTCTGTAGCAGCTTTGAATAATGCACACCAAAAATGGTTATTAGTTTCCTCAAAGGTAATAGATTAGGAAAGGATTGTTACAATTGTCCATTCCAGTGCTTCAACAAAGACATATCGAGTCAATTTCCTGAAGTTCTATCTGCATTTCTGAGTACTTGTAAACAACGGGAGCTAGAGTCTAGTATGGATCAATGATGGTGAATACTGAATTTAGGGAAATTCCTTCTATATTGTGAACATAACTAGTTGAGGATGTGTCTAAAATTGTCATCTAAAGAGGTCATCTCCAGTGTGCAGAGGGGAAAGTACCATAATGATTCAGATCATGGATAAACTGGAGGACATTAACTAGCAGCTCTTTATTGGTGTCTGGTTCTTTGTACCTCCACATAGGATGATAATTATTGAATTACCCAAGTGAGCAAACAGATTATTCCATTTTGAAAGGAAAACCTATTACTATTGTCACGGTGATCTCAGGTATTAATGACAAGAAACCCATTACCTTATAAGAAAATAATAATACTGCCTGTTAATTTGTCTTTTCTACAAAGCAGAGGAATGTAGACAGAAGCCCCAGACATGGAATTTTGCTTATCTAAACATAAAAAGATGAGTAACAGAGAGATCATGCATTTTCTTAAAAAAAACAAAAAAACAAAAACACTGCCAGTGGTTACAACTGTGACCTTCCCTTGAGATTACATATCATCAGCTAGAAGATCTAGCAGGTTTCTCAGACAGCAGCTCAGCACTTAAGTTCTTTGTGAGCCATTAAATTGTTATGTTTTGCTGTAATAGAAATGCAACAGATTTTTAAAATCTATAAGCCAGTACTTAATTAGTAGAAGCTTTAAGCTAGTAAAATAAACTATATAATAATATAACTGCAATGAAACAAATAGTTTATGTTAGTGCTTAATAACATAATTGTGATGTACCTAGACAGAAAGACTAAGAATACAGCATTTGTCTATAAATTTCTGAGTATTTCTGTCTATAAGCCATTGTCTATAAATTTGTCTTTGTTTATAAATTTGTGAGTCTATGAGTTACTGAGTTCTGAGTCTTTAAGTTTCTGAGTCTATGAATTAATAATCAAGTAAATAGTATAAATGCAATATGAATTGTGAGCTCAGGGCCACTATCTTATCTCTGCTGCATTAGGGTTAATCAATTATTTCTTTCTGTATCCATTTAAGAAAAGACTTTATCAGTTCACTCATATATAATAAATAAGCATATTCTTTTATTGAATATTCTTTTGTCTGATGATTGAGCTCTGTCCTTTTAAAATAATTATTGTTCTCATGCTAATACATTAACTTCTAGGAGCAATGATGTGCTATACTTATATTATATGGGGTCCTGGAAAGAGAGAGAGTGACCCTTAAAGATATTCCTTGTTAATGATTTCCTCCTTCAGCACTACCTGACAGATTGAACCCAAGACACTATGGGCCTCATTATCCGGTATTGCATGTGATACCAAAAAGGAGTGTACCTTATGCTAATAAGCATGTGTATCATGAAAGGCTGTTATTGCAAGTTGCACTATTAGCCCAATTTGGGCTACATTGCTGAGAGTGAGAGAGTGAGAAAGAGAGAGAAAGAGAGAGAGAGAGAACCTTGCCATAGTGGTTCCTCCCTAGACAGGTATTTGTATCCCTATGGGAGGCCCATTTAGTAACTCAAGGTGAGGTTTAAGTATTAGTGTAGGGGGTTAGGGGCCACTTTCACATTCAACGTGAGATGTACGAACAGAACAGTGGTATCTTGTGAAGATTTGATGACCTACAGAGTGAGGAAACTCACTCCAAGATGAGATTTGTGCAATGTTCTCTCCACCTAGCTTGATGGACTCTCTACCTGGGTAACAACAAGCTAGGTGGAGAGAACAATGCACAAATCTCATCTTGGAGTGAGTTTCCTCACTCCGTAGGTCATCAAATCTTCACAAGACACCACTGTTCTGTTCGTATGTCTCACGTTGAATGTGACAGTGGCCCCTAACCCCCTACACTAATACTTAAACCTCACCTCGAGTTACTAGGTGGGCCTCCCATAGGGATACAAATACCTGTCTAGGGAGGTGCCACTATGGCAAGGCTCTTTCTCTCTCTCTCTCTCTCACACACCCAGTGAAAGAGGTGTAGTTATTGCCCACGTTAGGAGCAGCACAATAAATCCTCCCTACTTTACATGGCAAGTTACTTTCTACAGGTAGACTTTTTGCCTCTATGGACAAGGTAAAAGATAATTATAATTGGTAGAAAATAGATATAATGATGTGTGAACTTTTCCTATCAGTAATAAAATGTGTTGTGCTTGTAGGTAATTGCAAATAGAACCTAGATCAGGCTGACCTGTTGATTAGTCAGGACCTAAAACCTATGGCATCTAAATAAAATACAAAATTGTAACTGTAATTAGTCAAGTTAAGATACAATAATTTTAATGTTTTACTTTGTTATGATAACATTGTATTTAGAAATATTATATAAAATTGATTGTAATTACTGGATTTTGAGATTGCCCACTGAGAGCCTGTTCAAAGTGTGGTTTTCTCCCATGTGATATTTTTCCTATGTGGATATTTCATGTCAACCAAATATGGTAGATTTGTACTGCAACAGGGCTGAGGCAGGATTGGTACAATTTGCAGGGAGGAGCCCTGCAGGTTCCCACCATTAGTAGGCAGACCCCCAATGGAATAGAAGCCCAGCTGGAACATCACCTATACCAGTCTGCGTTCCCCTTGGGTTGAGACTTTGGGTGCTGGGGCCAGCAGGTCTTAGGTGGGGGCCTCTGCCGCTGGCATATAAAGTCATCATAGAGTACTTGGGTAGGCATCTGGAGGTCATTGGCAGGCAACAGTAAAGCATATCCAGTGGAAGGCAGTGGTCAGTGGCATGCAGTGGTCAAGCATATCCAAGATCAGGCCAAGGTCCACCAGGAATCCATCCGCTAGGAAAGGAGTGATGGATAGGCAAAGAAGGAAGGTGAGAGAAGAACAGGCAGTTAATGAGGGAGACTCAGGAAAACAGAAGACAAGTACATTGGACTGAAGAACTGAAGACAAGGATGGTGGAACTGAAGATATGAATTCTGGAACATGCTCTATTTAGGGTATTGGGACCTGTTGCTAAGGTGTTGGAGGACTGTCAGCAAGAGCCTTTATAGACCTGAGTGAGTAAGGTCTTCAGGAGGCGACTTCAGACTTTTACCACTATGGGCCCTTTAGAAAGCATGACATTGGGCATGCACGTGCCTTAGGAGGAGCAAGGCAGCTGGAATAGGCAGTGTCCTTTCTCCTGAAGTGTCAGCAGCATCTTGCCAAATCAGAGCATGGAGGCCCACTGCTAGGAGCTTTAGGGGATGAGGAAAGCCCAGCTGGGAGGGTAAATGCAGCAGTCCAAAATACATGTCCAAAATGGAATAATGAACCTGATGACTATTGTAATGAAGTCAACAGTGTATCACTTTCCGCTTCAATGGTGGAGCTAAAAGATGGATTGGATTCAGAGACCAGCCAACACTGGGCCCCAACTTTTATGGTCCAGGGTACTGATACGCAAACATTAGGGAAAAAGTACAGAACTGCTTCTATGGCCAAGTCCAAAAGCAAAGCACATTCAAGCAGAATTGTCTGAATTATCATGGTTGCTCACCCTGTGAAAATGTTGTTAGAAGTATTATAACCTTTAACATAAGGCTTAGGGGTAATCTGTACAGTGCAGCAGTTACTACTATAAGAAAATTGTTGAGCAGACAGGATGGACCGTTTGTTCTTTTCCAGCCATCATTACTATGTTACTATATATGTATGTGCTAGAAAAGGAGGATAGCTTAAAATCTTGTTTTAAACACATTTAAAAGGAGATGCAAAGAGGTACAGGGCTTCAACAATTTTTGTTTAAATGTAGGATATGCTAACATTTTATCACCTGAGACAATATATACAATTTTTACCAGGAACATTTTTAAAGTCAGATTTGCTCTGATAAAAGAAAATATATGTGATGCTTATTTCCTTTTAAAGTAAAAAAAAAAAAAATGCAAACAGAGAATATACAAATTGACTGAAGCTTAAGAAATTTTACATCTCCAAAAGGAGATTTGAAGGAAACCATAGCACATTGCATTATTTAGGTCAATTTGTTTCCCTTTATAATATTCTATTTTGTTTTTATGCTGCTAACACTTAATTTGAAGTTATGTTTGTGGTGAGGAGAAAGTTACGGTACTTTTTAAAATTGCAGTTCTATTCAGAAAATTGAATTAGATGTTTGTATTCATTTAAATTCTATTGTAAAGAATATAACTGTTGTTTTGACACTGGAATTAGTAAGCAGCTCATTTAGAAGTACTTTGTGAAATGTTCTATTATCTTTTCTGTAATTGTGCATCTCCATTTTGTGGATGAAATGTCAACTAAGATTTTATTATATAAATTTGGTTACTTCATGCATATACCATTATAAATCTTTGTTGATTAGTTTACTGCTTCATTTGATGACCAAATCATTGTGTGAAGAAAAATTGTTGCTGGCTTATCTTGTTAAAAATGATTACATTACATTACAACATTTCAACAGGAATTACTTTGGCTTATGTGTCTGAACAAGACTGATGCTCTAAAGCTGAACTACATAAAAACAAAGCAGAAGATAAGAATTCTTTCAGCTGGACACCCCACCCCTGGACACAAAGCAGAAGATAAGAATTCTTTCAGCTGGACACCGAGGCCGAGATTCATTAAGCCACAAAGCTTTATCACCGGAGGGGTTCCACCTTTGTCAGGGGGTGTCGCTGCAATATTGGGGCTCTTTCCCTAAAACAACTATGCAGCATTATGGCACATTCTTTTGTCTTGTGGCCAGACACTGTGCAGCAAAAGAACGTGTCTAGCAGCCCTATAACACAATGGTGACCCCAACATCAAGGGACTGCTATTGCCTTAAAGGGCCACAGCAAAAAAGAACGGTTGAGTGGGGGTCAGCCCTGACTCCTCCACAGTAAAAAAAAAAAAAAATTAAAAATGAGCCCACGTGGTGATAACCCCGGCCCCCCCACACCCAAAAAGTTTTAAGATCAAAATGAGCATCCTGGGACCCTGACACCCCCCCTCCCCCCTAGAGCTAACCGGCTAACCGCCCCCCCCCCACCCCATAATTCAGATCCCGAGCCTATACCCCTTTCCCATACTCATCCCGCACCCTCCCAAGTCACAAAGAGAGTCATGGCCTCCCTTCCTAAACCAAGCCCCCCCATAAACAAAAAAAAAATTAAGATCCTGTTATGCATGCCGTCTGCGGCAGACCCACGGCACTGCCCCCTCACCTTCTTACAAGGATTCCAGCTCCTGGTTCTCCTCGCTAGTGGTGGTGGGCCGCCAGCTCCGACCTTGGGCCTCCCCCAGTGCCTCCAGCTCCACCATAGTCCCCAGCATTTCAGGTCAGGATACCATTGCTCATTGGGCCTCTCCGCGAGGTCCGTGGAGAGACACCACTACCCGCGCCACACTCCTCCCTAGGCCGTGCACATCGCTGATTCTTATGAAGGGCCTGTGGCGGGAACCTGGCCATGGCCCCGGATGATGACGTCAAACTCTTCACTGTATTTAAGCACAGGCCATGCTCCATAGCGTCGCCTTTGCAACAGGTATCCTCGCTACTCGAGTACTCGTTGCTGCTAGAGATTCGTCTCTATTCTTCATTCCTGATCCTCATTGTTCCTGGTTCGTGTTCTCTTCATTCCTGCCATGCTTATGCTTTGGATTGATTGCCCAGACTTCGACTTTGCTACACCTAACTACGCTACAACCTGTCTCCAGACCAAGACCTCTGCTATGCCTGACTACGCTACAGCTTATCTCCAGACCCAGACCATTGCTTCGATTGACTAACGCTATTGACTTCTCCATGAACTGCCACACCAGCAAGTTACCACCTTGCACTATTTTCTTCATTTCCATCCTCTAGCCTTTAAGGATCCACAATGTTTATCCCATGCCCCTTCAAAATCTTTAACACATTTTGTCTTCACCACCTCCTCCAGAAGGTCACTCCAGGCATCTCTGTATAGAAATATTTCCTGATGTTGGTTTTGAGTCATCCTGGAGTTTTATTATGTGACCCTTAGTTCTACTGATTTCTTTCCAATGGAAAAAGTTTATCGATTATGCATCATTTAAACCTTTCAGGTATCTGAAGGTCTTCATCATATCTTCCCTGCACCTCTTCTCCTCCAGGGTATAAATATTTAGGTCCTTCAATCTTTCCTCATAAGTCATTTGATAGAGAGCCCTCCACCCCCTGCCATTTTTGTTGCCCTTCTCTGGACCACCTCCTCTGTCCCTTTTGAGATATGACCTCCACAACTGAACACAATATTTCACCCAAGGACCTGTACAAGGAGACTATCCTTTTTCCTACTGGTTATTCCTCTCTCTTTGCAGCCCAGCATTCTTCTGGCTTTAGCTTTCACCTTGTCACATTGCTTCATCATCTTCAGATCACTAGACACTATCATCCCAAGGTCCCTTTCTTGCTCCATGCACAACAGCTCTTCACACACACACACACACCCCCCCCCCCCCACCCCCCCCCCCCCCAACATGTACAGCTCTTTTGGATTATCACACCGCAGATGCATGGTTCTGCACTTCTTGGCATTGAATCCCAGCTGCCATATCTTTGACCACTGTTCAAGCTTCCTTAAATCATGTCTCATTCTCTCTACTCCTTCTGGCTTGTCCATTCTGTTGCAGATCTTAGTATCATCCGCAAAAAGACACAATTTACCTTCTATCCCTTCTGCAATGTTGCTCAAAAGATATTGAACAGGACCAGTCCCAACACCGATCCTTGCGGCACTCCGCTTAACACTGTTCTCTCTTCAAAGTAGGTTCCATTTACCATCATACACTATCTTCTGTCCGTCAATCAATTTGTAAGCCAGGCCACCACCTTGTCACTTCCAAGCTTCTCATTTTATTCATGAGTCTTCTATGTGGGATCATATCAAAAGCTTTACATAAGAACATAAGAAAATGCCATACTGAGTCAGACCAAGGGTCCATCAAGCCCAGCATCCTGTTTCCAACAGTGGCCAATCCAGGCCATAAGAACCTGGCAAGTACCCAAAAACTAAGTCTATTCCATGTAACCATTGCTAATGGCAGTGGCTATTCTCTAAGTGAACTTAATAGCAGGTAATGGACTTCTCCTCCAAGAACTTATCCAATCCTTTTTTAAACACAGCTATACTAACTGCACGAACCACATTCTCTGGCAACAAATTCCAGAGTTTAATTGTGCGTTGAGTAAAAAAGAACTTTCTCCGATTAGTTTTAAATGTGCCCCATGCTAACTTCATGGAGTGCCCCCTAGTCTTTCTACTATCCGAAAGAGTAATCAAGAGAATCAAGTAGAAAACATCTGATTCTTTAGTTTTCCAATAAAAAAAGTTAATCAGATTTGTCTGACAGGAGCTTCGTTTGGTGAATCCATGCTGTCTCTGATCCATCAATTCTTATGACTGTAGATAGTTCACTATTATTTGCTTCAACATTATCTCAATTACTTTCCTACAACTGAGGTGAGGCTAACCAACCTGTAGGTTCCAGCCTCCTCTCTGCTCCCACTCTTGTGAAGCAGGTCCACCACCATTCTACTCCAATCACTTGGCACCACGCCCATTTCCAGTGAACTATTGAACAAGTCATGCAGCAGACCAGCCAGCACATCTCTGACCTCCCTCAATATCCTGGGATAAACCTTATCATGCCCCATGTCTTGTCCAATTTCAGTATCCTTAGCTCTTCCCATATATTCTCTTCTATAAACAGAGTTTCGTCTACTCCCCTCCCCCCCCCCCTCTTTCCATTTTCTTGTTAACAATTGACAGTCCTTCTCCAAGGCCTTCTTTAGTGAACAATGAATTGAAGTATTTGCTTAATATTTCAGCCATTTCTTCATCTCCCTCCACACTAGTTTGATGATCACTAGTGCTGAGGTGGGCACCCAACCGAAAATTAGAGACATCATCCCCATTAGTGATTACTAAATCTAGTATAGTTCCCTCCCTTGTGGGTTCCATTACTATTTGTTTGAACACAGCCCCTTGCAGGGTATCCATTATCTCTCTACTTCTGTTAGATTCTGCAGAAGGGATTTTCTAGTCTATTTCTTTGATTCAACAGCAGGGGAGGGAAGGAAATTGGGCTCAAACAATAACCAACAAGAGCCATGACCTTGGTGGTCTGAGTAACTGATAAGTATGGGAAACTGATAAATTGGGAGCTTGCTGGGCAGACTGGATGCGCTGTAGGGTCATTTTCTGCCATCATTTTCTCTGTTTCTATGTTTCCAACAATCACTTTTCCCTTCTTTCCCACCTTTTGGTCTAGTTCTTCCATTTGATTCAGAGGCCTGTAAATCACTCCAGTAAAAATGGATGCACCATAATCTTTTTTAGGATGGCCCATAATGATTAATCTTTACCCCATCTTCCTTGCAGCCCAGTTGCTTGGATATTGTTTTTGACATAAAGAGCTACTCCTCCCCCTTTTGTTTCCTCTCTAACCTTCCTTAACAAGTTATAGCCCGGTATGGCCATATCCCTATCATGAGATTCTGTGAACCATGTCTCCGTGACAGCAACAATGTCCAAGACTGTCTCCACCATTAGGGCTTTCAGGTGTGGGATTTTATTGCCCAGACTAAGAGCATTTGTGTTCATACCTTTCCAACATTTCTCTTTCAGGTTACTGCTTTTCTTGGACTTGTTTTGTGTCTTGTTCAGAAGACTTTTGTTATCCCCTTCACCCATTTCCTTTGAATTTGTATTTGGGGGGAGGGGTGACATTCTAATTTTCTTCTGCCACTCCCATTGTCTAGTATAAATGCCTTATGGCATAGGATTTGAATTTATCTCTTAGGATTCTTTTTCCTGCCATAGACAGATGTAGGTCATAAATCTATGTGCATTACCTCTGTTGCTCAAAATAGCTAAACTGTTAGAACAGAGGACTTGACAAATTATAATGCCAATCAGTAAGTGTATATTAAATTTTATTTAAACATAAGTTTCGTATATCAGTATTATATAAGGACTACTATGTGCTGTGAACATTACAAATTAAAACCAACAACAACGCATCACTCCCATTATACCAATCATACCATTCATACCATATATCCCAACTTACCCCTGAAAATCAGTATACTAACAATTCTTATACCATAACCAACCAATGTTGACATGCCCAACATATAGCGTACAATAAATCTCTACAATGTATTATATCTGGTAAATACCTATGATGGTTTAACCATTAACAATCTTGTAATAACAAATTTGCCAATGTAATGTTTGTACTACCCGACGAGATACCCGTTTCGCCCATGTTATAGGGCGTAAATAGACGTAAATGATTGGCTTGTGGGCAGTCAAATAGATGTTCTTGATGCGTTACGTAAGTCAGTTAATGCGCCGTCTTTCTCGGCGTTTTATATGCACCAGTTGCGGTATCTGCACCGGGCGAACGGATGTCTTCAGAAGTATTCAGTTGAAAGAGCATTTCAGTAGCTGGGTTTAAAATTACAGTGTGAGATCGGGTAAGTTTTAGCGTTATCGGTCGTTTTTCAGAATAATAGTAAGGAGTTAAAAAGTTAGTGTGAGATTAGGCAAGTTTCAGCGCTGACGGGTTTAAAATTACAGTGTGAGATCGGGTAAGTTTTAGGGTTATCGGTCGTTTTTCAGAATAATGGTAAGGAGTTAAAAAGTTAGTGTGAGATTAGGCAAGTTTCAGCGCTGACGGAAGTTTGTTAGAATGATATTGAGGAGCCATCAGATTATATGAGTCTTATTAATATGGCATGCAATAGCCGGGGAGTGTAATTTAATTATGGTAGAGTATGTATAAATTGTGGCAAGAAAGTTAGACATAAGACTACCGGATGTAATATATTATTGCATTTAATATAGGTGTTGAAGGTGGAACATCTTGAAAGCAGTTACAGAGTTTGTCCTGCCGGTTGCCGTGTTTGATGAAAGTGCTGAATATCACAATGCATTTGGAAAACACTAAGTTTTATACTTGCTTCTGAGAATATATCAGATAAGAAAGTGATGGTTGGTACCACTTGAGTGGTGATGGTGCACAGGGTGTACATACCTGTATAGATGGAAGATATTTATCTAAAATGGGCATTGTATTATATTTTATTTTACAGGTTGTAGAGTCCAGGTCTATGTGCGATTGGTATTCTCACAACACATGACCAACAATGATAAAAAATCTGTTTATTTGACGTGTGGACAAGAAGAAGCCAATATCATGAAGATGCCAGCATAAATTTATAATTTGTGGACATTCACAATATTTCCCTGAAGAAGCCCTATAACATGGGCGAAACGGGTATCTTGTCGGGTAGTACAAACATTACATTGGCAATTTGTTATTACAAGATTGTTAATGGTTAAACCATCATAGGTATTTACCAGATATAATACATTGTAGAGATTTATTGTACGCTATATATTGGGCATGTCAACATTGGTTGGTTATGGTATAAGAATTGTTAGTATACTGATTTTCAGGGGTAAGTTGGGATATATGGTATGAATGGTATGATTGGTATAATGGGAGTGATGCGTCTTTGTTGGTTTTAATTTGTAATGTTCACAGCTCATAGTGGTCCTTATATAATACTGATATACGAAACTTATGTTTAAATAAAATTTAATATACACTTACTGATTTGCCGAGTCCTCTGTTCTAACAGTTTAGCTATAGTCAGATGTAGGCCATCTTTGACATAGAGCCTTTTACTATTCCATACACTGTTCCATACACTGCCCTAGCCTCCAATATATCCAAAACTTTGCTCCTTACACCAACTTTTGAACCATGTATGGAAGCTATATATATGGCTTAGCTTCTCTTTCCCCTTTCTATGAACAGGTAACACTTCTGAAAAGGCAATAGTCTTCACCATGTGACCGATCTTCTTCACTAGAGACAGGAAATCTCTCTGTACCACTTGGATGCTATTTCTAGCAAGGCCATTGGTTCCCAGATGGATGAAATCAACTTTAGAGTCATTGCTTTCTTCTTTGATCACATTGACTATTTGAATAGTATTTTTACCAGCTGATGATCCTGGAAGGCTTTTGACTGTAGTATTTCCCAGAAAAAGAGTTCCCAAATTAGTGCCTCTGATGACTGAGTCACCCAGCACAATGAGCTTTTTCTTACGGTTATTGATTGTATTGGGTTTCTTCTTTCTTTTCAGATACCACTTCAACCTCCATTGCAAGTGCGTCTTCATTATCTAATACAGAGAAGACATTTTGTACTTGTGTCACTTGAGAGAGTGTGTGTCTCAAGTGACACACACTCTCTCAAGAGCCCACTGTAATCCATTTGATCTTGGGTTCTTGTATGCTCTGTATGTTGCGGTCCTGGCCGCGAGCACTGCAACCAGGCTCTTACCTCCTTGTTCTCGGACCTGCTCCCGCCTCCGGAGCCCTGGCTTACGGCCTGTTTGGCGGCGTCCCCTTTGGGGCTGCGCTGCCGTGAAGGTGCCTGAGGACGCCCTGCTCTTAGGTGCATGCGCGCGCCACTTGGGTGCCTTTCTAGCCCGTTTTCCGCCAGTGGTGACTCCGTCCAGTTCCTGACGTCAGATCCCGTGGCCTTGATAAGCCGGCCGCGGCCATCCAGCCCTTGCCTTGCAACGGGTTAGCTTCCCGGTTTCCTGTTGCGCTGTGCCCCGGAGTGACTCACTTGGCTTCATCGCTCCGGTCCTGCTACAGTACCTGCTTGGTTCCTGTCTGCTTGCTACAGTGCCTGCTTGATTCCTGCCTGCCAGCTACAGTACTTGCCTGGTTCCTGTTTACCTGCTACAGTTCCTGCCTGGTTCCAGTACCCGAGTCCTGCCACAGTTCCTGCCTGGTTCCAGTTCCCGAGTCTTGCTACAGTTCCTGCCTGGTTCCAGTACCTGAGTCTTGCTACAGTTCCTGCCTGGTTCCAGAACCCGAACCCAGTTACAGTATTGCTACTGTCCTAGTCTGGTTCCAGTTACCTGTCCTGATCCACGACCCGCCTAAGTCCCAGCAGTCGGGCCCCTACGGGCTCCTCCTGGGGGGGCTTTGGTTTCCAAGGGTGAAGCCACCTAAGTCCCAGGGGGTGGGCTCTTATGGGTACCTCCCGGGGGAGTACCAGCTTCCAGGGTGAAGAGCATCTACATCCCGCCCGAACATCTGCCTCCCGGCCTGCTATTCATTAGAGACATTGACCATCTATTCCCAGTCTCCAGCAGATCGGCCCAAGGGTCCACTAAACTGAGACTCCCAGAACACTGTATAAGTAGGGGTAGACATATAGGCTGCACAATTGTGAAGAATGGGTGTCTTTGGATCACAGATCTTATCCTACCTAAGCCCACTGTAAACCTCTTTCTGGGCTTTTGATTTTTCTTTGGTAATGGGGAAATGATTCTTGAATACTGTAAAGTGGGAGAGGATTCTTTGGTGGTTTCTGATACTTTTATTGCAGCTAATTCAGCTTTAACTTGAGCCAACTCCTTTTACATGGAAGAGAGTTCTGAACAAATGGGGCAAGCTCTAAGCTTCCAAATGATTTGCCTCAAAATAAAGGCTCCACAATTGTTACATTGGATAGTCCTCATTTTGCTCAATTGATTTGATGGAGAACACCTAAGGAATTACCAAATTTCCAAATTATCTTATTTCAATTATGTATCCAGGCAGACAATATTAGAAGATCAAACCCAGGGGTGGGTGGGTATAGGGGTAGGGTAGGAGGGAACTAAATAGTTAACACTTGCTGATGACTATTCACCAGACTCAGTATCTGCTATTGAGTTTGAACAACTCCTCCCCCAGACAAGTGGACTACCAAAAAAAATAGAGATTACAGAGCTTGCACTACAGAAATGCAGAATAATATCACCAAGAAAGCAGTCTAACATAATGCCAACTAGCTCTTTTACTTAACTGGCCACAAGAATCTGTAGTTATGGGTGTCTCCTTGCAATCCAAAGGAGACTGAGGAGTTCTTAATGGCCCCATGCAATGCACTATGAGTCACCTGCCCCAAAGGAGAAATACCCAATGGAGACACTTTGAAATTAAACACTACATGTAAATATATAACGAGTAAAAAAACACTTGGCAAGTTCTGGAAGGCTACTGATCTAGATCAGCTCACTGGTCCAAGGACCTAGCTTCTCCTCAGCCCAAGTCCAAAGACCTTGCTTCTCTTCAGTACAGATACTTATGTCCAGGCAAAATCAGTTGTCCCTGTCCCCCACACTAATCAGTTGCTAGGAGAATAGGCTATTTCCTAACCAGTCAGTCAAAGTGACACATGCACACATACACACTTAGACCCAGTCAGCTCCAGTGACACACACATATTCCTAGTCAACCCCAGAAGCACACATTCCCTCCCAGAAGTGCAGTGCCATCCATTGAAAGGTTCTACTAAAGGGACTGATGCAATATAGTGCGCTCAGCCGCGAGGACTGTTGAACCTGCTGTCGAATGCGGGTTAAATAGGTGCTTATCCGCCCCCTAATGCAATAGGGGGATTAGCACCTATTTAATGCACACCCGATGTGGAGTGAATGAGTTAGCGCTCATCATCACATGCAAATGCATGGGAATGGGGCTATTACTCGTTCACTCCAAATGCAAAAAAATAAATGTGCGTCTCAGACGCACATTTATCGCTCAGCTATTAACGCCTGCCTGGAGCAGGCGTTAATAGCTGAGCACACTGAAAAAAAGTACAGAAAAGCAGAAAAACTGCTTTTCAGTACTTTTTAAAAAGAAAAAACAAATCTTTGCCGGCCGCTTTGAAGACCGACGCCGATATGCTCGGCGTTGGTTTTCATAACCAGCTGGCTGCAGTAATGAAAACCAATGCCAAGTTTATCAGCATCGGTGTTCATAACCGCAAGACTGCCAGTAACCGCGGGATCGCGTTAGCAAGGAGGCGCTAAGGTCGTGCTAGTGACCCTAGCACCTCTTTGCTAGCATGACCCCCTAATTTGCGTATTGCATGGTGCCCCCCTTGTGGGCACCATGTGTGCGTTAAGAAAGTGGGTGCTGAAAAGTCAGCGCCCGCTTCCCGTGAATAATATTGCATTGGCCCCAAAGAATGGAAGCAAACCGTGGATAAGAAAGAATAGTCCCACAAAAAAAAAGTTTAAAAAGACACCAAAGAAATATATGGGCAAGGACAATAATTAATAGGGATGTGCAGACAAAAAGTTTAAATTCATAAGTCCATAAGTCGAAAAGGGGGGTCAATTTCGGTCAATATGGACATATGGAGAATTCCATAAGTTGAGTCTATGTCCATACGTGCACCGGTTCCCTAAATAAAAATTTAAACCCCTCACCCTCCTTAATCCCCCCCCAAGACTTACCAAAATTCCCTGGTGGTCCAGCGGGGAGTCAGGAAGCCATTCCTCTATTCCTTTGCGAGGAGCACGTGATGTCCGCGTCACGTCGGAGTGACGCGGCCGTCACGTGGTCCACCGCGGTTCCGCTCCCGGACCCCTCGTTGGACACATACGGAACTTTTGGCCAGCTTGGGGGGGCCTCCTGACCTCCCCAAGCTGGCCAAAAGTTCCGTTTGTGTCCAACGAGGGGTCCGGGAGCGGAACCGCGGTGGACCACGTGACGGCCGCGTCACGTCGGAGTGACGTGACCGTCACGTGGTCCTCGCAAAGGAATAGAGGAATGGCTTCCTGACTTCCCGCTGGACCACCAGGGAATTTTGGTAAGTCTTGGGGGGGATTAAGGAGGGTGAGGGGTTTAAATTTTTATTTAGGATCAATGATCGCGATTTCCAACGTATTCAACATAGCTATGTTGAATAAGTTGGAAATCCGATCGTTTTCGCCTCATCACTTTTTTAAGTTAAAAAAAAAAAAGTAGCGTTTTACATATAAGTTCAAAACGAATGCACACCCCTAATAATTAATCAGTTAGCTCCCCACACACTCTCTCTACTCCTAACAAGCTGCCTTTTCCACTCAGCAGGAGAAGCCAGCATGCCAAAAATGCTAGGTCCAAAAAGACAATGAAAGTTTGAATTTTGTTCGTTAACAGATGTTAAAGAGCGTGTGTATTCTTGATGATGTTTGTGCATATGTTCTTTATAAAACAGGAATGTACATCTGAATATCCAAAGCACACCTAAACACACCCACTTTGATTGCATCTTTTTCCCAAGTGAACACATGAGTTTGCACGTACTCAACCCTTTTTTATAATTGCATGTATGCGCATACTTTGAACATATGTGCATACAGTATGTTTGTATATATGACATCCCTTTGAAAATGTATTCCAAAGTGTGTAGCTGAGGCTATCGAAGATAATATCTATAGTACCTATATGTAATCTGCTTTGAGGTGTTGAAAAGGGAATAAAAATAAATAAATAAAGTGATTTATCTAAAGTCATAAGGAGTGTCAATAGGGGAAACAGGATTTCAAATCTAGATTAACTAACCACTAGGTGATTTTTTTCTTGGTATGAAATAAGGATACTTGCTGCATCAGATTCAATTGAAAAAACAAAGGAAAACTAGATATTTCTATTTAATGATTTAATATAAGCCAATTTGTGTAACAGTGTCGAAAATAAAACTCTGATGAACTGCTTGTGGTTATGCTAAAGTGCATCTGAGCCAGGGTTGTTTTGATAAGAGCAATGTAACATATTCCAAAAAAATACCAATTTTAGTAAAGTAGGAGACTAACAAAATAAAAATACAACTAACTAATGATTGAAGAAGATAGATTTCAAAAGAAATAGCTTTGCCAATTCCAGCTAACTGACATTTTCTCTAAAGGAGCTTAGCTTTAGTTGATTTTTTTTTTCTGATAAATAGATGGAAAGACAGCTTTTGTTCCCTTCTCTTCTCAGCACTGGAGCTATGTTTACCTTTGAACTGAAGATCACTGGAAAAAGGAACTAAAAACCTGCTAAAAACTGTGGTCAAAAACTGAGTTTAGGGAGTTGTCCAGTGGATGTGGCATATAAATGTGTGTGACACAAATAACTGAATTTCTTGTCAGTTCAGAAGAATTTTCTCAAAGTAAAAAAGAAACTTGAGCAGATTTCCTGCAGTCTACTTGATGAGAATTAAATAAAGAATTAGTAATCATGGAAGAATCCTTGAGTCAAGACTATTTTTATTCCTAACATTTGGTGATTGCAAGATTATAGAAAAGGAATTTTTTAGATCGAGAAAAGTAGGGTTACCAAATAGCTCCACATCAAAGGGATGAGTTAATCAATTTTTGGTTTTATTTCCATCACATACATGATGATGTCACCGACATCCAAGTCCAGGGTTTCCTGATGGCCCCAGAATTGGACGTCCAATCGACAGCTTTCAATAAATATTTAAAAGGATTAAAGTCATTTGCTAAACTGTGGCTGCTCCGCGTGGTCTGCATGGTCCTCTGTTCTTCTATCATTGGCAGGGTTAATTGTATCACCCATGTAGCTGCCCTAATTCTTGCTTGCAGATGCAAGAAGAAGGTCAACATGACAAGGAAATAAACAATATCCATTAGAAAAAAAAACCCACCAGCTACCACAAGCTCCAGCACGATAACGCCACCTACCACCAGCTCCATAGAAACATAGAAATCGTTTTCGTACGGAAAATGGCGCCGGCAGGAGATCGACTGCAGGAGGTCGTTCAGCGAGGCGCCGGAACCCTCGCTGAACGACCTCCTGCAGTCGATCTCCTGCCGGCGCCATTTTCCGTACGAAAACGATTCGCGGCGGGAAATCGCTCCCTGACCCCCGCTGGACCTCCAGGAACTTTTGGCCAGCTTGTGGGGGGCCTCCTGACCCCCACGAGACTTGCCAAAAGTCCAGCGGGGGTCCGGAAGGACCTCCTGCCGTCCAATCTTTTTCGTCTATGGCCGCCGCCATTTTTCGGCGCCATTTTGGAAAATGGCGCCGGCTGAAGACGACAAGATTCAGAGCAGGAGCCCGTTCCGGACCGCCGCTGGACCCGCAGGTTATTTAAGTTATTTGGGGGGGGTTCGGGAGGGTGGGGGATTTAATTTAAAGGGTCGGGGGTGGGTTTTAGGGGGTTTTAGTGTGCCGGCTCACGATTCTAACGATTTATAACGATAAATCGTTAGAATCTGTATTGTATTGTGTTCCATAACGGTTTAAGACGATATTAAAATTATCGGACGATAATTTTAATCGTCCTAAAACGATTCACATCCCTATAAAATAATATTAGAAGAGGAAGATTTAGTTAGTCATTTAAATTACTTGATTTCTTATCTCCCCTAGAATGCTAGCAAAGCTTTTGTGCTTCCTTTCCATGGTAGCTAAAGTATCAAAGATGTGGTTTAAAGTTTGTATCTCCTACCTTTTCCTGTAGTATCAAAGGTGATACTTCTTACTCCTCTTTCTCCCAATCTTCAGGAGTTTTGCATGGGCAATTTTGGTGGACCATTTCCTCTCCTTCTTTCCCCTTCTTCCTTCTATCAGGATGGCTGTAAGTCATCCTTTCCTTGTATTCAGGCGATTTCATGTTCCTCTTGCAAGAAGGGAACCTCTTCCATTGGAAAAAAGAATACAATTAAGTAAGTTTAACGAAGTCCAAAATCGTTTGTCACTCCAAAACTAAATAAATTAAAGGTGGCACGAATGGATGGAAAGAAAGTCATCCAAAACAAAAATCTCCATGGAGCTTGCAGTTAAGACTTAGAAAAATGAGAGCCCAGATAAAGATATTTATTTATTTTTAACTTTTTTATATATATATATATATATGCTGCTTTCTTGAAAGCAAACAGGATCCATGGGGGTAAAATGGTGATCTCTCTTGAAAACAATGAGGACACTACCATTGCTGGCTAACTTATGGGGGAGCTGCAAACCCAACAAACACCAATTCTGTATACCCCCCCAAACCTAAATGGTATAATCCTTCTCCAGTATTAATAGGGGATTATCAGAATTCCTAGATATATAATTATAATAATAATAAAATTACAAAGTACAGAAAGTATTTTTTTTTTGTTTAAGTATATTTATTGACAACAGTTAGTTAACGAATACACATTCCACACATTATTAAACATCTAACGAGTTAGGGCTTTCATCATGCCCACAAAATCCATTTGACCGTACAAAAATGCAAACATGACTTAACAGGTTAACTGAATAACAGTACACTTGATATGAACAGCTAGAGTTACCCAAAGTTCATTTTGGCCTAGCCTCAAAGTTATGTAAAACAGTCCAAGAGTGGCTCTCGCCTCTTTTCGTTCAATGTTTTTCCATACTACTGTCTACTTTTTCAGATTTATTTCTTAACCCCTAAAGACCCTCCCGTTCCTAATCCTGGAAGTTCCTAAAATATTTTGCATATCTGGGCCAGTGATTGACTACTCCCAGTGGTCCCCCCGTTTACGTCCCCTCCCCCCCTTCCTTCTCCCCCCCTCCCCCCCCTTTTTAGTTCCCGATTACTTTGTGCAAATCTGGATTCTTGAGAAATCGTTCATCCGCTAGTCTCCATGGCAGCGGGAGCTTTCATCCATTTTGGGATCCCCTAAAAGCTCGTTCCCATATCCCTGCATAAAAGTGAAGTGCTTCAAGAATTATACAGTAGTACATCAAATGAGATCCATATAATCTGCCTATAAGTGTGCATATACTTATAAAGGTGGGCCATGAATAAATGAGATTGTAAGTATGCATTCCAAAACAGGCAGTAGAGCAATTGCTGATTGAACAGAGTCTTATACCAATAGCGTCAGAAAGATTATAATATCTAAAATATACGTAATAATATCCATTAATGTCCAATAATTGTAGCCAGCATCTCGCCCGGCAATCTCAGTCACCAACATCCCAGGGTTGCCAGTCGGTACGTAAGCTGGCATCTCCCCCTGGAAAATTAGTCCTCCTCTCCTGGGCATTGAAGAAACGGTTCCATTTCCCTGGGCAGTAATTTCATATAGTCAGACCAGATTCTATTCGATTCATGTTGTGCTGAATCAGACTTCTGATGTGCTGTTAGCTGTTCCCATTGGATTAATTGGTGAAATTTAGTTTTCCACACTGATTGATAATGAGGCTGTGGTTCTAACCATTGTGCTAGAATAGTGTCAATGGCTATGAGAGTGAGTTTGCTGAAAAATTGAAATTGATATCGATCCTGAAAAACCGACTTAGTGGCAGCTGCTCCAAATAGCCATAACAAGGGATCCAATGGTACAGAAACAGCCCACAACTGGAGCGGTATCTTGTGTAAGTATTGCCAGAAACTTTGCACTGCCTTACAAGTCCAGAAGCTATGGTAGAAATCAGGTTTCGCCGCTGCACAACGAGTGCACGCTTTCTCTGTTATAATACCCATTTGAAATGCTGTGTGTTGTGAGTAATAGGCCTGGTAATAGAACTTATATAACTTGTCTCTCAGGGCCGCGTTCTCACAAACTTTAGGAATTCTGTGAAAGCAAGCACTGATGTCCGACTCGGAGATGGCCCTGGGTAGCCACATGTTCCATTTCCCCTGGATGACTACATGAGTTGTTGGATGAGATAATTGCATAATTGCCTGATAGTACTGAGCGCAGCGGGACCGTTTCCCATCCAGGCCCTGTAAAAGGGAAATCAATTTCAAGGAGTGCTGAAATGTTGGTATTGTTTGAAGTTGCTCATTAATAAAATTTCTTAGTTGTAAGTAGCCATAGAAATCTGCTTTAGGTATGTTGTATTCTTCCTGTAAACACTGGAAACTATATATATAGGCAGGATTGGCTGTCCGATCAAACAGTTGTAAAACCATGGTCAACCCAGTCTGCGCCCAGCGATGGAACAACGCTTGTGAGGTGCCCGGTAAAAACATGGGATTTCCTGTAATAGAGTGACATATGGTTTTCTCTGGCAGGACTCGTAGCAAATGACATATACGCCTCCAAGCCATTCGTAGCGGAGAGACGATCACACTGGACTTCAGGTGGTGAGGAAGCATCTTGTTAGGGCATTGTAACAGTGCTCCCGGTGCGAGGGGGGCAACCCATTGAGTAACATATTGAATAGGGGAACAGCCTTCCGTTGCAAAAACCCAGTCCTTTATATGTCTCATGAGGCCAGCACAGTTATAGTCTCTTAAGTTGGGACAATTCATACCTCCCGCTCTATTAGATCTCATGAGGGTAGATAAGGGTATCCGTGCCCACTTTCCATTCCATAAATATTTACTAAACGCTGAGTTGATATCATCCACGTCCTTCTTTCTCAGCCATATTGGCAACATACTGAATAAATAGAGCCATTTTGAAATCTCTATCATTTTAAGAAGTAAAATTTTTCCGGAAAGGGATAGAGGGAGTGATTGCCATGCGGTGAGCTTTTGAATTAACTTTTGTTTCCGAGGGATGACATTCAATGAGTAGATATCCTTGGGCTGTGCTGGAATATAAATTCCCAGGTATTTTAAGGATGTGACTACCCATTTTAATGGGAAAGTGCCTGGCCAAGTACTTTGTAGGCAGCCCAAGACATCCAAAGCTTCACATTTTTCCACATTGATTTTCAAGCCCGCAAACCTTCCGAATTCAGTTTGTAACTTCAGGACATGCGATAAGGCACTCTGTGGTTTGGTTAGATACACCAGCATGTCATCGGCAAAAGCGGCCACTGTGAAATTATCCCCTCCTATTTGTTGACCTTCAATTACTGGAGAATGTGCCAATTTACGTAGCAGAGGATCCAGAGAAAGAATATAGAGGATCGGGGATAGGGGACAGCCTTGGCGAACTCCCCTTCGTATTGGAATTTCTGCAGAAATAGAATCATTTGCCACAATAAATGACTGTGGATTATCGTAAAGTATAGAAATTGCCTTTACTAATTGTGCAGGGAATCCAAAGCGAGCCATGACGGAGAACATATACTCCCACGACACCCTGTCGAACGCTTTCTCGGAGTCAAAACTTACTGCCATAGCAGGGATCTGAAGATGGTGCGAGGTCTCCATGGCAGCCACCAGCTTTAAAACGTGAGCTCCGGCGTTCCTCCCGCTTACGAAACCCGCTTGGTAAGAGGAGATAATGGAGGGCAGTACAGCCCCTATACGAATAGCCATAATCCGTGCATAGATTTTCAGGTCGTAATTAAGTAGGGATATTGGTCGGTATGACGCCGCTTGCTCTGGGTCTTTCCCTGGTTTGGGTAAAACGGTAATGTGAGCCTTGTTAAAAGTAGGTGGGAAGCCATTCCCCGTCCATGCTTGATTGTAGAAAGCAACCAGGACCTCCGGGATTTCAGAACGCAAAAGTTTGTAATACTCGGCCGGGAATCCATCCGGTCCCGGTGACTTATTGCTCTTGCCAGTTTTTATCACCCCCGACACCTCTCCCACTGTGATAGGACGGGTAAGAAAATCTCGCTGTTGATCAGTAAGGGATGGCATTACAAGGTCCTGGAAAAAGTCCTCCTCTTCCCGCTGTGTTCCCTCCCTATCCTCTTGATAGAGCGCTTCATAGAATTGCCTCAACACATCCAGTATGCCCTCTGTGGTTGTCACATAGTTCCCATTGGATGATTTCAATCTGGTAATGTATGATTTTTTCCTTTTTATTGCGACCAGCCTGGACAGTAATTTACTTGATTTATTACCGTGCCTGAAAAAATAGTGGTCTGAAGATTTAATAGAATTTACCGACCTCAGGTGTAAATAGGCATTCAAAGACTGCAGACAGGTCCAATATGCTGTCTTATTAGCGTTAGAGGGGTCTCCCGCCAATTGGGTCTTTGCCGTCTGCAATTTTTGTTCCAAGGTCAAAATTGTTTTGTTCAGCTGTTTCTGCTTTTTCACAGTGTACGCAATTATTTCGCCACGCATCACAACTTTACTTGTTTCCCAGAATAAAGAGATATCATTAAGGTGTTGACTGTTATATGTTTTAAAGTTATCCCACTGTGTCTGTAAGTGCTTGTGAAACTCCCTGTCCTTGAGAAGATGTCCTGGAAGTCGCCAGGATTTTTGTGTCCTTTTGTCCATGGATAGCCACATGTCCACCCAAATCGGAGCGTGGTCTGCAATCACTATTGTGCCAATGTCCGCTGCAGCCACTCGTGAAAATAAATTGCGTGCCACCAATATATAATCCATGCGTGACATTGTACCATGGGCCCTGGACACATGGGTATATTCTCTTGACGTTGGGTTCAGTATTCGCCACGGGTCTACCAGTCCCAGTTGTTTACAAAGCTGTTGTACTCCTGTCTGTTTGTTTTGATGGAATCCTTTTGGAATCTGAGATTTGTCCACCTGAGCGTCCAGGACACAGTTCATATCCCCGGTAACTATGATATCGCCCTGGGCATGAATCAGCAACAGATTAATAATGTTGGTGAAAGCAGACTGATCAGGCACATTAGGGCCATATATATTGCATAGCGTAATGGGCTTCCCCGCCAGACTTCCTATAAGTAGCAGATAACGGCCATCAGGGTCCACTATTTCTTGACTCACAGCAAATGGAGTGTTCTTATTGACCAAGATAGCTACACCCCCTTTCTTTCCCTTTGCAGGTGAGAAATAGCAATCGGAGACCCATTCCCTACACAATTTTTTACTTTCAGTGTCCGTAAGATGAGTTTCCTGGAGACAGGCGATATTTACTTTGAGTCTCCTAAGTTGTTGAAATACTTTCGTGCTTTATGGGCAATCCCAGTCCATCGACATTCCATGAAATGATCCGGAGCTTACTCATCTCTTACTATGCTAAACCATGAAATATGAGCCAGAAAAGATATGAAGTGAAAGGTCCAGGTTCCCAGCCTAACCTGTCCCTCGTGAGTCCATATGAGCCCGATTTGTCTACCACTGGTAGTCCTCCCTTGCCTCCCCTGCCACTGGCGTTTCTTCAAAAAGTTTAATGCAGAGTCCAGATTTTCCTCATAAAGTATATAAATTTCCCCTTTCCCCAATCCAATAAAGTACCCCCAAACCCTAAGAATCCCACTACCCATTCCCACTCCCCAAGGTCCAATTAATTCTTTAGTGAAAGCCTCTCACTAGAGGCACTCAGAGGTCACGGTTTTGAAGCGCTCCAGCTCCACAGCAGGCCTCTCATAATTGCGATGAGTAATCAGAAATTCAAATCAACCCCTCGGTTCCGTACTAGAGTTTTATCGATGCAAGAAATGTTTGAGCCTTCTCTGGTGAGTCAAAAGAGTGGATTTTCCCTTCATACCATATCTTAAGGATTGCCGGATATTGCATAGCAAATTTTATCTGTTTGTCCACCAGTTTCGCGCAAGTAGGTGAAAATGCTCTCCTTTGCTGAGACACCTTCACTGAGAAGTCTTGCGCTATTCTGATTTTATGCCCATTGTATAGTATTTCCCCTTTTCTCCTCGATGCCAGCCAAATTTTTTGTTTGTGGGCATAGGCTTAAAATTTTCGCAATCGCGATCCTGGGGCGATTATCAGAATCTTTCCGTGGGCCCACCCTATGCGCTCGTTCAATATGCAGACGGCCTTTTAGCTCGGGTTCCCCCACCGCCTCTGGCAGCCAGTCTTCCAGAAAGGCCTCTAGCTGTTGCCCATCCACCGACTCCGGGAGCCCCAAGAATCTTAAATTTGCCCTCCTAGACCTATTTTCTAGATCATCCAGTTTTATTTGCAAGTCTCGTATTGTTTCCTCCTGTTTGCAAAATTTCCCCGTTTGCGCCGTCATGTCGTCTTCGAGCAGGGAGACCCGTCCCTCAACCTGCTCGATACGAGGTCCGATTTCGGATAGGGCTTCCCTTACCTCCGAAAGCTGCTCGGATATCCCAGCCAGTTTTTCGTCAAGAGTTGCCGCGATTATTTCTTTTAAGGTCTCCGCTGTAAGAGGGCCCTGCAGCGGTGACACAGCCTCACATGTGGCCGCGGCCATCTTGCCTTCCGCGCTCGGTTTCGCCCTCTCCTTCTCTTTTCGGGTGCTTTTTGAAGTCATTATCCCCGGAGATCGATTCATATAGTTGACTATCGACATGTGCCGCCTGATCCTTGTCCAAGGAGACAATTAAGCCGTTTTTTAAGGGTTTTCGCCGGTTTTTCGTGCTGTGGAGCCGGGAGCCGAAGCGAGTCATGTCTGCTTCAGCTCATCCCCCCACGTGACCCCCTAAGAAAGTATTTTTTAAAAGACTTTTATAGTGATAGGATTGCTACTGGTTATATTAAGTTTCTGGTCTAAGTAGTAGGATAAAACATATTTTGCTGCTATAGCTGCTGTTTCTCCTGTTTTTCTGGGGGCTATACAGAGGTTTTCCTACTCATTCTTTTGTGGTAGGTCTTATTTTCTCTATCAGTTTACAGAACATGATGAGAGATGGCAGAGAAAGACCTAAATTATCCATCCAGTTTGCCCAGTTGACATTCATCCACTTTGTGTAGAGGCATATATATTTTACCTTATACATTTTGACATAAAATTCCTTCCCCAGTGTCATTTGCCTGATCTTTCAAACCTTTTTTTTTTTTTTGCCCTCTGTTTTTGTCTCAAGCATTTCCAAATCTGTTATAGTAATGACCTATATCATATACGCAGGTATAACCTTTTAGGCCTTGTTATCTTTAACTTTGCTTCTTATAAGACCCTCTTCTTTGTTTTATTGTCATAATTGCCACAGTTAGCCACCAAAGTTAGTGAGACAGTTAAAAAATAAATCTGGTCTCCCTGTGCTTATAAATAATATAAATAGTGAGCATAAGAACAAATAAATAAAATGTAAGTTTGGATTTTAACCATGGTCTTTTCATACAGGTTAACTCAGCCTTCTTAAAACACAGTGCTATTGTACCACCACCACTGTTTAGGGTAGTGACTGCTGCTCCATGCAGCTTACACCAGTGCTCTCACAGAGGATCATCCAATCATGCAACCTTCTATCTAGGGTTCTCTCTTGCCTGGTTCATGTTTCTGTCACCTCTTTGATGGGATTGTGCCCAGATACTATCCCCCAAGGACACATAGAAATAAAATAGACCCTATCTACAACCAGTTATCCACAGATAGTTTTTACTTCAGAGGTTCAGGGCTCCCCGTGAGAGGAAGCATAGATTCAAGGCCCTTTTGCATTAAGCAAAGCCCACAGCCCCTTATTCCAAACCCTGTAAACAGCACTGATAATCTCAAAGTCACATAGTTTCCAACTCCTTTTTTGATAGCTGATCAATGGACTGAAGATTCTTTATAGCACTTAGATGTTAAATAACACCAATGAACTTTAATGAAGAATAAAGATTAATATATATGCGACCTCACTCTTCTAGTAAAATCTTTGAATTTATGGAAGCCAGTTCCTTAGCAATTTATCTTCTTCTTTCAGTTAACGCAGATTGAAGAAAGTATAATCCTTTTTCCAACTTCCTAATGTTTATGAAGTTTCGCTCCAACGCAGAACGGGAGCAAATTCTAACCAATTCCTTATCAGAATACACATGTCCCAATTCTCATACCTCTCCTGCAGTCTTCTTAAATATCTCAGCTATACTTCTGAAAGCACCAAGTGGATAGTGTCCTTTCATGTGTAGCACATTTGAGTCAGTAGAAAAATAACTCTTGAACAATACCTTCAACTCCTTCCCTCTGGTGATGGACAGGAATCCATGTTTCTCTAACGAAACCTCCACTCCTCAGGTTCTTCCTAGGTGAAAGATACTTCTTCCCACTGATTTGGAAACTGATTACCTGGTACCAAGGGCACTCAGTCCCATAAAGAACAAAAATAAAGTTTGACTCAAAAAGACGAAAAGCAAAAAAAAAAAAGAGACAGGAAGGGTAGTAAATCAACTTAAAATTGAAACTCCTCTGTATCAGGTCACTGACTGATTTATCCACTGGAGGTGAGCTAGAGAGCAGCAGAATTTTCCCTACCCTTTGATCTAACTTTACACAGGGTCTTCCAAAATCCTCTAAGAGGTACCAAGGATCTCACAGGGAAGGTTTCAAAAATGGATCAAAAAAAGAGTAAATAAGCCAAAACAGGTCAGACAAAAGTCTGACCCCAAGGTGGACAACTCAGAAGTCCAAAAAAAATGACAAAATATCAACAGAAGCACAAATCTCTTGCACTCCAAAAGGTTAACTAAAAAAAATCCAACTAAGAATCTAAACCCTAAGATGGTGGCAGGAGTTTATATATTGCTAGATCATACCATCTGCAGCTTCCACCTGGGAGAGTCAAACCCAAATCTCTCTTACTAAATCTCTCTGAACCTCCCCAGCTAGATAGAATAGAATAGTGTGTAGATTATCTTTCGGGATCCTTAGCAGTTTAGCTTGTTTTGCAATCCACATATCTCATCAGCATGCCACAAATTTCAGAGGCACACCTCTTTGAGTGTCTTGAGTAAATCATTTGCTTCTCCCTTTTTTCTTACAGTTACTTAAGGTGGATATATGCTTCCTAATTGTGCACTAATAAATTAATGGATGAACTCATGAAATTCATTAGAATGTCTTCCCTTGATATGAAAGTGACTTAATTTCTCAAAAAGATCTCCATTATGTCTTCTGGGATTCATAGCCTAAAGAACTATTATCTAGTAGTTTTTACTGCAGCAGGAGGTTTTGGGTATCACCTCCAGCATCAAGATGACATTGTAGGGCAGTGCTTGTTTTTTTTTTATTTTGTTTTTAGGTATCTCTCCACTCCTAAGTACTTTTTTTCCCCACAAGTTATTTTAAATTGTTTGGACTATTTTTAAAAATAAAATGTATAATTCAGAACCTATTTAAAAAAATAATTTTATATCCTTTGTCAGAACTCTTTTTAAAATGATATTACTTGTATTTTCTTTAGACAGTATGCAAAACACTTGCCTGGCTTTTAAAAAGATGCTTGTAAACCAAAGAATAAAAAGATGTAAAATCTATTCATGTCATTGTACAGCATAGTACTAGTTGTCTTTTGAAGACAACTGCAGATTCATTCATTTATAAATAAATAAAGTCCCATGCCAGAGTGCACTTGCACTTAGCTAACTAGGTTGAAGTTGTCAGAAGTAATCAATATTTATACACATTTGATTTAATACATACAGACTTTGGGGACTGTGATCTGTGATACTCACTGAATTTTATCAACTTTGATCCTCCAGTAAAGTACTTATATTTTATTAATGTTACAAGGAGATGTCATATCTTATCACTCTAAAGCAATATCCTTTTATATCTTTTCCTATATGCTTATTGCACAGAAAGACCATGATACACTTTCATCAACAAAACTGAAAGACAAGGAAAGCACTAAAACTGTGATATTATTTTTCATGGAAACAGCAAAACTAGCAAAAACCATGGTTTAAACAATTTACTTAGCAGGTAAGGAAGCACTCTTCTGATTTTACAGATACTTAATGACATACTTATGTACATTACAAAAACATACAATTCAAATCAAGAAAATGCATTAGGAAGTGAATCAAATATTACATTTATTCAAAGAGCTAAAGGAAACACAGATTAAGTGTTATGATCTTATTTAATGTGCAAATCAATAGGATCTTTAAGAAATGATTTGGAGCTCTTGGCCTTTTCCAGGGTTGCAGCTTTACATCTATAAATAATGCAAACTGTGTTCCACCATACTTGGGGATCTATTAGTTCAGTTCTCCAATTACTCAATATAATATTTTGCACAAGAGAAAATAGAATATCAATACATTTCTTAGCAACAGTGAAGCAGAAATCATAAGTGGATTTCAAAATTATTACTTGGATTCTGAGACCTATATCAAGTTTAAGCATGTCTTTAAGGTTCTACTGTACTATATTTCACCCTTAAAAGGCATATATAAAGGGGTGAAACAGACAGAATGTGAGGTCCCTGCTCTTCATTTTGGTTCTCTGTCAGAACACAGATCAAGCGTCTCCCTTCCTTTTCCCACTGCGGTATTCAGTCTCAAAATTCTGGAAAAAGTAAGGATAAATTTCTCACATTCCATTCATTATTAGTCTATCTAAGTGTGGTACAGGGCAGTTAAAGCCAATATTCTCTGCCTCTAGCAGATGGAAGACATGCTGGTGGTGCAGCAGAAAATTCCATAACTGTTTGAAATTAAAATTTGTATTAAAATACACAAATAACAAGTGCATCTTTAACTGCAACTTATATAGTTGTCTGTGGGTCAGGCACCTGTTTGATTCAGAGTTTGCAAGTCCTCATGCTGTTAGCTTCCAGTCCCATTGAAGGTTTTGGTAGAGCTCGAAGGGAAATCTAAATTAAGAGAAAGGATAAGAGGAAGATCATCTTAAAGTTAATAAGTTCCCCTTCTTTTCCCTCTTTATATTTTTGTCTGAAAAAAAAGAGAGAGTTTTTCTCCCCTGAAGATAAAGGTAAGTTACCCGGAATGAATATTAATTTAAAAAGATGGTGTTTTGGCTATTCCCATGAGAGAGAGTGCTGAATCTTGAAAGCCCCTTATTTTATGACAGAGATCACATAAAATAATGGGTGGAGTGGAACGGGTAAACGCAAATCAGTTGTTTCAAAAATTTCAAAGACCAAGAGACACACAATGAAGTTTTTGGCAATGCATGTAAGACAAATAGGAGAACATTTTTTTTATTCAACATATATTACCGAAAGATGTAATAAAAGCTATTAATGTAGCTCGGTTTAAAAAAGTCTTGGACAAGTTCCTGGAAGAAAAATTAATAAACCATTATTAAGGTAGATTTAGGAAAATCTACTGCTTATCCATGGGATAAGCAAAATGGAATATATTGACCTTTTGGGATCCTACCAAGTACCTGTGACCTGAATTGGCCACTGTTGGCAGTAAAATGCTAGGCTTGATGGATTTTTGATCTTACCCATTATGGCAAATCTTATATTCTTTTTTTAATGTACTAATGTTGGTGAGGCTGCCACTGTCTCTGTAGCAGTGGTAGATGAACTGCAGGTGCAATAGGGTTTCTGTACGACTTGCTTTCATGATGAAAATGACTTGGAAACGTGGCATAAATAGCTCAAATGAGTGAGTTAGGGGTGTCAGAGACTGAAATAAGTTCCTCATTTATCTCTGGGCTGAAAAGAGAATAGTTGAAGATAATGACACAAACACTGATGCTGGAAATGCGGCCATGTTAAAATCAATGGTGTGTGATTTTCAGTATAGCATAGGTAAGTAAAAATTCTGAACCTCCACTTTTAACTCATGAGGTCAATTATCTATTGGATTCAGATTTGGGAACTAGCTTGCCCAGTACTGGAGAAATCTCCTCAGAGTGTTTCAAATGCCTACTCCAGTCTTTTTGTGCTTTACAGAAGTCTGATGAAGAAACATTATCTGTGAATATAGCAGCACATAAGCTATAGGACAGTTCCCAAATATATTAATTTTCATTTCATAAAAGAAAAGATGCTTTTACCTGATACAGGTGGAATAGTTTTGTTTTTTTTCTAAATCCTCTGAGTCTCCATTTTTGGAATATGAGGATCCATATGGAGGGAGTAGCTGTGACTCTTTTCAGTAATGGGAAATTCAGTCTGAAGGAGAGGAATATCCAGTATTTAGAGTCTTCCATAACAGTGAGGTTTCAGCATTAATTTCACAAGTGATTTCATCACTTAGAATCTCAGAAAACAAAATGGAGGATTTCCTAGGCTGAGACCCACTTATTAAAGGGCTCACAAAACATTTAGGCCATTTCCCTTTCATTCTGAAATAAAAAAAATATGTTTTTAATTACGTGGGAGTTACCACAGTCTGTATACATAAGACCAAAGTCTTTCTCAAAATTATATCCATTTTCTCATAATGTTTTAGAACAGCTTTTCCCGATGCCAAATGTTGAGGCTATGGACTCTGCAGTAACCAGAAAAATAGTTATCCTTGTGGACTGAGGTGCAGCACTTAAGAATATGAAGGATAGAAACGTAGCGATAATATTGAAACATGTATTCTCAACATCAGCTCTTTCATTACAAATTAATATTTGAAATAGTTATATAGCTAAAGCAATCTTGCATTGAGTGCAACAACTGTGGGCAGCAGCATATCTTTCTATTATCTTATAAGGATTTCTTCAAAGTCACTTGCTTCATCTGTAGAAGCTAAGAAGGCAACTTTGGCTTTGTCAATGAGCAGCTGACCTTAGTCAAAAATGAGCGTCATTTCTGTACTCTGCCTACAGAGTACATTTCTGTACTCATTTCTGTACTCTGTACTCTGTACTCATTTCTGTACTCATTTCTGTACTCTGCCTACAGAGTACATTTCTGTACTCTGCCTACTTAGGCAATGTATATTATATCTATTGTTATTAACCCCATATATTTATTTCCAAGTTATTTATACCTGTTCTTTGTAAGACATTTACTTGTCACTGTTATTGTTCAAAATGTAAACCGAATTGATCAGTAATTCTGTTACTGGAAAGTCGGTATAGAAAAGTTCTAAATAAATAAAATAAATAAATTTTAAGAAAAATATTTTGTTCGGAGATGAACTTGAAAGATAGTCAAAAGCTTGGGGGATAAAAAACATCAAAGAAGAAGAAAAGATGTAGAATATGTTATTGCACAAAAGGAGGTCAAGGACAATCACATGACATCTGAAAATATTGACCAGGACAGCAATTTTTCACAAAGGCAATAAGATTTAGGGAAAGAGCACAGTCCTTTCAAGTAGTAAGAGAATCAAAGCCCAAAAAAGCAGGTTCATCAGGAACAAAACATTTATCCCAATGAAGGTTTGCAGATCCACTTTCTGGTGTAGCTAATAGGTGGTTGACTTTAACAATTTTACCAAGAGTGGATCTAGATAAGCTCAGACCAATGGGTATTGGATATTATTCATAAGGGATATTTATTGGAATTAGCAAATCAAATTCAGGAAGCTTACAAAATCTTCCCATTTGGAATACCCATAAAAAAATTAGCAAGTAAAGCCACACTAAACAACTGTTGATGTGGAAGGCAATATGCCTTGTTCCATTTCAGGAGCAAAGAAAATAAATTATTTATTATATTTCATAATTCCAAAAAAAGATAGGATATTCAGATCAATACTGGATCTAAAGGGAGTGAACAGAAGTCTTCAAGTGCCACATTTCTGTATGGAGACTTTGAGGGCAGTCATTTTGTCTATATAGGAGGACAAATTTCTAACTTCACTAGACCTATCAGAAGTATATTTTCCCAACCAGGAAGATGATCTGAATTTTTTTTTCTGCTTAATAGGAGAACATTACCAATTCAGGGCACCCTCTTTCAGACTGGCAATCGCTCCATGAAAATTCACCAAAATAATGGTGGTAGTAGAATATTTTTAAGAAAAGAAAGAATTATGTTTCATCCATATATGGATGATTGGTTGATTAGTGCTAAATATTATCAAGAAAATGTCATGGTATCCAAAAGAGTGGTACAGTGTTTAGAAAGTTTAGACTGAGCAATCAATTATGCAGAAAACAATCTTATCCCGATCCCACCCCAGGCTCTGTAGTATCAAAGCACTCAATTCAATGCCAAGGGAGGTCATGGATTACTGACTTCAAAGAGGATGACTAAGATAATTGGCAAGTAAACATATTTTTGACACATGGAGCCCCAAGAGAATGGGGACTATTTTTAACTGCTAGGGACAGTGGCAGCAAATCTAGATCTAGTGCCATGGGCCAGAGCTCACATATAAACTGTACAGAATTATCTTCTTTCTCGTTGTTCTCCTCAAACTTAAGACTAGGAGTGTTGTCTTCTTCCTGTTAAAATAAGAGAGAGTGTTTTAGTGGTCAGAGATATATAATCTATTAAGGATTGTGAGCCTAGAAGTACCATTGTGGATTTTAGTCACCACAGATGTGAGTTTAACAGGTTGAAGAGCATATTGCCAAGATCAAGTTTTTCAAGTCAATGGACAAGGAAAGAAGCCACTTGGTCAATCAACAAATTAGAAACCAGAGCAATAAGATTAGCACTCTTTCATTATCAACAAAGTGTGAATGGTAGAGCAGTGAGAATATTATGCGACCATGCAACTGCAGTAGCATATGTGGACAAACAAGGTGGAATTCGAAGTGAGAGGAAACAATCTATTGTTTATTTGGGTAGAAAGAAAACTTTTACAGATTTCAGCAATACACATTGTAAGTCAAGTAAATTTACAAGCTGATTTTCTAAGCAGAAATCTTTTGGATCTAGATGGGTGGGAACTCAGTCTAGAGCAAGGGTGGGCAAGTCCAGTCCTCAAGGGCTGCAAACCAGTCGGGTTTTCAGGATACCCCTAATGAATATGCATGAAATAGATTTGCATACAACTGAGGCAGTGTGTATGCAGGTCTCTCTCATGCATATTAATTAAGGATATCCTGAAAACCCGACTGGTTTGCAGCCCTCTAGGACCGGAATTGCCCACCCCTGATCTAGAGGCATTTCAAAAGATAGCAAATTTATCAAGCATATCTCAGATGGATCTTATAACAATTCACAAAAATGCAAGCAACTATTGATTTTACGGAAGTGAAAGAATAGATGCACTGATTCAGTCATGGCCAAAGCTGAATTAATATATGTTTGCCCATCATTTCCATTGATAGGAAGAACATTAAGAAAACATAGAGAAACAAAAGAGTCAGTTCATTCTAGTAGCACCATATTGGGCAAGGAGGCCATGATAAACAGACCTAATGAGGTTACAAATCAATCCATCCTCTAAAGCTATCAGGCTCCTGGGACTTTTACTCCAAGGTCCAATAGTAATAAGAACATAAGAAGTGCCAAAGATCCTTTAAGGCCAACATCCTGTCTCTGACAGTGGCCAAACCCCAAAAGTAGAGCCAGTTTCTTGCTGATCCCTTTTTATGATGAATGTTTTTATCCCTTTTTATGATGAATGACAGCTCACATACCATGACTATACACCACTGGTCTGGCATTACTGTGTCTTAAAGTGCGGAAACCAGTTTCCATTATTCAGCTCTCCGTGCTATAAACTTATATTTATTTCTGAAAGATAAAAAAGAAAACTTCTGAAATAATTGCCCCTCCTGTGTATGTAGCACTGCCCCCTGTACCTCTTCCTTCCTGCCCCCAGCTCAGGACCCTGCAGCCACCCCTTTTTCATTTTATCTTAAGGCATGGCTCTTGAAAAGTCAAAATTACTCAAAAAAAAGCTTCTCTTCCTTCATGATTTCTATTTTGTTAAAAGTAAAAACATAATTCAGCTTTGCTAGTAAATGCACATGTGAGGCATTTATTTGAGGAACATTGCAAAAGCTGTTCCATATCTCCTTGGCAGGCAAGTATACCAAATATTTTATCCTTTTTTTTTTTTTTTTATACAAAATGGTTCAGAAAAGGGTCTAGCAATAAATTCTTTAAAAGTTCAGGTAGCAGCAATATCATGTTACAGAGGTAGAAATAAAGGAAATTCTGTCACATCCTATTCATATATCACTAGATTCCTTCATGGGGTAAAATTATTACATCCCCCATTTTGAGTAATTGTACCACAGTGGAATCTAAATTTGGTAATAAAGCACTTATATCAAAACCTTTCAAACCACTGAAGCATGCCGCGTCGCCGTGTGTGTGTGTTATAAAATACAGTTCCCGCACGCACATGTGCGCCAGATTTTAATATCCACACGCGCACGTGCAGGCGGGTGGCCTCTCACACGCACAAGGGGGGGCATTTTAAAAACAAACGCATGGCGACATGAGTAGGCCTTTTCCAGTTTAGTTTATTTTAGTTTATTAACATTTCTATACTGTTACATCAGACATGCCTTCACAACGGTTTACAAATACAATTTTGAAATACAATAATTTATAAAATAGGAACAGCTAAAAACTACAAAGAGAAAATAAATAAATTAGCTGTTACAATAAAAGTCAAAATAAAACCATTAACATCACAATAATTAAAATAAAATAATAAACTAAGTAAAAACTAAATGAAATCCTGGCAGTCAGGCGCTTCTTGTTAGTCGATGTTCTATAGTTGCTATCTATCTAGATTTCATGGTCTGTAAAGAAGTCTCATACTCATCGAAAGCACATTTAAATAGCCAAGTCTTCAAATCAGATTTGAATTGCTTTCTCTCTACTGAAAGTCTTAAATATATTGGTAAAGAGTTCCAAACTTTTGAGCCTGCAATAGAAATGGCACGTTCTCTTACATTGCTGAGTTCCCTCCCAGTCTGCTCCAATTAAGGAGTAGACTGGGAAGGAACTTCCCTATCACCCTAACTACCCTTCCTACCTTTCCCCCCCCTCCTCCCTGACCCCTTTTCCCACCCTAACTCCTTTAATTTTTTTTGTTTTACAACTTACCTGCTCTAAGAAGCAGAAGTAAGTTGTGTGCGCTGGCCGGCTGCCAGCACACGCTGTCCCAGCAGGCACCTGCCACACCCCCCCGGCCCTACTAGACCCCACCCCTGACCCACCCCATTTGAATGGCCTGGCACTTCTACACATATTAGGAGATACACGTATGTCCGGGCCATTTCTAAAATGTGCTCAGCGTGTGCAGGGCCCTGCCATGTGCATATATCCCAATATTTGTGCATGCCGAGCTTTCAAAATTTGCCCGATAGCCCTTCCCTGTCAAGGCTAGGATAACTCTTCAACCTCCAGCATAAAGTAAGGGCTGGAGAGAGAAAAATCTTCCTGTACAAAAATAGATCTCAAAAACAGATAACTCCAACAGAGTAGGAAGAAGAGTCTGGGTGCAGCTGGGAACAGACAGGCTCTGGGTCCCCAGGATAATGCAGCTACTACTGCAAGGTGAGCACTGAAGGTAAAGGATGAAAGTAAATGCTAAGATGTGAATAGTGAATGCTGAAGAAAAGTGCTAAGCTGTGATTACTGAAGACAAACGCTGAGTGTGAATGTGGCTGAAGGTAAGCCCCTTCTGTAAATAATATTTATATATAGAGAAAGTCAGAATCCAGCAAGTGTCTGTCATCTGGGGAGTTACAGACCACTTGTGTTCTGCCACAAAAAGAAACAGAGGGGAATATTCACTAAGCTGGGAAATGCACAGAATCAGCAAATAATGCGTGCTATTTGCCAATTAACATGTGTTATTAGCTGATTTAGCAGCTTAGCACTGCAATAAATCAGGCACAAGTGAGTAAAATGTAATTAGCTGAATCACATGTGTCACAGCTCATTACCATGGCAGCAAAGTAGCTCAGCTTCATTTGCCTAGTTACTCTGAGAAAGTTAGCTACACCTCAGGAAGTACAGCTAATGTTCTCCTGCCAGCATTGCCAGGCTAAATGCCTGGCTGTGCTCCAGGGGCTCCAGTGTTAAAGGGTGTAGAAGACCATCCCCAACCCCCCTGGCAAAAATCCCTGATGGTCTGTGGGGTCAAAGGAATAGTCTCTGGACCACCTCCTACCCACCAGGCACATATTAAAAAATATAGAGGTCCTTAAGCTCTACTGACATCAGCACGATTGCCTCTGTCCTAAAATTCCCATCCACATTTTTAATATTTCAAACACCACACTTTTCTGGGATTGCCCCCACCAACCCTTCTCCAGACCACCCCAAGCTTCTCTCCTAAGGCTGTAAGTCCAAAGGAGTAAGGAATGACCCTAATGTAATCATTACTGTCTTGCTGGTGCCATCTTTCAAAATGTCACCAGCTGAGCTGCAGTTTCCCTTTGCCCTGCATATTATGTTATCCATGTAAATATATGATAAAATACCTAGGCATAACATATGCCTTTTTTGACCCTAATCCTTTACAAAATTTTCATGATTAAGTTTTCTGACTCAATATATGTAGGCATAGAGATTTCTTTAATTACAGTTTATGGAATTATGATTTCAGCCTTTCTCATCTTATTTAGTGGTTTTTAAATTTTCATCTTTTTTTTTTCAGATACAGCTTCTCCCCTTTTTCGGATCTGGAAAACATATTTTTCTTTTCTCTTTATTGTTCTGATTTGGGGGGGGCTTGATGGTTAATGGGCAGAAAAGTGTTTCTTTTAAGTGTAATACTTTCTTTATGGTTTTATTTTTTTGTATGCTTATTCTATTACTATAACAAGTTTGTGCTTGTTGATTAAATGTAAATAGAAAATTAAAAAAAAAACACATTAAGCACTCATAGTCTTTCAATTTCTTCATACCAATGGTTTGGGCAAGTTCCTGGAGGAATTATTAAGGTGAAATTGCAGAAATCCATTGCTTCCTGGGACTAAGCAGCGAGGACTCTAGCTATACTTTGGGATCCTGCCAGGTACTTGTGACATGGTTTGGCCACTGTAGGAAACAGGATACTGGGCATAATGGACTTTTGGCATGATCATGTATGGCAAATCTTATGGTCTCATGTTATTATAAAATGAAAAATAACAGTCTATTAAAGAAAAGTGGGAGGGATTGGGGCTAGGGGTTCATCTATATGAAACAGGTACAGCTACATATCAAGTGCAAAGTCCAATAGGTTTTACCATAGATTAAAATATAAACATTTCCAGCAATGGGCATGTCCCTGGGTACGCAGTGTTTTGTGACTGATTGCCATGGTTCATCTCATATAGAGTGGGTAAATTGTCCAAATTCTATAAAACATTGCTAGAGGGAGACATCATCCAGAGGAACAAGAGAGTGGCAACAAGAGCCGGAAAAAAGGAAGGACCAATACTGCTGTACTTAATCCTTTTAAGGGATTGTCTTTTTATAATTTTGGGACTGTTGAAATCAGCAACGGTCTTTTCTTGTTTTTGCAGTACTGATAACTCTTTGAATTTGCCTTCAGTAAAAGTTATTTTTATTTTGAGCACCTATTTTCTGTGGATTGTCCACTGATATAGTGTTGCTTCCATTGGAGAATCCTGATACAGATTTGCAGCCTTCTTTTTTCTACTCTGCTGCTTCTGAAAGTGTCCCCTCGCCTCATATAAGAATTGAAGCCTGCAATTAGATTAAAAGTGTGGTGATAAGTGTTCAAAGAGAAATATATAGGGTCCCTGTACAACTTAAAGGAGGCAGTTTTCAAATAACTAGCTTCTGTGTTCTCCGGAACTTTCTCTTTGAAAATTAGGCCTGGATTTTCTAAAGTTGTAGACCTTAAAGAATCCGGCGCTAACGGGGGGCGGAGGGGCAAAACGGTGGGCGGGCCTGTGAAAGCCGGCAGCCATCGCACCACTGCAGTGCGCTGGCTGCCGGCTTTCACATCGAATAACTACACCATAAAAGGTGCAGTTATTCGGCGCGAAACTGGCGGCGATAAGGGTCCTTACCTTTTCGCCGCTAGTGATGTCGCCGCAGCATCAGCCCCGGAGTCCCCCAACTCCTCCTCTTCCGGGGCCGACTGCACCCCAATCACCCTATCGCATGCGAAAAGGGACTTTTCGCATGCAAAAGCTATTGAAAATGAGCCCCTTAGTGTGAGGAGTGCCGGCTAAAAGTGGTTGCATGGTTTGCACTGGCTCTTTTGTGCAAGTGACAAGAGGGGGTAGCACCTGCCCTTCTGGAAATGGTATGTATTTGTGCTATTTTCCTCTCCTGCCTTAAACTGAGCCCAGCTGAATGTTTGCGTGCTATTGGAGACTGGTATGTACTTTTAGCCATGTGGAGAAGTACAACTCTCAGCCAGGTCATTTATTTTCTTTGGGTAAATCTGCAGACCTTTCCTGATAACTATATAAGTTTACTGCTAATATTTTTCTAAATTCTGAATTTGGGTGACTCAACCCCAAAAGTGAAATGTGGTAGAAATAATCTAAAATCTTTCTGTCTATGAAAAGAAATAATGCAGACTGATAAATGTCATACACAAATGCCATACACAACCGTAACTTACTTATATAGGGATACATTTTCTAAAGCTTTGTCTGGGTTTTCACATATTTAACTAAATCAGTTACACACGTAAAACAGTAGTATATGGATATATGAAGAAAATGTGGCATGAACACTGAAGTATAGGCAAAAGTTTTTGCCTTCATATGTTTAGACCATTCTGACATCCCCAAGTAAGCTTAGTATGGTTTCCTTGTTTTGTTGTTGTTATTGTTGTTTGTATAGGAGACTAGCCTTCTCAGAATGAACTTGCATGTCTGAAAAGAGGCAGAGGTTCTTACATAGGGAACTGAGACAGCTGCTATAGCACATTCCATGACTCAGAATGGAGTGGTTTAAAATGCTGTTTGGCATCCCATGCAGCCCCTGATCCAGTTTTGAAGAGCAAGCAATTTTATCTATTACCTTCCTCAATAACTTATTTGCCTCTCTCTGCTGGCTGGTGGCAAAATGGGTGGATCGACCCCATTAGCGGCAGGAGATGCTAAGCAATTGCTAATTTGCTATGATTAGCAAACTTAACCCACAACAGCATTCAATGACTTATCTAATAATATGACATTGTAGGTGGTAAATGAGATAATAAAATAAGTAATATCATTCTAGGTTGGAATCCACAATCAAGTGTTAAAATAACATTTGCTATTAAGTTGCTGGTAATTTGCATGAGTCCCCTGGTAGGAGACAAGAGCATTGTGCTACTCTGCAGGAAATATTGCAGACATAATTTCATTTTTTTCATCAATGCAATGTAGGCCAATTCTGAAACTCTTTAACACCAGACAGATATGGTAAAGTATACTTAATGCTGTACAGATGAAATTTAGAAATTCATATTTCATATAAACAAACCAACTGAAAGATATACAAATGAACCACTAACAACTAAAAAAGATTGATCACTTGAACTGAAGATTTCTTTATTTCTTTCCTAAGACTAACCATAAAATGAAATTGTGGCTAAATGTCATTTACGTATATATAAAGGCATTAATGAAAAAAGTACAATAGAATGAAGTCAAATAAGAACATTTGATTTGTGGAACTAATAAAGAATCAAGATGAGAAACTGATTAAGAGACATCCTTTAATATAACTGCATCACTTTAGAAAGTTTGAAATCTTATTCTTTGTTCTACAATTGAATAATCAAGAAATACTCAGAGCAGTGCTTGAGTCTGAACTGATTTGAGTATCCTAAATCTTGTGTAACCCCTGGGCTGGTCAGGGTCATATCTCAGATCACAGTTTCAGGTGATAAACTTCTCATAAAGTTAAAATATCTCAAATTGCAGGGTTCCCTGAGTGGAAGAAAGATAATTTTCAAGGCCCTTGCATTGATAGTTCAAAGTTCTTGTATACTGCAGTGATGATAACAGCCCAGATAAGCATTTAGGTCATTAAACAAGGAAACATGCTGGAAGCTTTGATATTTTACAGCAATACGCTTTAGAGATATTAATCGTTTTTTGAGTTTGTGTCATTCTTTGTTTTTCGCCCGCCGCAGGAAATGTCATTTTTTTGTGGTTTGGGGGGTTTTTTTCGCGAAAAATCGTTTTTTGGGTTAGTGCGCGCTAACTCCCCGTTAGCGCACACTAACTATGGTTAGTGCAGTTAGTGTGGCTGGGTTCAAAAAAGGTTTGGATAAGTTCTTGGAGGAGAAGTCCATTAACGGCTATTAATCAAGTTGACTGCTATTAATTGCTTCAGTAGCATGGGTTCTTCTTAGTGTTTGGGTAATTGCCAGGTTCTTATGGCCTGGTTTGGCCTCTGTTGGAAACAGGATGCTGGGCTTGATGGACCCTTGGTCTGACCCAGCATGGCAATTTCTTATGTTCTTATGTTCTTAGATAGCAGGGTGGCTGGTGGATGTTCGGACCACCTAGTAACTTACCTGCCTGGTGCGAAGGTGGCAGACCTCATGCATCACCTAGATAGGATTATAAACAGTGCTGGGGAGGAGTCAGCTGTCGTGGTACATGTGGGCACCAACGACATAGGAAAATGTGGGAGAGAGGTTCTGGAAGCCAAATTTAGGATTTTAGGTAGAAAGCTGAAATCCAGAACCTCCAGGTTGGCATTCTTTGAAAAGCTTCCTGTTCCACGTGCTGGTCCCCAGAGGCAGTCAAAGCTCCAGTGTTTCAATGTGTGGATAAGACGATGGTGTAGGGAAAAGGGATTCAGTTTTGTATGGAACTGGGGAAACATTTGGGGAAGGGGGAGAATTTTCTGAAAGGATGGGCTGCACCTTAACCAGAGTGGAAACAAGCTGCTGGCATTAACATTTAAAAAGGAGATAGAGCAGCTTTTAAACTAGAACAAGTGGGAAAGCCGACAGTCACTCAGCAGTGCATGGTTCAGAGAAATGTATCCTTGAAGGATACTAATGAAACAGGAGAGTTAGGGCATCCCAACAGAGAGGTTCCAATAAAAGCAAACATGGTCCATGTGCCTATATATAAAAAAACTACTGAGCCAAAGATTTCCAAATTATCCCTGAAAAGCAGATAGTTAATACAAACAAAAAACACACTTTGAAATGTCTGTATGCCAGTGGCAGAAGTTTAAGAAGTAAGATGGGAGAGTTAAGAGTATATGAGATTGACATAACTGGCATCACATAGACCTGGTGGAAGGAGGAAAAACAATGGGACAGTGCTATATCAGGGTACAAATTATATCACAATGATAGGAGGGATCAACTTGTTGGGGGTGTGGCACTTTATGTCCGGAGGGTATAGAGTCCAACAGGATAAAGATCATACAAGAGACTAAATGCTCAGTAGAATCTATATGGGTAGAAATCCCATGTGTAAGTGTGTAGAGTGTAGTGATAGGAGTATACTACTGTCCACCTGGACAAAATGGTCAGACAGATGATGAAATGCCAAGAGAAATCAAGGAAGCTAACCAATTTGGCAGTGCAATAATAATGGGAGATTTCAATTACCCTAATATTGACTGGGTAAATGTAACATCAGGACATGCTAGAGACACAAAGTTCCTAGATGTCATAAATGTCTGCTTCATGGAGCAATTTATTCAGGAACCAACAAGAGAGGGAACTATTTTGGATTTTATTCTTATTGGAACGCAGGATTTGGTGAGAGAGGTACCGGTGGTGGGGCCACTTGGCAATAGTGATCATAACATGATCACATTTAAACTAATAACTGTAAGGGACACAATAAGTAAATCTACAGCTCTAACACTAAATTTTCAAAATGAAGAAAATGGGGAAAATAGAAAAAACTGAAAGGTGCAGCTGCAAAGGTTAAAAGTGTTCAACAGTTATGGACATTGTTTAAAAATACAATCCTAGACGCGCAGTTTGTGGTTTGCATCGGGGCTCTGCGGCCTCGGCCTCCTCTACCCCACCCCTAGGCATGCGCACACGCACCAGGCCGACCTTTAAAAGTGCCGCGGCGGGAAACCACTCTGCGGTGCCCAGCAATGATGTCACCTGAGCCCTGCATATAAGGCAGGGCTCAGCCGCTCACTCTTCACCTTGGCAAATGGGTCGTCACCTCAGAGTGAAGCTAGTTTCCGTCCTTGTTCTTGTTCTTGTTCCATTGTTCCTGCATTCCTTGTTCCTATGCTTGTTCCAGTGTTCCTGTGTTCCTTGTTCCTGTGCCTGCTCCAGTATTCCAGCATCATTCCTGAGTTCCTTTGTTCCTGAGTCTTGTTCCACGTTCCACTACTCAAGTAGTACCTCCTCAGACTGATACCCAGTACTGACCTTGGCTTGCCTCTGACCTCGCTTGGACTGATTCCTGGAACTGACCTCTGCTTGCCTTTGACCACGTTGGACCAATACCTGGAAATGACCTCTGCTTGCCTCTGACCATGCTTGGACTGATACCTGGAACTGACCCTTGCTTTGGCTGACTACCCTCGAATGGATACCCTGGCTTTGACCCTTGTGCTCCATTCGGACACTCTCTTTGCTCCTCCTGCGACCACCAGATCCACCTGCCTTGAAGCTGTCTGCAGTCTTCCTCAAGCTAGACCATTAGGCGCTGCCTACCCTGCCCGGAGGACCTTCAGTTCCTGCCTCGTACCCATGGACTCTGGTACACGCTGTCAGTGTTAGGAAAAATAGTGGAAACTATTCTAAAGATCAAATTTATAGAGCATATAGAAAAACATGGTTTAATGGATCACAGTCAACATGGATTTACTCAAGGGAAGTCTTGCCTAAAAAATCTGCTTCATTTTTTTGAAGGGGTTAATAAACATGCTGTAGTTACAAGATGTTAGGTTCCATATTAGGAGCTACCACCCAGGAAAAAGATCTAGGCATCATAGTGGATAATACTTTGAAATCGTCAGCTCAGTGTGCTGCAGCAGTCAAAAAAGCAAACATCAACATGTCAAACTAAAGGTGTGATTTATATAATTGTATGTCTGTGTGCAAAATTATATGTGGGCAAGACGTCTCGCCCAATTCGAACCCGTATTATTGAACATCGTTCGAATATTAAAAATAGTAGGGAAACAGTTCCTTTAGTTACACATTGGACCTCTATGGGACACACTGAATCTGACATAAAATTTTACATAATTGATGTAGTTGTGCCACCGTCACGGGGTGGCTGTTTTTCTGATATACTAGCACGCAGGGAACAAAAATGGATTTTTAAATTACATAGTCTCACGCCTGAGGGACTCAATAATGAAATTGAGTGGCAATACTTTCTTTAAAAAAACCACTGTTGAATATTTTATGTTACCTGCTGGGCTTGTTCATTTCTGATTGGCTGTGAGTTTCTATGGCAACCTGTTCGGATTGGTCGTATTTTGGCGCCAAATCGGACACTTTAAATATTGAGTAATGCCGGCGTTCTTGGCTCTCCTTGCCATAACTGCCGCCAAAGATGCTGAAATTTAAAGGTACCGGGATCTTCATTTATGTTGTTGGATATGCGATTAGAATTACTGAAAAGAACTAGATATGTACACATCATTAGATACGTGACAAGTTCCATATTGTGAGTTTAGTAATTTGATGCAATTTAAATAGTTTTTAGAACTATTGCACAAAGATTTCTTGTGGTCTGAATAACGTTCTATTATATTAGGTTTGTAAATATGATCTGAATTTTCCATATATGCCCTGTACACTAGGGATGTGAATCGTTTTTCGACGATTAAAATTATCGTCCGATAATTTAATATCGTCTTAAACCGTTATGGAACACAATACAATAGAGATTCTAACAATTTATCGTTATAAATCGTTAGAATCGTGAGCCGGCACACTAAAACCCCCTAAAACCCACCCCCGACCCTTTAAATTAAATCTCCCACCCTCCCGAACCCCCCCCAAATGACTTAAATAACCTGGGTGTCCAGCGGCGGTCCGGAACGGCAGCGGTCCGGAACGGGCTCCTGCTATTGAATCTTGTTGTCTTCAGCCGGCGCCATTTTCCAAAATGGCGCCGAAAAATGGCGGCGGCCATAGAACAACACGATTCCACGGCAGGAGGTCCTTCCGGACCCCTGCTGGACTTTTGGCAAGTCTTGTGGGGGTCAGGAGGCCCCCCCCAAGCTGGCCAAAAGTTCCTGGAGGTCCAGCGGGGGTCAGGGAGCGATTTCCCGCAGCAAATCGTTTTCCGTACGGAAAATGGCGCCGGTAGGAGATCGACTGCAGGAGGTCGTTCAGCGAGGGTTCCGGCGCCTCGCTGAACGACCTCCTGCAGTCGATCTCCTGCCGGCACCATTTTCCGTACAGAAAACGATTCGCGGCGGGAAATCGCTCCCTGACCCCCGCTGGACCTCCAGGAACTTTTGGCCAGCTTGGGGGGGGCCTCCTGACCCCCACAAGACTTGCCAAAAGTCCAGCGGGGGTCCAGAAGGACCTCCTGCCGTGGAATCGTGTTGTTCTATGGCCGCCGCCATTTTTCGGCGCCATTTTGGAAAATGGCGCCGGCTGAAGACAACAAGATTCAATAGCAGGAGCCCGTTCCGGACCGTTGCCGTTCCGGACCGCCGCTGGACACCCAGGTTATTTAAGTCATTTGGGGGGGGGGTTCGGGAGGGTGGGAGATTTAATTTAAAGGGTCGGGGGTGGGTTTTAGGAGGTTTTAATGTGCCGGCTCACGATTTTACGATTTTTCACGATATTTTACCCCCCCAAATGGCAACAATACGATTCCCTCCCCCTCCCAGCCGAAATCGATCGTTAAGATGATCGAGGACACGATTCACATCTCTACTGTACACTGCTGTTTTCTTTAGGTTAGGAGACTACAATATTTAAGTTTTCTAAAAAATGTTGCGTTCATTTGGTGCTCAATAATTTGGCGATTTTTGTTTCTGTTCTTGTTCTCATTTCACCTATGTTCCTCCGCAAGCACTGTTTCTCTCTGTGGTTTTGAATTAAAAAATTTATACCTACATGGTACACTATATTTAAATGTTCTAATAATATAGGATCCGCTGTGTTGTAACCAGCCCCTTATTTTTAAGTATTAATTTACTGTTTTTGTTTTAATTTTAGTTTGAATGCCACAAAGAATATACTGTTCCCCCCCGACGCAGCCGCGTTTGGCGAAACACGGGTCCGTGTCGGGGGACCCTGTGTTGAAAAAATTCTGTGTCTTTTGAGCACATCACAGAGATAGATAAGTATTGACCCAAAGAAGTGTGTATGTTCTATGTGAGTTGAGCTGACCGCTAGAGAGAGTGGGAATCAAGGACCAGACATGAAATAAATGAAATATTTGAAAAAAAGAAAAATTATTTTGAGAATAAAGACAGTGGCCATAAAAAGGTATAATCACAGAGAGGTTATTTCATATATATGGCTACTGCACATAACCACACATTAGGGTGTTCCCTATATATGGTTAGTAGTTGATACTAGGGATGAGAATCGTTTTTCAACGATTAAAATTATCTTCCGATAATGTTTATATCGTCTTAAATCGTTATAGAACACGATACAAAAGAAATTCTAACGATTTATCGTTAAAAATCGTTAAATCGTGTTAGTGCGCACTAACTCGAGTTAGTGCGCACTAACTCGATTTAGTGCGCACTAACTGAAAATGATACAAATAAACACTTTCCAGGTCACTGAAGGTCAGTTAGGAATGAATATGTGTTCCTATTGGCTGGCTGCCCTCTTATCTATTGATGTTACCAAGGTTACCACTGAGGTGATGGTTGGGGGGATGGGAAATGGAACTGGAAACTAACGAACACCAACAGAAAATGAAACAAAGTGTTCACACTTCCCAGGTCAGTAAAGGTCACTTAGGAATGAATATGTATGTATGTATTCCTATTGGCTGGCTGTGCTCTTATCTATTGATGTTACCAATATGGTTGGGGGGATGTGAAATGGAAACAGTTGGAAGCTTGACAAAAAAAGTAATGTAATGATCAGCACTCACGTGACTAGAACTTGTTTGTTTATTATTTTTGTTAGCAGGCACCTGAAATGCTAGTGCATGTTGAATTTGCCAATCACTGTGCATTTTAGAAAGGTGGTCCTGGCTGGAACTGTACACAGTTCAAATATATGTAATTGATTGTTGGTAAGTGTATTTTTTAAGTAGCCACACTGGCACCAGTATGTTTACTTTTCCTCCTACTTAACTCACTAGCTCAGCTTTGTAAGAAGGGCTTCTCTGCTTGTGTGTTGTTTTTGTTTGGTGTGAGGAGAGCAGAAACATCAGATCTTTATTCAATCTACTACAGTCATCTCTTACAGTGCCCTATCCCTATTAATACCAGGAGTGTTGTGATCTTCCTGCACACAGTGCCCTAACCCTGATACCAGTCTGAGACAGCTCCCTCCCTGCATTACTAGTGAGAGGCTGGCTTCACAGACAGGGGGGAGCTGCCTGACCCTCACTCCTGACTTCCCCCATGTCCCAGCTAGTGAATGGTGTGTGGGTGAGGGGGGGGGGGAGGATGGTGAAGTCTGAGACAGCTCCCTCCCTGCATTACTAGTGAGAGGCTGGCTTCACAGGCAGGGGGGAGCTGCCTGACCCTCACTCCTGACTTCCCCCATGTCCCAGCTAGTGAATGGTGTGTGGGTGAGGGGGGGGGGAGGATGGTGAAGTCTGAGACAGCTCCCTCCCTGCATTACTAGTGAGAGGCTGGCTTCACAGACAGGGGGGAGCTGCCTGACCCTCACTCCTGACTTCCCCCATGTCCCAGCTAGTGAATGGTGTGTGGGTGAGGGGGGGGGGGGAGGATGGTGAAGTCTGAGACAGCTCCCTCCCTGCATTACTAGTGAGAGGCTGGCTTCACAGACAGGGGGGGAGCTGCCTGACCCTCACTCCTGACTTCCCCCATGTCCCAGCTAGTGAATGGTGTGTGGGTGAGGGGGGGGGGGGGGAGGATGGTGAAGTCTGAGACAGCTCCCTCCCTGCATTACTAGTGAGAGGCTGGCTTCACAGACAGGGGGGAGCTGCCTGACCCTCACTCCTGACTTCCCCCATGTCCCAGCTAGTGAATGGTGTGTGGGTGAGGGGGGGGGGGAGGATGGTGAAGTCTGAGACAGCTCCCTCCCTGCATTACTAGTGAGAGGCTGGCTTCACAGACAGGGGGGAGTTGCCTGACCCTCACTCCTGACTTCCCCCATGTCCCAGCTAGTGAATGGTGTGTGGGTGAGGGGGGGGGGGGGGAGGATGGTGAAGTCTGAGACAGCTCCCTCCCTGCATTACTAGTGAGAGGCTGGCTTCACAGACAGGGGGGAGCTGCCTGACCCTCACTCCTGACTTCCCCCATGTCCCAGCTAGTGAATGGTGTGTGGGTGAGGGGGGGGGGGAGGATGGTGAAGTCTGAGACAGCTCCCTCCCTGCATTACTAGTGAGAGGCTGGCTTCACAGACAGGGGGGAGCTGCCTGTCCCTCACTCCTGACTTCCCCCATGTCCCAGCTAGTGAATGGTGTGTGGGTGAGGGGGGGGGGTGGATGGTGAAGTCTGAGACAGCTCCCTCCCTGCATTACTAGTGAGAGGCTGGCTTCACAGACAGGGGGGAGCTGCCTGACCCTCACTCCTGACTTCCCCCATGTCCCAGCTAGTGAATGGTGTGTGGGTAAGGGGGGGGGGGGAGGATGGTGAAGTCTGAGACAGCTCCCTCCCTGCATTACTAGTGAGAGGCTGGCTTCATAGACAGGGGGGAGCTGCCTTACCCTCACTCCTCCGGGGTATTGTGATCTTCCTGCACACAGTGCCCTATCCCTGATACCAGGGGTGTTGTGATCTTCCTGCATGCAGTGCCCTATCCCTATTAATACCAGGAGTGTTGTGATCCTCCTGCATGCAGTGCCCTATCCCTATTAATACCAGGAGTGTTGTGATCTTCCTGCATGCAGTGCCCTATCCCTGATATCGGGATGTGTGCAAGAAGATCACAACACCCCCGGTATCAGGAATAGGGCACTGTGTGCAGGAAGATCACAACACCCCCAGTATCAGGAATAGGGCACTGTGTGCAGGAAGATCACAACACCCCCAGTATCAGGAATAGGGCACTGTGTGCAGGAAGATCACAACACCCCTGGTATTAGGGATAGGGCACTGTGTGCAGGAAGATCACAACACTCCTGGTATTAATAGGGATAGGGTACTGTGTGCAGGAAGATCACAATACCCCTGGTATCAGTGTTAGGGCACAAGTTCTAGTCACATTGACTGATCACATTACTTGTTTTGTCAAGCTACCAACTGTTTCCATTTCCCATCCCCCATATACTGTCAGTAGGAAACTTGGTAACATGAATAAATAAGAGGGCAGCCAATAGGAATACATATTCATTCCTAAACTGACCTTAACTGACCTGAAAAGTGTCAAATTGTATCATTTTCAGTTAGTGCGCACTAACTCCCAGTTAGTGCGCACTAACTCCTGTTAGTGCGCACTAACTCGAGTTAGTGCGCACTAATCGGAAAAAACGATTTTTAACGATTTTTTAATTAAAAAATCGTGCCTAAGACGATTTTCTTGCCCTGCCACACAATTTCTATCGTTGACAATATGGAAAAGGATTCACATCCCTAGTTGATACATCTGTTGGAAGCATATATCTCACTGATTCTTCTTTGTAAAAGACAAAGGCATCCCTAGGCCTCAGGTGCTAAAAAGTGCATATATTTCAACAAAAAAATGAAATTGCTGAAGATATGATACCTTGAGAGAAGTCTGGATCTGCTTTTTTCACAGTGGCAGTTCTTCAGAAGTAGGCTGAAGATGTGGACATCTTTAGATGCACATGGATATAGGCTAGGAGTCAGTGATTGATGATTGAAGATTGATGATTGTAGCTGTCAACTTGTAGCTTCAGGCTGTGCCTTTAAGCAGCTGAGCTACTTGTGATTTATTGTACAAATAGAGCATTTGGCTCCATGTCATAGGCCCTGCTGGACTTTTATCATACATATGCAATTATCTTGCCTATGTGGGAGGGCTAGGACAGGGTCAAAGGTATAGCTGAAGCTAGCAAGAAAGTGCTTGCTATGCCATGTTATAGCAGTCCTACACATACAATGGTGAGAAGTGACTTTTTTTGGCTTATTTTCAATATGAATACATTAGGACAGCCACATCTGTTTGTTGTAAGGTTTATTTTGTGTCAACTTTGTATACTATTGTCTATTGCAGCTAATGCTATATTTTCACAATGTTGCCTAACTAGGCTTAAGTGGTTTCTGTTACACACTAACCCAGATAAAGGATAAGAACATAAGAACATGCCATACTGGGTCCATCAAGTCCAGCAGCCTGTTTCTAACAGTGGCCAATCCAGGCCATAAGAACCTGGAAAGTACCCAATAACTAAGTCTGTTCCATGTTACTTTTGCTAGTAATAGAAGTGGCTATTTTCTAAGTCAACTTCATTGATAGCAGGATCAGTTAGTAGAACAATATACAGATGTGAGAAGCCAGAACCACCTCTGCTGGGATCACTTCCATGCAATGGGAAGAACTAGATGAATATTAACAGGCAAAGAAACATTGTATAGCAATTTGCTGAAGCTGGCTGCTAGTCCATGTGATCTCCCTGGCTTGAGCAGGGGGATATGGGGGATCCTAGGGTAGATCTGGAACAAGATCAACTGGGATACCATAACATAGAGCAAGATTATGAAATACACAGTAGACAAGCATTGTCTCTGCTACTCTGGCTGGGCCATACATTAAAGCATCCCCCATTTTATCCAAATGCCAAAATCTACTTTTTTGAACTCCAAAGGTGCAAGTAGAACATAAGGCTTTGTAGTACCTCCTCTCTACTGGTAATTTGAAAATAGTGACAAATGTGAGAAGGCAATTCCTGCAACCAATTCTGAATCTCCTGCAGCAAAGAAAGAAAGGTTGCATCATTTTGTTATATCACTGCCAGACCACAGCATGCTATTATACACTAGAAGCTAAGCTATGGCTTGACAGCCTTAAAAGGCTATTTCTGAACCAAAAGTCCATGCTACCTTTTATTCTTAAGCTATATGTGTATGCATTAGCTCTTTTTTATGTTCTGTCAGATCTTCATGAATGGAAAACTGCATCTGGGGTTCCTACACAATGTGTAAATGTTACTTACAACCAAGCAATCTCTACCCATTTCAAGCATTCCTGTAACACCGAAACTGTACATCACAATTGCCACACTTGTCATTGCAGAAATGCATCATCCTCATTGTATGATTGTTCATATCTCAGGCTATTCTGCAGTATGTCCTCCAGAGATACACATTTTCCAGACATGACACAGTGAGTAGGATGGGCCCAAAATACACATCCCACTGCATCAATTGAAACCGTGTACCCCTGTGATAGTCAAGACAAACTATGGCTGACATGCTGGCTATCAGAGCACAAGTGCTGCATACTGGTTATCGATATAGGCAACATTAGCTGAGGACTGACAGAATGCTAACAGGGCAAAATGACCTGGGAGTCCCTGCACTGTGAACCCTAAAAGGTTTTAGTTGATAAATGACATTTTAAGAGCTCTAAGAAAAAGAATTAGATCAGCCACTTGTTCAAAATTGACAAATTGAATGTCTGTAGTATTTGTTCACATACTGACCATACAGGAAACTGTACTGTATGGGGATTCAACATTAGCAGGCACCTACAGCATGGATAAATAAATCAGGCCCTGCCACTATGGCTTATTAACCTAAATGTACAAGCCATTTGTCAATTAACTGACAACCCTTATGTCTCTGCCATTTGCTGTAAACACATAATTGGAGAGGGATGATAGAAAGAATCACTGCTCTTACCTATTAGCCAGCTGTCACCATAGAGGCTGTCTTCAAATTGTTCAGCAGCCCAGCTTGCTTAATTGTGCTCAGCTCCTGAGTGTCTGGCAACCACATCAAGTATGCACAGTCGAGCATCACAGACCACTTGCATGTTGATGGAATGGAAGAGATTTCTATTGCAGAATATTTGCTCCCTGTGATAGGGTGGGATGATGGCTATGTGAGTGCAGTTGATAGCTCCCAGCACATTTGGAAAGTTCATAATAGCATAAAAACCTCTCTTCAAGTCCAGCAAGTCCTTTCATGAGGGAGTCTTATGTAGCAATGAATGCATCTTGCTTACAGCTCTTTTGTGAAACTCCCGATGACCCCATCTGTTGTTTGGAATGAGTCAGATGCCATAAAATGCAGGGTGCACAGTAGTTTGGTAAGGCCTGGTATAGTGTGGGACCTTTCTGTGACTGGATCCAGCTCCACTCTGAGTTCTTTTTAAATTCCATAATTGCCTGAGAGCTCAAGTAATACTTCTTAACCATGTGGTTGTCCAGCATATCTATCAATTTGGTGCAGGATGAAAGCTGCATTCCCTGTACTGCCTGTGTTCTCTCTGGCATGGCAAACCCTAACATGGGCCATTGCACTTGACTGGCAGGGCTTATAGTTCTGGCTCTTGTGCAGGTATCTGCCTAGGAGGCGTTTGAGCCTCCCTTCTCTGTTGTTGTTGTTGTTGCTGTTGTTGAGCAACCCGAACTATCCATTGTCCCTCTACTAGTACACTTTCACCTAACATTCTAGCTTTAGGAAGACATGGCAGGTAACAAAAGGTATTTTTATTAGCTCTCTGGGGCTGTGTAGATATGTCAGAGAGAAGGCCTCATTTTATTGTGTGTGATAATTAATGCTATCCCATGATAATAGCTGCTATGGAGTGATAAAAACATTTTTGCCACCATATCATAAATAAAAGAGGTGTTATTTCCTATATTAAATCCAGCATTAGTTTGTGATATTTTACCATGAAAAGTAGTAGGAGTTCTTCATTTGCATAATTTTCTTGATTTTGTAAACTCATTATCATAGTTAAATACTAACACATATTGCGACAAGCATCATACTTTAGTATCGCTTTATCTCATGCTAGACCCCATTTAGTGCATGATGATGCACTAATGTGGCTTAATGAATCACCCAGTAATAATGTAAAGATAGCTAGATAAGGCCACTACTTGATCAAGAAAACTTTCAAACCATTCTTCAAGTCCTAGTATTGGTTTGCCTAGATTACTCCAATGCTTTTTATGTCAGTCTCCTTGCGAACGTGATCCACTCATTGCAGTTAGTGCAGAATGCTGCAGCAAGGATTTTAATAGGCACACATCTGTATGTCCATATTATACCAATTCTGTCAACTCTCCATTGGCTACTGATTAAATGGCAGATTTCATTCATATTTGCATCTATAGTACAGGGGATCATATATGAGAATTCTGGAGATTGGTCCAACACTGTTTTGAGGGTTTATAAACCAACCTGAGCATTGATAAACAAAAACTTGGTAGAGGTTTCATCAATAAATTCAGTTCATCTGGAACTAACTTTCTCAGAAGCAGGACCACTTTTATTGAACCTCTTCTAGAACATATTTAAATATTAAGCTGCCCAAATCATTCAAGAAAGTTTTGAGGACATTCTTCTTTAACCTGGATTTTGGTAGGGAACATTACTCTAGGCCTGAACTAATGTTAGATTAATAGGCAACTCTTCTTATATTTGTCTATTTGTTAATATTTGTATGACTTCTGTGCTCTCGGTGTTCTCGATGTTTATAATATGAGTGTTTTTATGTCCTCCGCCTTGAACTATTGTGATGGGTGTGAACAATAAGTGCTTTAAATAAATCCTTTAAAATAAATAATACATAAATAACTTCTGTTAATCTGTCTTACCCTGTTTTTAACCATTTTGGAAACAGTTTCTTGCCTCAGCCCTGGAGATAAGAGTAAGAGAAAATGTAATAATATAGTAATTAGAACATGGGACTATCTTCACTCTAAGATCTTTAATATTAAAAATGGAACATCTTTCTTGTGGGTAGATTCAATGCCAACTTGTGAAAAGCCTAAAATTGGGTTTATATAAGTCTTGGCAGAAGATACATTCTCTATGTAGACAGTAAAATAACCTACAATCAGTAGCCTCAGTAACTTCAAAACTAGATCAGGCAAAGTACAAGTGATCATATCTAGAGGCCGGATGTCACCATTTCCTGGGGTTCTATAAACTACAAAGAATATATTTCTCTAATGTTCCAAATATATTCAGAAGGAACTCAAATCTTTGGTTGCTGAAATGTAATTCTCATTATAAATAATACAGTATTATAAATAATAGCAATCATCCCATGCCCTAATTTGATAAACTTAGTCTGGTACATAATTGCAAAACTAGGGAAGCCAAAGATATGAGAGCATATAGAATAAGCAATATTCTGTGATACAGGCTAAATCAGGTGGATTATCAGTGATCAAACCTGAAATAATGATAGCCTGATTACAAAATGATCTGTTACTTAAATTTAAACCATTTTGGGGGAATAGTGCTGATTCCAAGGGGCCATAAAATAATTTCTTTCTATAGACTAGCTCTTCTGATTTTCCCCAACTCTTTTTTCTCCCAGGGGGATTCTTTCTGTGGGAGTGAAGGATAACCTTTGTGGCCCAGGGAACTGAAACCCGTGTATGTGCTTGTGTTACTCTTGCTCTTCAGGAGAAAATCTGGGGGATGGAAAGGGATGAGCTGGGGGGAGGGTGGTGGGGATGCGTCAAACCATGAGAGAGAACAGATTAGCCATGGATTTATGTGTGTGCACTGGACTGGCTGGGCCTGCCAAGCAGGACGAGGCAAGGGCAGGCTACAAAGTAGGACCCGGAACCAGACAAAACAGGCAGGTCTAAATGGATGGGTGATCAAAATAATATGTATTGATATTGATTGTAAGGTAATAAATAACGTGAATAAATACAATGACCAAATATATCCATATTCCTTGTCTTTGATCTAGTACAAGTTTATATGATGAGTGTCTCTGTGGAAGTGTCCATTTTTACAAAAACTTGGTACTTGTAATCAATCCATGATATGGATTGAATGTCTGTCCCAAGGGGCTTGAGGTAACCTAACCAGGATGGATGTCCCCCTTTTCCACAGTACCTGATTTCTAAATGGGAACTCCCAATCTTCACCTGCCTGTGTCTCATGTCTCAGGGTGGAAACTCCAATTGGGGGTCTCCAGATGGTCTTCTTCTCCAATTTTCTCTCTTCAAAAGACCTTCCTGAAGGAACAGCTGGTTCTGGAACAGATATTACAGTCCAGAACTGGGCAAAGAAGAAGTCAGGAAAAGTACTTCCTTCTCAAAAGATGCTATAAGCTTAATCAAAACAGGACTGACAGAGAACCAAAATGGCTGCACGCTGTGAACACGGGAAATCTTCTCTCCTGAGGCTCTCCTCTTTTGCTTTTCTAATATTGAATTTCCTTTGAAATTTTTCCTATGCTTCACTTCAAAAGAAAAGCAAGAATCCGTGAGGTTCTTACCTCAACCCCAGATAATACTTCTCGACAGCCGAGGATTGAAGAGATTTTTCATCCTGCACAACAGATGCCGGAGAGCGTGGCCGCTGGCGTCGGAGGCGGAGAGTGGCCACCCGACACCCTGGCTGTGGAGGCATCGCTAAGCCCCAGAGCACCAACGGTTCCCTCCTTGATCTACAGGTCCCCGGATGGAGGGGGAACGGAACATCTAAATATGCCAAGGCTTTTAACATCGGATGGCCGCGCTGAAACCCAGAGGAGAGATAGAGGGATACTATCGACTCCGGAGAGCCCGATGGCTGAGGGCTCCAGGGACAGCAGTGGCGTAGCACGGCAGGAAGAGATAGATAAAGAAGGCCCTCTGCAATCAGGAGGTAAGGAGCCGGAGATACAAGTGGTGTTAGCTCCTTTGGAAATGCCCGAAAAGGTGACTCTTGTTGAGATTTGGAAAGTTTTAACCAACATAAGTGTGGCAATAAATGATTTTTCTAAATTGGTCAAAAGGAATATGGAGGGAACCCAAAAGCTTGAAATTAAAGTACAAACACTTGAGAATTTTTCGACTAAGGTGGAAAAAGAACTTAGTGATGTGAAAGAATTGCAAACTAAATTTATAAAATCTGAGAATATGGTAATGAGGAAAATGGACTTTCTAGAGAACGAATTGAGGAGGAATAATCTCAGATTTTTACATTTTCCCAAAACAAAATGTGCGAAACTCGCAGACCTTTTGAAAAGTTACTTAGTTAACATATTGAGTATTCCAGAAACAAGTATTCCAAAGATTTCCAAGATTTATTATGTTCCAGGGAATGACAAAAACAAGCAACAAGAAGAACAAGATAAAGCTTCCTTTGATAATCTATCTGATTTCTTAGAAAAATGCTATGAAGCAAAAATAGAGTTGAGGGCTACGCTGTTGGTGTCGTTTCTGTATACTAAAAACAGAGAAAAATCTTTCCAGAAACATACACAGCTCTTTTATGATGCCTCAATAAGAGTATTCCCGGGCATTACCAAAAGGACACAGGAGATAAGGAAAATATTTTTATCATTGAAAAACCAAGTGCTCTCTAGAGGGGCCAGATTTTACTTAAAATTCCCATGCAAGTGTATGATAATTTACCAAAATGATAGATATATTTTCACAGATCCAGAACACCTTCATGTCTATTTAGACTCCCACTCCTGAATAATATTGCAAAGGGAGTTGGTTATTGTACTTATCTGTTGAGCAACACAGTGTTTCAGTTATATACTGTTTAAAAAAATGAGTCTTATTAATCCACTTAATCAATGCTTCTCCCCTATATTCTTATAAAGTGGAAATGAAACACAATCTGTATAAATTTATGTTATATTAATGGAAAATGTTCTCCTTTTTTCTGTTTTTGCATTGTTTTCAATGTACTTATATTGAAACTTCAATAAATAAAAAATTAAAAAAAAAACCAAGACTATTCTGGTGGCCTCTACAAACCCCTTTTAGCTGGATGAAAAAGGTAGGAAGATTCCTCCTGCACTCCTGAGAAGGGGTTTTCTGCCTCCCAGAAAGTACAGGTCTGAACAGTCCCAAAAGTGTCTAAAAAATAGCAGAACAGACAAAACCCTTTTCTGATCCTCCTTCCATCCAGCCTTTAGTAGAAAGCACTGGCAGGGCTTTGTCTCTTCCTTCCTTTGCTGGACTGATGGTCTAACTATGGAGAGTACATTGAAACAGGTCCCTCAAAACCAAAACTAGTCACATGGTCTTACACCCTACCCCCCTTGTGCCTAACAGACTGCCTATTCCTGCAAGCCTCTTGGGAAGGAGCAGTATTGAATGGCATAGCCTGTAATGCTGGTGACTAAACAGGTCTGGGGACTAGAGCCACCTGGTGGAGACCTCATGGTCTCTACATAAAAGAAGAATATTAACTATAGAATTTGGAGATGCATATAGATCAATTTTCAAAAAAAGGTCTGAGTGTTCATCTTAACCAATCAAATTTTGACTAACTAAATTGTGCTGCTTTTTAGGAAAATCTAGCTGGCTACATTTTTGACTGAAAATTAGTCTAAATCTAGCTGACTAAAACTTATTCCAGTAGAATTAGGCTGCTCTGCCTAAGGTTAGCAGCCTAACACTGAAAATCAGGACTGTCCAAATTTGGGGGTTATTTTTCAAAGCGGTTTCGCATGTGATATCATGCAAATTAGCTGGAGGGGAGGAGTCAGGGAGGGGAGGGAAGGAATCATGATGGGGAGGGGGAGGAGTTGGCCACGGCACCACTGCAGTGATAATGTGAGGAACATTATTGCCAGCAGTAGCGCAGCGAATAGCACCACCTTTACCGGCGGTGCTATTTGTGCGAAAGGCTGCAGCCAGCTGCACTGCAGCCGGCGAAATTGCACCGCCGTGGTGCGAAAGGCTGGGGCCTTTTGCACGTTGCACGTCCACCCCCCTTCACTCCCCTTCACCCCCACCCCCTTTTTCGCGGGATTCATCATTCTGCGAAAAATGATGAATCTAGCCCTTAGTTCTCTTATCCCCTTCCCCATCAAACCATCAATTACTCCTCCCTCCCTTCCATATATGAAAATAAAAAAAGTACTCGCAGTGGGATCCCCATATCTTCCCTCCTTCCCAGATAGAAAAATATATTTTTAAAGTCCCCTGCTATCCAATTCATGCTCTATCCCTCCTTCCAGCATATATAATTAAGAAAAATTCTACCAAACCCTCATTTGGACTCCCTCCCTCCTTCCAAAATATTAAAACAAAAGTTCCTGCAGTCCATCCCCTGCCTTCCCTTTCTCCATACCATATATAGTTTTTAAACAGCTTCCACAGTCCATCTTTTCACCTTGCTTTTTTTATGTGTTTTCTGTTGTGAGTGTTTTACGTGGACTCTTGGGCTGGCCTGATGGAGAGAATGGGTGGAGTAGATAGGAGTCTCCACGAGTGAGATACAGGCCGGGAGGCGGATACTGGACAGAGGCAGAGTGCAGAATCTTCACCCTGGAAGCCCGTACTCCCCCAGTAGGGGCCTGCAGGAGCCGGGCTGCTGGGACTTAGGAGATGACTTCACCCTGGAAGCCAGAGGCTCCCCCGGGAGGAGCCCATGGGAGCCCAGGCCGCTGGGGCTTAGGCGAACGAAGGTGCTAGAGAGACAATCCGGGGTCGAGGCAGGCAGCAGACAGAGGCATCAGGAGCGGGCAGAGGACAGGACCGGAGGAGCAGCACCTGAAGAAGCAGGGAAGCCCCAAACTGGAACAAACAGGAACCGAACCCAGGAATCCTAGGACCAGGACTGGAACTGAAGCAGGAACTAGAGTCGGGTATCCAAGAAACAGAGCTGGAACTGAAGCAGGAAACGGGCACTGAAAACCAGGAATCAGGACTGGAACTTGAAGCAGGAACTGGAACGAAGACCAGCAGGCGAAATCCAGGCACACAGCAACTAAGCACCCAGAGGTAACCTCGTTGCAAGGCATCTCAGGGGCAGACGCCGGCCTTAAATATCTGCCGGCGTCTGAAGTCATGGAAAGAGGCGGGGCGCCAAGAGGCGGGAAAGGCCCTTTAAATGCAGCCTCCTCGCGTGCACACCTAAGGAGGGAGGGGCTGACTTCAGCAATCCAGCGGCGTTTCCGTCGTGGGGACACCGCCGCCAGACAGGCGTGACTGCTGCCGGTGACCAGGCCCGGGACCCGGCAGATCGATGCAGGGCTCCCGACTGCGGAACCCCGGGAAAGGAGGTAAGACCCCGGTCGAGAGTGCTGCGACCGGGGCTGCAACATTTTCAACATGCCCTGCCTCGTTCCAGCTCGAAAACGGATAAAGGGCTGATGGAAGGATTCCCCTTTCTTCCTATTCAAATTGGTGTTTACTGCACACTAATATATTAGCATAACTTAATGCTTTCCATGATGCTTTCCATTTCTCAGAGTAATGCAAATACTTTCAAATTTTGTATGATTTTCTATTTTAGTTTTTCTTTCTTACTCTATTGCATCTATTGCACAAAAAAAATTTGAATTATGCTTTCTGAAGACATGATTTATTTCCCTGAGCAAAAAGCTTCCTAACTGGAGCTTAAAGTTAAAATTGTTTGGAAAATGGAACAAAGGGGAAGGTTTGAAAAGTATAGTGAAATAAAAATAAAACAAGGCAAGAAATAAAACTGAAAAACTGAGCAATTTCACTTTGACTTTGCTTAGTCTACAAATAGCATAATCTTGAAATATTTCACAGCTTAGCATTGTACTCTCATCTTTACAAAGAAATAGTTGTGCATCAATGACTGGTAAACTGCTTTTGGAGTAGCTCTGGTGGTTTCACCATTTGATTTTAAATTAACATTTTTTTCCTCTTAATTTACTTTGTAATAAATGTGTACCCTTTGATTCATTCTCAATTTTCATCCCATTAACCTTTTCACTTACATCTAAAGCATTTGTAGAGTTCTTGATTATATTAATTTCTTTATAAAGAATTTCTTGCCAATCCTTTTCAAATTTGCAGTGCAGCCTCTAATAGAACTCCATTGCTCAATACTATTAATGAATATTGTTAAAAGTAATGCTTTGTGATAATAATATAACTACACACTTTTTATATTGGATTTTTTCATATTGTTCAGTTTTCTTAGTGTCCTAAAACTGTACGAAAGAATAACCATCCCACTAAGGAAAAATCTGTGACTTTGGGACCATGGGGAATCCTCTCTAGCCAAGTTTAAGAGCCTTTGAGTCTGAAAATAGAAACAGATATTGAGGCTTGGAGAAAGATTACAGAGTAAAGATTAAAGTTGGTTTCTTGAGGTCTGTGTTATAGCTGAAGAAATTCCAAAATGTATTCTATCAAGAACTCTGAAAGAGAATGTAGAACTTGTGAGTCTAAGAAGAACAAGTAACTGTGGACTGTTTGTTTTGGACAGAGAAAATCTGTCTTGAAAAATACTTTCTGCATTGGACTGTGGAGAAGGTACAAATGCCATTTTCACAAAGCCTTGAGGGGCAGGTGAATCTAGAACAATCACACTGAACTGTTAAACCAGAAAGACTTTTCAATCTATACAGAAAAAGACTCTAGAAGGGGGGAACTGTTTAGATTTATATTGGATTAACAGGCTTTATTTAGTCTGATTAGGGGATCCAAGGATGGGAGGCAGAGCCTAGTGGTTAGAGTAGTAGGCAAGGAGCCACAAAAACCAGGATTCAAATCCCACTGATAACTTCTTTTGACCTTGGATAAGTTATTTTACCTTCTGTTACCTTGGGTCCAAACATAGGGCCTGATTTACTAAGGCTTTTCTCTCATTCTATATGTATGGAAAAATGCATAATAAATAAGACCATGGGACAGTAACTTTTAAACAGCTATGCGGGCACACATATATCCGTGTATGCTGGCTCATGCCAATGGACACTGCCATTTTATAGCATATGCTTTCATATTCACACATGATATAAAATAGGCTGTACATGCATATATATGATAGAGATGTGTATCGTGTGATCGATCGTCAACGATCGATTTCGGCTGGGGGGGGGAGGGAATCGGATCGTCGTGGTTTTGTTTTCTTAAATATCGTGTAAATCGTAAATCGGGGGAGGGCGGGAAAACCGGCACACTAAAACATCCCTAAAACCCACCCCGACCCTTTAAAATAAATCCCCCACCCTCCCGAACCCCCCCAAAATGTCTTAAATTACCTGGGGTCCAGTGGGGGGGTCCCGTTGTGATCTTCCACTCTCGGGCGTCGGGCCACGGGTGCGTTGATAGAAAATGGCGCCGGCGCCATTTTGGTTCCTGTTCCCCGACGTCACGAGCGTAGGAGATCACTCCTGGACCCCCGCTGGAACCCCAGGGACATTTGGCCAGCTTGGGGGGGCCTCCTGACCCCCACAAGACTTGCCAAAAGTCCAGCGGGGGTCCGGGAACGACCTCCTGCACTCGAATCGTGTTGCCGTACGGCCGGCGCCATTTTGCTGTACGGCAAAAGCAAAATGGCGCCGGCCATATGGCCATATTGCCGTACAGCAAAATGGCGCCGGCCGTACGGCAACACGATTCGAGTGCAGGAGGTCGTTCCCGGACCCCCGCTGGACTTTTGGCAAGTCTTGTGGGGGTCAGGAGGCCCCCCCAAGCTGGCCAAAAGTCCCTGGGGGTCCAGCGTGGGTCCGGGAGCGATCTCCTACGCTCGTGACGTCGGGGAACAGGAACCAAAATGGCGCCGGCGCTACCTTGCCCTGTCATATGACAGGGCAAAGGTAGCGCCGGCGCCATTTTCTATCAACGCACCCGTGGCCCGATGCCCAAGAGTGGAAGATCACAACGGGACCCCCCCACTGGACCCCAGGTAATTTAAGACATTTTGGGGGGTTCGGGAGGGTGGGGGATTTATTTTAAAGGGTCGGGGTGGGTTTTAGGGATGTTTTAGTGTGCCGGTTTTCCCGCCCTCCTCCTCCCCTCCCCCTTCCCCCGATTTACGATTTTTGACGATAAATCGGGGGAATTTCTATTAAATATCGCCTGTAATGATTTTTGATGATTTAAAATATATCGGACGATATTTTAAATCGTCAAAAAATGATTCACATCCCTAATATATGAGCACAATTTTATATAGGCACACGCATGTGCGCACAAATGTCATCTCTACCATTTAACTGGGGGAATTTTAGTAGACACATGCGTCGACGCAATTATGTTTTCCCAGTTCATTTCTAGTTTGCCCAGGTAAAGGATAGGACTTCCTAAACCCCCCTAGTTAACTAATCTATCTTTTACCCTGTGAGCCCTAACCCTTAAAACTCCACTAACCTCTTTAGTTTTTTTTTTTGTTTCAGGCCTTACATGCCATCCAAAGCAGAAGTAAGATTATAGATAGGGGATCCGCCACACTTTTGTGCATGCAAATATACGCATATTTCATTGAGAAATCTTGGAACGCCCATGCCATGCCGAAACTCTGCCCAGACCCCACCCGTTTTTGCAAAATATTTTTGCGCGCATATTCACATGCTTTTAAAAGCTGCGCGGCGTGCGCCGGCCCAACTTCTGCGCATATCTCCCAGACTTGGCACACATAGGGCTTTTAAATTCACCTTTTAGACTGTAAGCCCTTTGTGGACAGGGACGTATCTAAATGCAACTTACCTGGAGCTACCACTAAAACAGCATGAGCTAAAAATCAAAATAAAAAATAGCAACTACATCTTGAAAATTAGGATTTTGGTTTCTTTTAATTTGAGATGGCAAATCTATTTTGCTTGTTACTGGCTTGGTTAATAAACATTATTGTGCAAACCTACTTCCTGGGTCATGAGATGATGTTTCAAGGACTACTGAACAAATGTCAAAGAAGAGTCCCTGCATCTTCCAAACAAACTGATAAAACTATTGAGGAGGACTTTAAACTTGGATCACCGGAGGTGGGTGGATAAAGTATTCAGGTAAGTAAATATTTAAAGATTTATAGAGCAACCTCTGGAAAGCTTTGTACACTAATACCCAAATCTGTAGGCTGTTATGGAAGAGGCTCACTTTGATATAGTGGCAGTCACAAAGACAAGTTGCACAGGGAGCCATAGCAAGCATATAGTTATAGTAAGCTATAATCAATTCTGGAAAAAGAAGAAGTAATGGGAAGATGAGTAGTGCTATATAAAATAATAATATTAAATTAACATGACTGCAGAATTTACTAGGGATGTGCAGAGCAAAATTTTATGTTCATATTTTTTATGTCCGAAAGGGGGTCCCACTTGCGGCCAATATGGACATAAAAAAAATCCAATGAGTTGGGTATATGTACATATGTGCAAAAAAAAAATTTAAACCCCCTCACCCTCCTTAATCCCCCCCCAGACTTACCACAACTCCCTGGTGATCGAGCGAGGAGTGAGGACGTCATTTCTGCAATCCTTGGCGAGAAGCATGTGACGTCGGTGGCACGTCGAGTGACGCGGCGTCACGTGATTCCCGGCGAGTTCGCGCCGGACGGCTCGTTCGGCCCAAAAAGAACTTTTGGCCAGCTTGGGGGGGCCTCCTGACCCCCTCAAGCTGGCCAAAAGTTCTTTTTGGGCCGAACGAGCCGTCCGGCGCGAACGAGCCGGGAATCACGTGACGCCGACGTCACGTGATTCCCGGCAAGTTCGCGCCGGACGGCTCGTTCGGCCCAAAAAGAACTTTTGGCCAGCTTGGGGGGGGCCTCCTGACCCCCTCAAGCTGGCCAAAAGTTCTTTTTGGGCCGAACGAGCCGTCCGGCGCGAACTTGCCGGGAATCACGTGACGTCGCGTCTGAGTGACGCGGCGCCACGTGATTCCCGGCTCGTTCACGCCGGACGGCTCGTTCGGCCCAAAAAGAACTTTTGGCCAGCTTGGGGGGGCCTCCTGACCCCCCCAAGCTGGCCAAAAGTTCTTTTTGGGCTGAACGAGCCGTCCGGCGCGAACGAGCCGGGAATCACGTGACGCCGGCGTCACTCGACGTGCCGCCGACGTCACATGCTTCTCGCCAAGGATTGCAGAAATGGCGTCCTCACGCCTCGCTCCATCACCAGGGAGTTGTGGTAAGTCGGGGGGGGGATTAAGGAGGGTGAGGGGGTTTATATTTTTATTTTGGCTCAACAATCGCGATTTCCCACATATCGAACATATCTATGTTCGATATGTGGGAAATCCGATCGTTTATGTCGAATCAATTTTTTAAGTAAAAAAAAAATATGAGTTGCGTTTTACTAATGCGGTCAATCCGAATGCACACCCCTAGAATTTACAAGGTAACAAAGAGACATTGTGGATTAATGTGAAAATGTTTATTAATAATAGATATAACTTCAAAATTTCTATTTGTGTGAGGCAAAGTACACACCATCTTGTCCATCTCCCTCTTATTTTTATAATGTAGCAAATATTCTCAGTCCAAATATAAAGCTTTCAGATAAACCCGTTTTATAATCCTCTTAGGGTATGGTCAAAGTACTTGTGCCTGGATTTTAAATTCACCAATTTCAGAACACAATCTATGTATCCTGAAAAGCTGTCCTACTGGTAAACCAGACATCAGGTAGCGAGGATAATGACTATGAAAACTGAGAACATTATTTCATTCTGATGGCTTATAGTATAGCGTGGTGTGCATTTTATTAGTTTCTATCTTAATAAGAATATCCAAAAAGGAAAATGCTCTCTTGACTGGTTTCCATAGAAAATATTACATTCTCATCCAACGAATTAATCCACTGGTGAAAATTAGGCAATTGATCATCACCTTCTGTCCATATAAACATATATTCTTAAATCTAGGCCACCCCACTATATTTTTAATCCATCCAGAAGTATATGTAAACTGTTCCAAAATAAAAACTGGCAAAGATAGGGGCTATGCCATGAATATAAAACTCCTGATTAAAGAAAAAATGATTGAATATCAAAATAAGCTCTTATAGTTTTAACAAAAAATTCAAATGGAATATGGTGTAGAGCTGGTCTAGTTAACAATACATTCCTAATTGTGCTCATTGCTTCCTCTTGGGGAATGTCTGAATACAAAACAGAGATGTCCATTTAAACTAACCAATTCCAGTGAGATCTCTACTCAGTCTGATCCAATCTTAGTAACATGTCTGATATTTCTTGAATACATGATCTTAACAGGAACAGTCTTTCAAAAATCATCTTAGAGAGAGGTTTAAAGTCCGACCCCCAACAAGATACAGAGAGACCAATATTCAAATATACTTAGCCGGATAAATCCTATTTATCCAGCTAAGTAGCAGATACTGACTATCTGGCTAGGATGAGTGGCTGCCACTTAGCTACATAAGTTACTTATCCATCTAAATACTTATCCGTCTAAATACTTAGCCTGACTTCAGTACCGTGAAAAATCATGGGAAGTATTATAAAGGATAAAATCACAGAACATTTAGATAGACATTATTTAATGGGTCACATCCAGCATGGATTTACCCAAGGAAAGTCTTAACTCACAAATCTGCTACATGTTTTTGAAGGGTTGAATAAGCATGTGGATAAAGGTGAACCAGTAGATATGGTGTATTTGGATTTTCAGAAGGTATTTGACAAAATGTCTCATGAGAGGCTTCTATGAAAATTAAAAAGTCATGGGATAGGAGGTGATGACATTTTGTGGATTGCAAATTGGTTAAAAGACAGAGAGTTGGATTGAATAGCTTGTTTTCACTGTGGAAAAATGTAAACAGTGGAGGGATCTATACTTGGACCAGTGCTTTATATTACATTTATAAAATGTGTGATGAGTGAGATGATAAAATTTGCAGATCACAAAAAATAATTCAGAGTAGTTAAATCACAAGCAGATTGTGATATATTGCAGGAAGACCTTGTGAGACGGGAAGATTGGGCATCCATTTAGCAGATGAAATATAATGTGAACAAGTGCATGGTGATGCATTTAGGGAAAAATAACCCATGCTGTAGTTACATGATAGTAAATTCCATTTCAGGAGTTACCACCCAGGAAAAAGATCTGGGTATCATAGTGGATATTATATTGAAATCATCGGCTCAGTGTTCTATAGTGGTAAAAAATGCAAACAAAATGTTAGGAATTATTAGGAAGGGAATTGCACATATAATAAAGTTGTCATGATGCCTTTATATCATTCAGTGTTTAGACTGCAGCATGAATACTGTGTGCAATTCTGGTCACCACATCTCAAAAAAGATATAATTGCACTGGAAAAAGTACAGAGAAGGGCAATCAAAATTATAAAGGGCATGGTATAGCTGCCCTATAAAGGCTAATGAGGTTAGGGATGCTTAGCTTGGAGAAGAGACGGCTCAAGGTGGATATGATAGAGGCCTATAAAATCATGAGGACTATAGCTAGTAAATGTGAAATGGTTATTTACTTTTTCAGATAATTCAAGGACTAGGGGGACACTCCATGAAGTTAGGAGATAGCATATTTAAAACAAATCAGAGAAAATTATTTTTCACTCAATGCACAATTAAGCTCTGGAATTCATTGCCAGAGGATGTGGTTAAGGAAGTTCGTGTAGCTGGGTTCAAAAAAAGTTTGGATAAGGGCCTGGTGAAGTCAATGAACTGCAATTAATCCTTAGGGCATAGCTACTGCTTGTTGCTGATCATGGGATCTATTTAATATTTGGAAACTTGCCAGGTACTTGTGACTTGGATTGGCCACTGCTGGAGATATGATACTGGGCTTGATGGACCCTTAGTCTCACTCATTATGGCATATCTTATGTTCTTATATACTTAGATAAGTCAGGAGCGGGGAATGATCGTAACTGGGAGGAGCTACATATCCATCTAAGTTACATGGATATGTGCTGCTATTTGGACTTATTCATCTGTTTAGATGGATAAGTTTAGACCTGTATCAAAGCAGGTATAAAGTTATCTTGCCTTGCTACATATACATTTATCTTCAAAAGATATCTGGGTAAAACAGGCTATGAAATAAAAAAAAAAAAAGACTTGAAGGAGTCTGTGACCCAATTTTCTCCCTCCCTTCCATGAAATGTCATCTATGACCCTGTTGAGCCTTGCAACCCACCCCACATCGCCACAGATTGAAAGAAATTATTTCAAGTTTGTATAGCTTACTCTTTCACTACATTTTCTGGTGGAAGTACTGGGAGCGGTAGATACTAGGGGTGTGCATTCGTTTTGAACTTAAATGTAAAACGCAACTTATTTTTTTTTTTAACTTAAAAAAGTGATGAGGCGAAAACGATCGGATTTCCAACTTATTCAACATAGCTATGTTGAATACGTTGGAAATCGCGATTGTTGATCCTAAATACAAATTTAAACCCCTCACCCTCCTTAATCCCCCCCCCAAGACTTACCAAAATTCCCTGGTGGTCGAGCGGGGAGTCAGGACGCCATTTCTGAACTCCTTTGCGAGGAGCACGTGACGTCGGCGTCACGTCGGAGTGACGCGGCGTCACGTGATTCCCCCCGCGTTCGCTCCGGGACCCTCGTTTGACCCAAAAGGAACTTTTGGCCAGCTTGGGGGGGGGTCAAACTGAGGTCAGGAGGCCCCCCCAAGCTGGCCAAAAGTTCCTTTTGGGTGCAACGAGGGTCCCGGAGCGAACGCGGGGGGAATCACGTGACGCCGCGTCACTCCGACGTGACGCCGACGTCACGTGCTCCTCGCAAAGGAGTTCAGAAATGGCGTCCTGACTCCCCGCTCGACCACCAGGGAGTTTTGGTAAGTCTTGGGGGGGGGGGGGATTAAGGAGGGTGAGGGGTTTAAATTTTTATTTGCACATATGGACATAGACTCAACTTATGGAATTCTCCATATGTCCATATTGACCGCAAATGACCCCCCCTTTCGACTTATGGACTTATGAACTTAAACTTTTGGTCTGCACATCCCTAGGAGATACTGTACCTTGTTCCTGGCAAGGAATTATAAATTTCAAAGGAATGGGATAGGATCTAGATGGAGGTATGGTATGGGGTGATCAGTCTACTACTTATTAACAACCAGTGGGTCCAGGGTGAGATTACATTTTCTTTTTAACTAGAATGGGAGAATGGAGGCTGCGAGTGGACCTGACCCACAAATCTTGAAATAATATTTTTCAGTCGGCAGAAATGTGTGGTGGGGGGGTACAAGGCCCAACTGGGCCATAAATGCCATTTCATGGGAGACAAGGAGGAAAGTGGGCTTAAGTTCCTTTCATATAAATATATATAGGAACATGTGTGCATCCACATGTGCATGGTTCACAACACATGCACATGGATGTGCTGATTTTATAATCTGTACGCGCCGGTGAGCACATGTTATAAAATCCATTAGCCATGTGCACATGGGTGCAGGATTTTTGATGTCTTTGAATGTATTGCTTAATATGTTGATTTATTTACATTAAAATCCAATTTAGAAAATACCTGTGTGTACTTCTGCGAGTGGCGTGTGAAGGGGGGAGAATTTTAGTAAAGTACGTGCAGTGACACAATCGGGCCTTCCCCAGTTCCCTCCCAGTCCATCCCTAACCCCTACCTAGCTCCCAAACATTTTTTATTTTTCTACTTAATGCTCCTCCTCAGTAGAAGTAGTTTGCACGATCCATCCGGCTGCCGGTATGTGCTTCCCCAGGACAGCTGGCCTCTGTCCCACCCAGCCCCTCCTCAACCAGACCACGCCCTCCTGGCCTGCCCCTTTCTCAGGGCCCGGCACTTGTGCATGTATTGGAACTTACATGCATGGCAGGGCCCTTTTGAAAATGCACGCAGGTCCAGGCCATGAGCATAAGTCCCGATTTTTACGCTCATGGCCCTTTAAAAATTCATGCTATATATTTTTTTTTAAATTTCAAAATGCTTCTTACCTGGATATTTTTTGAAGACATCCAAATAAATAAAGAGTTATCCAGCCAAACAATTTTGGATGATTTTAAATTTAACTAGCTATGGTCAAACATGTGGAGTTATTTTCCAACTCACGTATGGCCTTTTTGCAAGTGAAAAACACCTTAATCCATGCAAAAAGCAACGTAATACATGGTACAAGGCTAATTTGGAAAAGGGAGAGAAGTTAGGGGCAGGATGTCTGTCAAAATAGGCTGGCTTTGCAAAGCCATATCACACAGTTTTAACACTGGAAATAACTACACCTTTTTCATTGGTGCTAAACTGTGCGATATGGCTATATGAGAGAGAGAGAGACTAGTTATAAGGCCCTCTCAAGGGACTCTCAACTGGGGTAACATCAAGCTAGGTTGAGAGGACATTGTACAAATCTCATCTTTCTGTGAATTCTTTGCTTCCGTGTTTACTAATGAAGATGTTGGGGAGATACCAGTTCTGGAGATGGTTTTTAGGGGTGATGAGTCAGACGAACTGAACAAAATCACTGTGAAACTGGAAGATGTAGTAGGCCAGACTGACAAACTAAAGAGTAGCAAATCACCTGGACCGGATGGTATGCATCCTAGGGTAATGAAGGAACTCAAAAATGAAATTTCTGATCTATTACTTAAAATTTGTAACTTATCAATAAAATCATCCATTGTACCTGAAGACTGGAGGGTGGCCAATGTAACCCCAATATTTAAAAAAGGTTCCAGGGGCGATCCGGGTAACTATAGACCAGTGAGCCTGACTTCAGTGCCGGGAAAAATAGTGGAAACTATTCTCAAGATCAAAATCGTAGAGCATATAGAAAGACATGATTTAATGGGATACAGTCAACATGGATTTACACAAGGGAAGTCTTGCCTAACAAACCTGCTTCATTTTTTTGAAGGGGTTAATAAACATGTGGATAAAGGTGAACCGGTAGATGTAGTGTATTTGGATTTTCAGAAGGCGTTTGACAAAGTCCCTCATGAGAGGCTTCTACGAAAACTAAAAAGTCATGGGATAGGAGGCGATGTCCTTTCGTGGATTACAAACTGGTTAAAAGACAGGAAACAGAGAGTAGGATTAAATGGTCAATTTTCTCAGTGGAAACGGGTAAACAGTGGAGTGCCTCAGAGATCTGTACTTGGACTGGTGCTTTTCAATATATATATAAATGATCTGGAAAGGAATACGATGAGTAAGGATGATACAAAATTATTCAGAGTAGTTAAATCACAAGTGGATTGTGATACATTACAGGAGGACCTTGCAAGACTAGAAGATTGGGCATCCAAATGGCAGATGAAATTTAACGTGGATAAGTGCAAGGTGTTGCAAATAGGGAAAAATAACCATTGCTATAGTTACACAATGTTACACAATATTAGGAGCTCCCAGCCAGGAAAAAGATCTAGGCATCATAGTGGATAATACTTTAAAATCGTTGGTTCAGTGTGCTGCAGCAGTCAAAAAAGCAAACAGAATGTTAGTAATTATTAGGAAGGGAATGGTTAATAAAATGGAAAATGTCATAATGCCTCTATATTGCTCCATGGTGAGACCGCACCTTGAATACTGTGTACAATTCTGGTCGCCGCATCTCAAAAAATATATATTGATGCAATGGAGAAGGTACAGAGAAGGGCAACCAAAATGATAAAGGGGATGGAACAGCTCTACTATGAGGAAAGGCTGAAGAGGTTAGGACTGTTCAGCTTGGAGAAGAGACGGCTGAGGAGGGATATGATAGAGGTCTTTGAGATCATGAGAGGTCTTGAACGAGTAGATGTGAATTGGTTATTTACACTTTCGAATAATAGAAGGACTAGGGGGCATTTCATGAAGTTAGCAAGTAGCACATTTAAAACTAATCGGAGAAAATTCTTTTTCACTCATCGCACAATAAAGCTCTGGAATTTGTTGCCAGAGGATGTGGTTAGTGCAGTTAGTGTAGCTGGGTTCAAAAAGGTTTGGATAAGTTCTTGGAGGAGAAGTCCATTAACGGCTATTAATCAAATTTACTTAGGGAATAGCCACTGCTAGTAATTGCATCAGTGGCATGGGATCTTCTTACTTTTTGTGTAATTGCCAGGTTCTTGTGGCCTGGTTTGGCCTCTGTTGGAAACAGGATGCTGGGCTTAATGGACTTTTGGTCTGACCCAGCATGGCAATTTCTTATGTTCTTATGTTCTTAATTTCCTCACTCCAAAGGACATCAAATCTTCACAAGAGTGTACTGTTCTGTTCGTACATCTCACTCTGCATGTCAAAGTGGCCTCTAACCCCTACATAACTACCTAAACCTCACCTTGAGTAAGCATCAGGTGCCCAATTGTTTCCGCTTTCGGTTTTGTGTAGCCACGGGAAAAGTTCGTATTCCCGCGGATCAGCATTTTTTTTTCATATAAAATCATTTCCGGTTTAGCACACACTAACAGGAGTTAGCGCGTGCAAGCTCGCACTAGCTCTCGTTAGTGCGCGATAACACAAACCCGTTAGCGTGCATCCCGATCCTTCACATTTAATTATTTACAAAAAAAACCCCCAAACCCACTCCAACCTTTCAGATCTAATTATTTACAATCCCCCACCCTCCTGACCCCTCCAAAACTTGCCTAAAGTCCCTGGTGGTCTAGCAGGGATCCCAGAAGTGATCTCCCACTCTTGGGCCGTCGGCTGCCAGTAAACAAATTGGCACCGGTGGCCCTTTGCCCTTACCATGTGACAGGGGTTATAGGTGCCTGGCCGGTCCCTGTCATATGCTAGGAGCAATGGACAGCCGGTGCCATCTTAAAAAATGGTGTGGGCCATCCATTGCTCCCACCATGTGACAGGGGCCGGCCAATGGCACCGATAGCCCCGTCACATGGTAAGGGCAAAGGGCCATCAGTACCATTTTGTTTACTGGCAGCCAATGGCCTGAGAGCGGGAGATCACTCCCGGGACCCCCGCTGGACCACCAGGGAATTTAGGCAAGTTTTCGGGGGGTTGGGAGGGTGGGGGATTGTAAATTATTAGATCTGAAGGGTAGGGGTGGGTTTGGTTTTTTTTTTTCTGTGTGCCCTTCCCCTCTAAAAAAAATGATAAGAAAACCACAAGAAATACATGACAAAAAAGGAAATATCGTACAATATTTCCTTTCGTCTTAAAAAAGATGCACATCCCTAATAAATACTAGAAGGGCCTTATAATTAGTCTCTCTCTCTCTCATACAGGCCTATCCTGTAAAGTGCGGCCGCGTTTACCCTGCTCCTAAGCTGCTTTTAACTCACGTTCCGGCCGCGTTAGCCCTTCCTGCGATCTCGAATCCCCTTTAACCTACTCCTACCGCGTCCTAAATTCCCCGGGTAACCCCTTCCGCCCGCGGCATGTATATTGCATGCAAACGAGCGAATTAGCTCGATATTGCATGCAAACGAGCCAATTAGCTATTCCCCTAGCATCCCGTAACCCGCGCCCCGACTAACGCTACCTTTCCCTGCCGTTTTGTCGCGCGTTTCACCTGCAAACTTACCGCCTACCCTGACCCAGGCGGTAGAGGCATGGGTAAGGGTAGGTGGCAAGCTTTCCCCCAGCCCCCGCTCAGCTGCCCCGGCCGCGATCATGGGTGCCGGTCTCCGTGGCAGCCCCAGTCCTCTCCCCTCCTCCCGAAGCCAAAAAAAAAAGCTTTTTTTTTTTTTTTGGCTTCAGGAGGAGGGGAGAGGACTGGGGCTGCCACGGAGACCGCTTTCCCCCGTGCAAGTAAGTTGTTTCACCGCTTGTCTCTTCTCCCCCCTCCCGGAGCAGGGCGCGAAAAGCTGCCTTGCTCCGGGAGGGGGGGGGGGGGAGAGATGACAGCGGCGAATCCAAAAAATAAGCGAAAAAAACTTAAAAGCTAAAAGTAAGTTGCTTCGCCACTGTCATCTCTTCTCCCCCCCTCCCGGAGCAGGGCGCGAAAAGCAGCCTTGCTCCGGGAGGGGGGGGGAGAGATGACAGCGGCGAATCCAAAAAATAAGCGAAAAAAACTTAAAAGCTAAAAGTAAGTTGCTTCGCCACTGTCATCTCTTCTCCCCCCCTCCCGGAGCAGGGCGCGAAAAGCAGCCTTGCTCCGGGAGGGGGGGAGAGAGATGACAGCGGCGAAGCTTTCCCCCAGCCCGGACGCCGGCAAAAAACTTACTTTTTTGCAGCCAGCCATGAGCAGGAACACGATCTGGCCTGCCTTAGCTCCTCCCGACAAGATGGCCGCCTGCACGGGGAAAGCGTGCAATTGGCCGCTGAAGACGTGACGTCACGACATCACGTCTTGAGCGGCCAATTGCACGCTTTCCCCGTGCAGGCGGCCATCTTGTCGGGAGGAGCTAAGGCAGGCCAGATCGTGTTCCTGCTCATGGCTGGCTGCAAAAAAGTAAGTTTTTTGCCGGCGTCTGGGCTGGGGGAAAGCTTCACCGTTGCTAGTGTCCCCCCTCCTCCCGGAGCAAGGCGGCTTTTCCGCCCTGCTCCGAGAGGAGGGGGGACACTGAAAAGTCATTTCGCCGCTGTCTTCGCCGTTGCTTCGCCGCTGTCAGTGTCCCCCCTCCTCCCGGAGCAAGGCGGCTTTTCCGCCCTGCTCCGAGAGGAGGGGGGACACTGACAAATCGTTTCGCCGTTGCTACTGCGCTGTCGCCGCCGTTGCTTCCTGTTATCTGTCATTTCAAATGACATTTGAAATGACAGATACCAGCGTGGCGTGAAGCCTTAGGCCCGCGCTCCCAGGATCCTGTATAGGCGCTCTATCCAGTATCCTGGGTTGCGCGGGCCTAAGGCTTTTCGGACGCGGCTTACATTTACATATAATTAGGCTTCAGGATCGAGCGGTAGGTGAGCTGCACTGTGCGGGCGGTAACCGCGGGTGCCGTAGGCACTAACGCAGCTCTTCCTACCGCTCGGTACTGGATAGGCCTGATAGGTAGGAATTGCAACAATTGTGGTACTTACTGCAAAGTGTGAAAAAGTTATCGCAGTCTGTGGGAATACCTGTGCTAAGATACCGCACTTTGCAATAAACAGCCTATTACCATAAAAGATGCCCTTATTGCATGCAATAGTTTGATAAATCTAGCCAGTTAGGTTTTATGTACCACAATCTCCCTTGTTTAATCAACTTGTATTATTCTTATTATATTGGGTAGGGATGTGAATCGTGTCCTCGATCGTCTTAACGATCGATTTCGGCTGGGAGGGGGAGGGAATCGTATTGTTGCCGTTTGGGGGGGTAAAATATCGTGAAAAATCGTGAAAAATCGTGAAAAATCTAAAAATCTAAAAATCGCAAAACCGGCACATTAAAACCCCCTAAAACCCACCCCCGACCCTTTAAATTAAATCCCCCACCCTCCCGAACCCCCCCCAAATGAGTTAAATAACCTGCGGGTCCAGCGGCGGTCCGGAACGGCAGCGGTCCGGAACGGGCTCCTGCTCCTGAATCTTGTTGTCTTCAGCCGGCGCCATTTTCCAAAATGGCGCCGAAAAATGGCGGCGGCCATAGACGAACACGATTGGACGGCAGGAGGTCCTTCCGGACCCCCGCTGGACTTTTGGCAAGTCTCGTGGGGGTCAGGAGGCCCCCCACAAGCTGGCCAAAAGTTCCTGGAGGTCCAGCGGGGGTCAGGGAGCGATTTCCCGCCGCGAATCGTTTCCGTACGGAAAATGGCGCCGGCAGGAGATCGACTGCAGGAGGTCGTTCAGCGAGGGTTCCGGCGCCTCGCTGAACAACCTCCTGCAGTCGATCTCCTGCCGGAGCCATTTTCCGTACGAAAACGATTCGCGGCGGGAAATCGCTCCCTGACCCCCGCTGGACCTCCAGGAACTTTTGGCCAGCTTGTGGGGGGCCTCCTGACCCCCACGAGACTTGCCAAAAGTCCAGCGGGGGTCCGGAAGGACCTCCTGCCGTCCAATCGTGTTCGTCTATGGCCGCCGCCATTTTTCGGCGCCATTTTGGAAAATGGCGCCGGCTGAAGACAACAAGATTCAGGAGCAGGAGCCCGTTCCGGACCGCTGCCGTTCCGGACCGCCGCTGGACCCGCAGGTTATTTAACTCATTTGAGGGGGGTTCGGGAGGGTGGGGGATTTAATTTAAAGGGTCGGGGGTGGGTTTTAGGGGGTTTTAGTGTGCCGGCTCACGATTCTAACGATTTATAACGATAAATCGTTAGAATCTCTATTGTATTGTGTTCCATAACGGTTTAAGACGATATTAAAATTATCGGACGATAATTTTAATCGTCCTAAAACGATTCACATCCCTAATATTGGGTGTCCTATAATTGCTGTAAAATATCTTGCTTATATGTAGATCTATCTTGTAGAACTATGGCCCCTGTGAAGGTAATTGATTTAAAGCATCTTGTTCTCATTTGTTAAGACTGAAAAAGTTTTTTTGTTGGCTTTACTACATTTTCTCTGTGTCCCTCAGTACTAAATCACTAAATGACATTCAATCCATATCCATTGGACAGGGGCTCCTCATTTAGATGGACCATTTTTGATAGTCATATCCAAGGAATTAGGTTCCATTAGTCTACAAAATACAGTTTAAGTTGCAACTTCTGAAGAAAACAAAAAAACCAAGCTTCTTAGCAGGAAAAGGGGTCATATACATAAGTATATACAAATGAAAGTCCTTCATTTATCACATTCTTTTAAGATTGATTAATAGATATCCTAGATAGATTTACCACAGCATCACTTGCCCATGTGACAATCACATGACTGGTCATGGCCATTCTTTTCTGATTCCTCTTTGACTCCTTTGGCATGTTCTGAAATACCACTGGGGACTTTTGGTTTTTAATTCTTCCCCTAAAATAGGGGCCAATGATATGCTAGATGACAACTGTAATTTATCTAATCCATGAGCCAGATCTTCAGACGATGAAGTTTCAAAAGCATCTACCTTGCCAATAGATAATCCCTGTTGTTCTGAAATATTTTGACTCCATACATATTCCTTTTAATACAATAATCTTGTTGAATCTCTATGGAACTTATTAATTTTCACTTATTTCACCATGATCTTAATTTGTTCAACTTGTTCCTTAAACTTTGTTAGTTCCATCAGATATTATTCAACAGAAATATAGAAACATAGAAACATAGAAATGACGGCAGAAGAAGACCAAATGGCCCATCCAGTCTGCCCAGCAAGCTTCACACACTTTTTTCTCTCATACTTATCTGTTTCTCTTAGCTCTTGGTTCTATTTCCTTTCCACCCCCACCATTAATGTAGAAAGCAGTGATGGAGCTGCATCCAAGTGAATATCTAGCTGATACGTTAGGGGTAGTAGGGGTAGTAACCGCCGCAATAAGCAAGCTACACCCATGCTTATTTGTTCTACTCAGACTATGTTATACAGCCCTTATTGGTTGTTTATCTTCTCCCCTGCCGTTGAAGCAGGGAGCTATGCTGGATATGCTTGAGGTATCAGTTTATTCTTCTCCCATGCTGTTGAAGCAGAGAGCCATGCTGGATATGCATCGAAAGTGAAGTATCAGGCACATTTGGTTTGGGGTAGTAACCGCCATAACAAGCCAGCTACTCCCCGCTTTGTGAGTGTGAACCCTTTTTTCTTCTCCCCTGCCGTTGAAGCAGGGAGCTATGCTGGATATGCGTGAAGTATCAGTTTTTTCTTCTCCCCTGCCGTTGAAGCAGAGAACTATGCTGTATATGCATAGAAATAGAAGTAACAGGCTTATTTGGTTTGGGGTAGTAACCGCCGTAACAAGCCAGCTACTCCCCCCTTTGTGAGTGCAGATCCTTTATTCCACATTTCCTCTTGCTGTTGAAGCTGGAACGATGTTGGAGTCACAGTAAGCATGTGTATGTTTATTGAATAAGGGTATTGTCTCCAGGCAGTAGCCATCATTCTGGTGAGTCACCCACTCTTCATTGGCGGCCTCTTGACTTTATGGATCCACAGTGTTTATCCCACGCCCCTTTGAAGTCCTTCACAGTTCTGGTCTTCACCACATCCTCCGGAAGGGCATTCCAGGCATCCACCACCCTCTCCGTGAAGAAATACTTCCTAACATTGGTTCTGAATCTTCCTCCCTGGAGCTTCAAATCGTGACCCCTGGTTCTGCTGATTTTTTTCCTACGGAAAAGGTTTGTCGTTGTCTTTGGATCATTAAAACCTTTCAAGTATCTGAAAGTCTGTATCATATCGCCTCTGCTCCTCCTTTCCTCCAGGGTGTACATATTTAGATTGTTCAATCTCTCCTCGTACGTCATCCGATGAAGATCCTCCACCTTCCTGGTCGCCCTTCTCTGTACCGCTTCCATCTTGTCTTTGTCTTTTTGTAGATACGGTTTCCAGAACTGAGCACAGTACTCCAGGTGAGGCCTCACCAAGGACCTGTACAAGGGAATAATCACTTCCCTTTTCTTACTCGATATTCCTCTCTCTATGCAGCCCAGCATTCTTCTGGCTTTTGCTATAGCCTTGTCGCATTGTTTCGCAGACTTCATATCATTAGACACTATCACCCCAAGGTCCCTCTCCTGCTCCGTGCACATCAGCATTTCCCCCCCCATCGAATACAGTTCATTCGGGTTTCCACTCCCCATATGCATGACTTTGCACTTCTTGGCATTGAATCTCAGCTGCCATATCTTCGACCACTCTTCCAGTTTCCTTAGATCCCGTCTCATTCTCTCCACTCCTTCCGGCGTGTCCACTCTGTTGCAGATCTTAGTGTCATCCGCGAAAAGACAAACCTTGCCTTCTATCCCGTCCGCAATGTCGCTCACAAAGATATTGAACAGGACCGGTCCCAACACCGATCCTTGCGGTACACCACTTAAAACCGCTCTCTCTTCAGAGAAGGTTCCATTTACCATCACACATTGTCTTCTGTCCGTCAACCAATTTGCAATCCAGGTCACCACCTCGGCACTCACTCCCAAGCTTCTCGTTTTATTCACCAGTCTCCTGTGCGGAACCGTGTCAAAAGCTTTGCTGAAATCCAAGTATATGATATCGAGCGCTCTTCCTCGATCCAATTCCTTGGTTACCCAGTCAAAAAAGTCAATCAGATTTGTCTGACAGGATCTTCCCCTGGTGAATCCATGTTGCCTCTGGTCCATCAATTCTCCGGACTGTAGATAGTTCACTATTCTCTCTTTCAGCAGTGACTCCATTACTTTTCCCACCACCGAAGTGAGGCTGACCGGTCTGTAGTTGCCAGCCTCCTCCCTGTTCCCACTCTTGTGAAGCAGGACCACCCCCGCTCTTCTCCAATCACTCGGCACCACTCCCGTTTCTAGGGATCTATTGAACAGGTCACACAGCGGAGCTGCCAGAACATCTCTGAGCTCCCTCAATATCCTTGGATGAATCCCATCAGGCCCCATGGCTTTGTCCACTTTCAGGTTCTTTAGCTCTTCCCACACATTTTCTACTGTAAAAGGATTTTCATCTATTCCACTTCCCACCAGTTTTTTGTTGTGTAGAGATGGTCCTTCTCCAGGGTCTTCTTTAGTGAACACAGAGCTGAAGTATTCATTTAATATTTCTGCCATTTCTTCGTCTCCCTCTACACATTGATCATTACCACCTTTCAATTTCACTATACCACTTTGGATCTTTCTCTTTTCACTGATGTATCTGAAAAATGTTTTGTCTCCATTTTTTATCTCCTTGGCAATCCTCTCTTCCGCTTGACTTTTTGCCAACTTGATTAATTTCTTTGTCTCCCTCAGTTGAATCAGATATTCTTCTTTGTGTTCCTCCCTTTGGGATCTTTTATATATCTTGAATGCTGTTCTTTTAGCTTTAATTTTGTCAGCCACCTCCTTTGAGAACCAGATAGGTTTCAATTTTCTTTTGCTTTTCTTTACATTTCTAACATATAGAGCAGTTGCCTTGGTGATTGCTCCTTTTAGATTGGTCCACTGCTGATCCACATCTCTCTCGTTCTCCCATCCTTTAAGTTAAGCCTGGTACAAGCTGGGTTAAGCAGGGCACTTCTGGACGGCTCCTTGCTTTTGGCCAATTGTTTTAAAAAACAGTCTTTATGCCCCAATTTTTGTTTGACCAACTTATTTATGCCAGCTAATTTCAAAACAGAGAGACTTAAACAGTTTACAAGCTGGAGAGCGATTTGGTATGGGGGGTGGGGTTTTTTTTTTGTTTTTTTTTCTTTTTTCAACTTATGCAGCAGACAACAAAATTAACTTACTAGAGTAATATCTTACTATCAAGAACTGAAACACACACTATAATTAAAATTAAAAACACACAGGAATTAAGAACAATTAAGAATTGCTGTGGCCTCTTGAATCTGAATACTCACTTCTTCCAGAGTTCTTTTAATGTTTTCTACTAGAAGTACCATCAAATCTACTAATAACTTATTATGAATTGAAATCCATTGGCTCACAAAATCAGGATCTGCCATATTCTCCCAGATGACTCTTGGTATCATTTCTAGAGATGTGCTTTGGGTAAAAATTTCATGTCGGGCGCGGGCCATGGCGCCGGCCATCCAGTGCTCCTACCATGTGACAGGGGCCGGCCAATGGCACGGATACCCTGTCACATGGTAAGGGCAAAGGGCCATCGGCACCATTTTTATTAGCGCAGCCGACAGCCCGAGAGCGGGAGATTGCTCTCCGCACCCCCACTGGACCACCAGGTAATTTAAAAATGTTTTTTGGGGGGTCAGGAGGGTGGGGGAGGCTAAGGAGTCAGTTTTAAAGGGTTAGGGTGGGTTTTTTGTTTATCGGATCGGGCGCTGCCAGTAAACAAAAAACCAATTGAGCCAGACGATAAAAATTATAAGATTTGAATCGGAACCGGAACCGAACTGATTCCGATTCACATCTCTAAAAATTAAGATATATAAACCACAAATCAAAATATTTATTTATTTAGCCATTTTATACTCTGTCGTTCCAAACGAAGATCACAATGGTTTACAACATGACATACATATTATAAATAGACAAATACTTTGACTTGATGTGATCATATAGCATACATTTTAAAGACAGACACATACATTGACTAATGTAATTAGGGGTGAAAATTCATACTCATAAAAATAATAAATATCTTAAAGTCGCTGATGATTAAAAACATATAAAATTGTTTTTAAAAATTTTCCAAACATCAATAAAATATTTCAAAAACATCAGACACATCAAATAACACCCAATAATTAAAAATAAAGCAAAAAAAATCCTCTGCTCTCCATACCTGAGAACTATAGACTCCAGTCACCCTGAGATTCTACTGGATTGGTCAGGGATAGGAGATGTGCACAAACTTTCTCCTCTCTCACTTATATACACGTTCTCTAACATACATGTTCATTCTTCCTCAAACTCCCTTATATTCTATCACACACATGCTGACTGGATCACAAACTCTGGCTCACTGACTTGCTCTTGCTCATACACAGGCTCACTGGATTATTCTTCTTGCTCACACATATGATCATTGACTCACTCATTCTCTTTTACTCACACACATGCTCACTAGATCACTCACTCTCACTCACTCACACATGCACTGGAAACCATAGCAAGCCTGACTGTGTTATGTAGTACAACAATGGAGAAAACAAAAAATAATAATTCCTCATAAAACATTAAATAATAAAATCAAGAAATATAAAACATCATTCATAATATTAAAACCATACTAATAAAAATAGTAAATATGTCAAGCAGGCAACATCCAACAAACATCCAGAAATTAAAATGACTTACATTATTTCAAATATTTCCCAAACACAAATTATTTCAAATAGCAGTGAAATGAAATAACATCCAAAAATTTTAAATTATAGGATTAAAAAAACTCCATCTTTCCATACCTGGGATGTTTTGATTTCCAGTCTCCCACAGATTGTTGTGGATTGGGGAAGGGGGGCCTCACAATCTTTATCCTCTCTCTCTCCCCTTACACATACACAGGCTCTCTTTCTTTCACCAACCCAGACAGTCTCTCTCTTTCTCATATTCACACAGACTCCCACAGACATATGCAGGCTCTCTCACTCTCTCACAAACACGAAGGTTGTCTTGCTCTCATACATAACCAGTCACTCAGATATATGCAGGTTCTCTCACTCTCATACACATGCAGATCTCACACACATATAGGCTCTGTCGCTCACCACACATGCAGGCTCTGCCACTCTCATATACATGCAGACTTGCTCGCTCTCACCACACATGCAGGCTCTGCCACTCTCATATACATGCAGACTTGCTCGCTCTCTCATGCACACATGTAGGCTCTCACACACACATGCAGGCTGTCTCATACATACACGCAGGCGCTCTGTCTTTCTCATACACAAACAAGCATACATACCTACAGCTTTCAGGCCTCCCCCTACTTCTGGGACTAGTCTTGGCCGCTGTTGGATGACAGCACTGTACCTCATTGCCAGAAGGGAGGTGGAAGGAAACCACTGCTAGTGGATGGTTCCTGTAAAGTTGGAGAGGATAGGATTTCATGGCCTTGCAGGTCTATCTTCCAGCATAAATTGCTTCTGCTATGGACTGCGTGTAAGTACTGCAATTTAAAAAAAATTTGGGTTTTCAACAGGGTTTTAGGAGTCAGGTAAGATAAAAAGGAGGCAAGTTAGGTAGTGGATTTAGGAAGTCTGGGGTGAAGGGAGGGAACTGGGAAATAAGCCTAATGTTGCAGTACTGGCTAAAACTCCCCCCACTTACGCGCACGAGATGGCATTCGTGTGCACATGCATGCGCGCATGTTATAAAATCGGTCTGCCCATATGAGTGCATCGGCAAACACGTGCACATGTATGTATGCTCGCGGGTATTAAAATTCTCCTTTTAGTATATAGAGTCGTTAACTTGTTGTTTGACAGCCCTTGATTATTAGCTCAGCAATAATTCCCTTCATTTAAATTTTGCAAGCGGAGAGATTCTCTGGGTGGGGGAGGATAAATCCGAAAGCTTGCACTGCTCTGATACTGAGACATGCAGTTATCCCCATGACTCTTCAAGCTAAGAAGCTGGGAGTCTTGCTCAACATTAATTTTTCAATGCTTGCTGGAGTCTATAAGAGATACTGAATGTGATTTCTTTAGTTTGTTCTTAAAATAGAGATGGACGTAATGGTTAACAAAAAAAATAAGATGATAACTTTTATTGGGCTATCTTAATAGTTTACTAGCTTTCTTGATGCATTACTCCCATCCTCAGGTCACAATAGAATGGGCAAATAATGACATTTTACCAGACAATATAAGTGAGTCATTAAAGGCATTCCAATGATAGTGTGAAGAGAAAGGAGGTTGATGAGTGATCAGGAAGTGACAGTCAGTATTTTTTTATGACTCATTATTGGTTAAGAAAATAGGTCTTTGTTGAGCCCTTTTTTGTCAGTTCTGATATGTATAATCATTTTAGCTTCAAAAGTCTTATGTTCCTGCATTGTTTCACATTTCTCTTCAGTTATCCTGAACATAAGGTCATTGATGCTGTAGTTTGGCTTTGAAAAGTGCTCTTTGTCATCTCTGTAGTATTTGATTTTGTGTTTGTGTGACTTGATGCTTGAATTTAACATCTGGCCTGTCTCACCAATATAGCATGATTCTTCATAGTTTCTACATTGAATAAGATATACTATGTTAGAGGAGGAGCATTCGTAAGATCACCATATGTTGAATGATTTTCCCAAGTAAGTGACTGTGAGGCTCTAAGATATGTACTGGCACAGTAAACATTGTCATGTCTATTCTTTTGTCAGTTTGTGAGAATGCATTTTAATTTTTTTTAAAGTATTTTTTGGGTTTTTTTCCTTCTGTTTTTCATTTCAGAAAATAGTGTGTGCTATTTACAGACCCTAGGGTTATTAAGTAGTCCCTATCACATAATAGGGACAAAGGGAGGCCAGTGTCATTTTTAAAATAGCGGCTGCCAGGTACAGGAGTGAAGGGGTCACTCCTGGGCCCGCATTAGATCACCATGATGATTTTGGTAAGTCAGGGAGGGGGTCTCAGCATGGGTGTTCTGACCGTCGGCCACGGGCAGCTGCGGCCGACCCAACTTACATCATGTCATGCCTTGCTCTCCACTTCGGGTGAACTCGCGGCTGTGACTAGCTGCTACCGCCTTGAGTACCTCCTGGTTCCCAAGACTCCATGTGCTGGCTGGGATGCCACCAACCTACATGCTGACTTCGGCCTCCCTTTAAAGGCCCAATGGCGGGAACTGCAGGGGTGTCCCCGGCTGATGACATCACTAGCCTGAGATATTTTAGAACCTCCTTTGGTCTACGCTAATCGACTTGGCAATGAGTTCCTTAAGTTCCATTGGTGCTTGTTCCTGTTCTCCAAACCTGCTGTTCCTGCCTAGGATCTCTGCTCTGGCTTGGGTACCCTCTCTTCGGGGGCCTGCTCTGCGCTTCTTGTTTGGGACTTTGTCTTGTGCTGCCCCACTCCTTGGGGTAGCCTCAGCGCTACTCTGGCAGAGATCTTGTCTCCACGCTTCCCCACTGCTCGGGATAGCCTCATCATTGCTACACCAGGGATCCTGTCTCTATGCTTCCCTGCTCCTCAGGATAGCTTCAGTGTTACTACACCAGACATCCTGTCTCCATGCTTCCCCGCTCTCGGGGTAGCCTCAGTGTCACCACACCGGACATTCAATCTTCATGCCTCCCCGCTCCTCAGGGTAGCTCCAGCATTACTACACCAGAGATCCAGTCTCCATGCTTCCCCGCTCCTTGGAGTAACCCCAGCATTGCCACACCAGAGTTACTGTCTCTACGCTTCCCCGCTCCTCGATGCACCCGACAGTATTCCTACGGTAGAGGTGTCTGCGATCATGTGGCTGTGACGCAGTCAGCTCGGCTATGCCTCCCTTTCTCCTGGACCACAGCGTGGTCCAGTCGCTTGTGTTTCCAGTCTACCTCACCTCTCGACGGTGGGGCCCTGTGGGTTCAACCCCTCAGGGAGAGCTAACTCCCACCTCAGGCCAAGGGTCTACTACAAAACCTAACAATGGGCTAGAGTGGATGGGTGATATGGGGGCTGGCAGCCAAGAGGAGTCTATTTTTAAATAAAAGGGGGAGGGGGTTAGGGATTGGGAAAGGACAGGAGAATGCTTTGTTTTCAGATACTACCTTTTGAGGGGAAATTTGGTGCCTCCAGGGGGGACAGAGGAATGGGACAGGGGATGTCTGGGTCCCTGGGTTACTATGTTTGTCTGTGGAACTGGTGCACCCTGTTTGCAATAGTGTGCACAAAAAAATGATAGCAAATAATGCATACAATTTTGTGTTGTTTTCTATTGTTTAATTTAGAAATGACTTGAAATGACATTGACATTTTCTGTGTCATTTCAAATGACAGCACATCCCTAGTAGATATATATTATTGTTAAAACTGAAGTGGTTGGGTGTTAGGATAAACTTAATTAATGTTGTAATGGTATATATTTGTAGTCCAGGGTAAAGACTTTAGAAAGTTATCATGTACAGTTATGCCATCTCCATGGGGAATATTGTTCTATGTTTCTACATTCACAGTGACCAGGAAAGTGTCAGGAAGTTGCTTCTTGATGTCCTTTAACATGTTCAGAAAGGCTGATATTTAGTAGGAAGCTGTTTGTCTTGTGTTCTAAGGGTTTGATAATACTCTCTATAACTTCAGGTATTACTCTTACTCTGTGAGTATACCAATACTGGCTATAATTTATCTTTCAAGGTTACCAGTATGTAGTGGATCTTTGGTTTCAGTGCTTTATCTTTGACTAAGGGTGCTACAAGTCCAAGATCAAGCCTAGAACAGGAGGAAGATTTCTTTTCTAGAACCCCTGGTGTTGTCGATCACAATCTCTGTGACCATTTCACATTCTAGTTCAAATATTTCCAGAAGATGCCAGATAGTGAAAAATCCAAGTAGGAAAGCCAAAATTAGCAAAACAAGGAAAATTCAGAATCACAAAATGATCCATCCATCTCCTAGCAAGTCCATTGGAGAATACTCAAAGAATACACTGGAGTCCATAGTTGGTGTTCAAATAAAATATATATTTTTTTTTTACTGTAACTTAAAGAAAAGGATCCAGGTCAAGATTTCAAAAATAGAATCAATATACAACATGATCAAATGGTTTCTCTGTCCATCCTTCTTCTGTTCACTCACTTCTTGCTCTTCAGCCTTCATTCTGATTGAAAATATGCTCACCTGTAAGCGTGGGATAACTAGAGTGCAGTTCCAGTTCTGGCATGAACTGGGCTGAAATAAGAAAAATATCCCCAAGAAAAAACACTAAACTGGATTCCAAAAAGTCAGTCACTTCAACTGCAATCCAAACTCTCAAGTTTATAAGTCTTTTGAATTACTGGCTCAAAAAGCTACATCTTTCTCTTTATCCAATCTGTTAACTGGTCAAATGGGTCAAAAGATCCTTTCCCAGTCCTTTGAGATAATAGGACTACGCCCTTCCCTCAGGCACTGGTCAACCAAAATCATCTTCTCAATACATCTCTTTCTCAAAACCTCCTTGCCAAATGCTTGAATTGCCTTCTGTGAGATCCAGGGGGAATCTCGAGCTCTCCAAGTACTTTCTCTGAGATATTGGGGGAATTTCCAGCTCTCCATTCCACTCTATATTGAAACCCAGGGAAGGTTTCAGCTCCTCATTCTTCTTCTATCTCTTTTCCACTTTTCAACCCACTGAAGCACTGGGCTTGCCCCATAGGTCTTTATATCCCAAAAAGCCTATCCCCCAAAAAGGAGGGGTTAAAGCAATTGCAGCAAGCAAAAATATCAAAACCCCCTCCTACTGCCCCTAGATAGCAAAAATCACTAAGGGTTAATGTTAGTGACTGCGTAGCCCTGACCCATGTGGAAGGTGCCAACAAAAGGATGGGTAAGTATCAGACTTTTCAGATGAGACTAGACTTGCTTTGGAAATGCGTTGTTTAGTGTATTCCTGTATAGGTACCTTAGTCAGTTTCCTGAAATATATATTGTTTGAGAGCTGTCTGTGTCCCTCTTCTATGTACTTTTGTGTGTCCATAATTACCAGAGATCCTCTTTTATCTCCTGACTTGATAATGTTTTGGTTATTTTGTAGGTCTTTTTTTATAGCTGGTCTTTCTAGTGGAGAAAGGTTTTTTTTCTGGAAAACTGTGATTTCACCCAGTGTCTGAATCTTTCTATGTAGTTATCTACTTTACTGTTTCCCCATTTGGTGGGGTGAATTAAGTATTCTTTTTTTTTTAATTATAATCCAATGAGTTGAAGGTGTTTTCTCTCTTGTGAAAATGTACTTTTAGGTGGAGTTTCCTAAAATATTCTTCTAGTTTTGAATATATTTATTTTATTTATTTATGTATTTATTTAAAATATTTGTTTGCCACTAACTCCACTGATTGTGATAGCATTCAAAATAACATACACAATCATTTCATCTAAAATAGGTACTAGACAGCAAAATGTACCACACAACTTGACTGAGCATTTGATTCACTTCAGGTAATTTAAGCCCTTTTCAAATGCAACAAATATATAGGTCCTGATATACATATATGTTCCCTTTGACAAAGATATGTGAATGTTAAAGCATGTTAAAGTGAGTTCTTTATTAATTGACCATTTCAATGTTGTGATGTGGCAGTGTGTCTTTTTGCTCAGCATTACTTTATTTTAAAATGTGCACTTATGATTTGATGTACCTCACCGATCTTTGGCAGTATGGATAATTCTGAGGGAAGCATATTTAAAGCTCTACATTTTTAGAGAATAGATGGATGTGGGACTTCTTTGATATGACAAAAATGAGGATTATTCTAAGTGTTACCAGGAAACAAGCAGAGTTCAAGACATTAAGGAACTTGAAAGAAGAAGACTGCCACAATGGCTATTGCCTGTGAGTGCCAGGCTCAGTCAGAAATCTTGCTCCAGCTCCCTGCCTCTTCAGCATTCACAGCCCCAGGAACTGAGGAAGTCCTTGTTCAATACTGAATTTTACCAGCTGGCACAGAATGCACTTAGTAATCTACGGACCATGTTAACCCGGGCAACCACGACTGTTGGTCACCAAGGAAAAGGGGAAGGGGGGGGGGAGGGGAGAACGCAGTAATACATAATCAAGTATGCTAAATTATCTGGAGACCAGATGTGGAATGAAATTGGCTGCAGCATTATTACAATAAATAGCATTAAAAGACTTTGTACCCGAGCCATAACATAGGTAAGCTATCTGAGTGTACTCCACTGTGCTGGCAGTACGTCATCTCTGGCTCAGGCTCGCCACAACCAAGCAAGGTCCCTTTGCTACCTGGGAGGTAATCACAGGGCATTCTGGTAATCTGCCACATCCGAGCAAGGTGGCTGCCCCATTGAAGGGTGTGGGCATCAGGCCTGCCGCTGCACCAGGGCCAGCGAGCTCTGGTGACAGACAGCCTCCCTCACATCGATGTCATTTAGCACATGCTGTACACTGTCTCTAGCTGGAAACCCCCCCTCCTGGCTCGGGGACACCCGCCACAGGGCCTATATAGCCAGACCGCTTATCTGGAACCCTTCCCACCCAGCTGCAGCCAATGACTAGGGACCTTTCAGGCAATGACTAGGAACCCATCAGGACGTGCCCGTATGGCACGTTTCAAACTGACCAAGAACAGGTCCTGCCCCATATATGAGAGATGAACCCCATCATTACAAAACAGTACCAAGCAATCCATGCACCCCAGTGCAAGCCACCCCAGCGCATGCCAAAAGTATCAATTTGTTTATTTAATTATTTCATCCAATGCATCCAGAGTGGCGACTTGAGGAACTGGCGGTGCGGGATGATCTCTGACCAGATGAGCATTGTGCTGCGCATCAAGGACAGAATGACGGCGATGTCATTCTTCATATTATCAAAGTATATGATTAATACCTCTGGAGGGGTGAATTTAGTCAATTACTGCCATCTCAGGGGACCCTCTGACCCAGCCACTGCACAATGCCATTCCTCAGTGTAACACCCAGCTGTCGGCCGAGGGTATTTCTCTTCACCTGTTACCAAGCCCAAAATACAAAAGAGAGTCCCATGATCCATATCACTCAATGCCACCAACGAGGGCCTGAAAGACTTAAGGTGTTTATTTATTTATTTATTTTTAATTTTTATATACCGGAATTCCTGTATGCAATACAAATCAGTCCGGTTTACAAGTAACGAAAAGGTTGCCCTGGTCTGGGAGGTTAGACTGGGGTTTTTTACATAGAACATAGAACAATAACAATCAACTATTGAACATTATTACAAGGAACGGTGAAAGTAACAATAGTATTTAACAAACAGATAATATTATTATAACATTATTTGTGTTCACATTTTACAAGGAACTTTAGTAGCGTATATAGTCTGCAAGTGTTAACAGCAATGCCACACAGCAATGTCACAGGGCTAAAGGGGAATAAGCTGGTGTGATCCTGTGGATCACTGCCAATGTCTACTTTTAAATGGGAGACAGGAATTTGTTCACCTTCCTAATGTAAGATAGGTATACCGAGGAGCACTATCTGCCAATACCCTGGATGGTGGTGCCCAGCAAACCAGATGCCGCTGCACTGAATGCTACCTCAATTTGGAAGGAGTGAGTCCCGAAGTGCTCCAGCTTCAGACCGGCCACGTCCAGGGTACACTTGAGGATAGCATTAAATTGGTACTTGCTTAGTGGGATGCAAGAGAAATTGTATCCCCCCAGAGGGCCTGACCACCTTATAAAGCGCAATGCTGGCCACCGGGCACATAGGCAGTATCGGTACTTTGGCTAATGCGACTGATTGCCCCTGGCTGAGCTGATCGATTTTGGATCTCTGAATCCTGATATTGAGCTTTCCATTTGTGATGGAAACGTCACAGGCTCGAAGACCGAAGCAATCGTGTTTGCCATTGGCTGTGGCAACCAGCTTGCTTACACAACACATGTCAAAGAATGCAATGCAAAAGGTGGCTCGGAACAAGACCAGTGCAAAGGGCTTCTTAACAACCATAGGTAAACAGCGCCATAGAGCAAGTAAATGATCGTGGAAAATATGATGGCACACATGAAGGACTCACGGATTGCATTTGGCTCAGCCCGCAAAGATGTGCCTGATGGCATAGTGCCTTGCCAGATTAGGCAAATCTTGAGCCTTGATGAAAAAGGCGTTACCCGCCAAATTGGTTTGAACTGTGCCTCAGGATGTACCGTGCTGCTTGGCCTGCGTGATGTATTCCACCAGTTTGTGCAAAAGACTGTAGATCTCAGGAGGGGAGGTGGTTTCTAGCACTTCCACGACGTTGTTGTATCACCTCAGATATGCTCGCTAAGTAGATGGTGTGATCGGCTGATGCAACAGGTCAAATGCATTCTGATTTCAATGCTCCAGAGGTGTGCTGGAATCGGCGTCACCTGCTTCTCGGCATCTGAGCAATTCTCCAGAAGTCTTCTGACTTAGAACGAGAAAGACAGTCAGTAATCTCGTTGTGAAGGCCAGGGATTTGTCTCGCCCGTGCCAACACGTTTAACTGCAAGCACCTCAAAACCGTAAGCCTAAGGAGTTCTATAACAAGGATACAGCATAGCGGACTGCTGATTGATTACATGTACAACCACTTGGTTGTCACACCAAAATATCACCTTTCTGTTCGCTAGCTACTCTTGCCAAAGGTGGAGTGCTACCACTGTTGGGAAGAGTTCCAGGAAGGTGAGATTAGCCATGATCCCAGAGTCTACCCAATTGATAGGCCATGTTTCAGTGCACCAGCTACCTTGAAAATAAAGGCCAAAGCCAATGCTTCCCGAGGCATCTGAGAACAGCTGCAAGTCAGAGCTGGATACAGTTGGGGGCAGCCACATCACTGAGCAATTGAATTCAACCAGGAATTTCTCCCATACTGCGAGATCCTCACGTAAGGCGAGGCTTCCTTGTTACTGACAAGGAAGCCTTAATCAATTGGCAAAGGAATGCCTGCCCCATCGGGATGACTCTACAGGTGAAGGCCAGGCTCCCTATTAGAGATTGCACAATGGCCAAGATCACCTTGTGAGCCAGATGAGTGCCTTGGATCAATTTGAACAGCTTTTGTGTTTTGTTGGCTGGGAGTCTGGATATCATTTGAATGGTGTCAAGCTTAATGCTGAGGAACATAAGCACCTCAGATGGCGGTTCCAATTTGTCTGCTGTAGTGGGACACCAAAATATTTGGCCATGCTTGGAAAGCCATTGAATAAATCACAGATTGCCTCTGAGTCACAGGGTCCCATGAACAGAAAATCATCCAAGTAGTGGACGATTCCTGTCAAGCCCGTGTGCCGGGACAACTCCCAATGTAGGAAGGTACTGAACATCTCAAAGTGGGCTCATGAAACTGAGCACCCCATGGGCATGCACGTATGAAAGTAAAATGCTCAGAGTAGAACTCTAGTAAAAGGATATCATATAGATGTGGGATGCAGGGGACCTGATGTCACGGGATCTTGCAGCTCCCGCATGCTGGTGTCCATGGGCTGCAGGCACATAGCTGGCTACTACCAGGAGGAATACCTGGTTGCCAATGTGGTTGGGCCCCCTGATAGAAACTTGGAGGCCCTGGGTATGGCTAGTTGGGCCATGATGGAGGGACCACCTCTGTGGCTCTCCAGCTTGGTACCTGTGTACTGTAGGGGAATGCAAGGAAGCTGTATGGCTTGGCTCTCCCAGCTGCAAACCACATTGTTCCAGAGGAGATGAAACTTCCTGGGTAGCTGGCTGCTTGTCCCGTTCCTCAACCCACTGGCTGGAAAGCTGGTGCAGGGGGCAGAGGGACGGAACTTTCTATAGCAGGGAAACTACCCCTAGGCTGCCTGGTACTTCTCCCCTGTGCCGCACTGCTATTTGCTGGGTCACTGGGGTTGACTGAAGGGTTCCCAGGGGGGAGCTAAGGTCTTCATCTGGCTCTTTCCCGTGATGCCCTGTGGCTCCCCAATCCTGCACCCCCCTGGGAATTACCAGCTGGTGGAGCACCTGGAGATTCCTCCCTAGGTTGTAGTGGACTCTCTGGGTCCCCCTGTGGGACTGTATGGCAAATAGGAGCTCTAGCCTTGTGACCACAACCACGTAGCATGGCTGAGAGAAAGGTACTGACCCTTAAAGCACCCTGGGGAGAGCCAATATGGACCCCAACCCAATATCCCCTAAGGGACTTACCTTGTCAAAGATATGGTAGCAGGACAGCTGGATCTCCTCAGCAGCTCAAGTTGAAGCCTCTGTAACTGAGTGACCCTGGGTCACAAGGAACACTCCCTGGTCAGCTACTTATATCCATAACTCGTGGAAAGCAGAGTCTCCCTCTGCATGCCAGGGTAAAGTGCTGCCACTGAGCATTTTCTTTTCTTTTCTTTTTTTTAAAACTCCTTCAGCCAAAAAGTTTGTTTTCTTTTTTTTTTTTTTTGTCTCCCTCCCTATTCCTCTAAGCCAGGGTCAAACCCACAGTCCTTGGAGCCAATAATGCAGTTTTTTTCCCTTGCAAGGCAGCAGTGCGGAGGACAGGAAGTAAAAGGGGCAGGGACACTGTGCTCTGTCCAGGTGCTTCCTCCCCCCCTTAGAATTGTCCAATGAGTCATCCTTCATCACTGGTCACACCCCCCGACTGTGCTGCATAATGGGACCTCCCTGCTCCCCCTGCCTAAAGCCCACAGGTCCTGTGGCTAGGAACCAGGCATGCTCGCACAGGCATGTCAGCGCCCCGGACGCGTAATCGAACCACACCAATGCCACGCACTAGCAATAGTCACCCTGCACATCAGGAGTGGCCGCGTCCCCCCACCCCCTCCTTGGCGCTCCCAGCACGCGAGGCGCTGGATTATCAGCCTAGATAGTTGCTTGGATGGAGAAGGGAGGAAGACAAACCCAGGAGCAAACCTAGTACCTGAAAATTAAATCTCATGCTGCCAGGAAGCACTGCTATTGTCAGAAGCCCAATGCAGAGCCATAGTGATTCTCTGGGAAATTTAAAAAAACAACAAAACTAAAAAAACATATTGAAATATACAGGAGTCCATATTCAGAAGCATTTACACAAAAAAGTCACATGTTATCTGGCTGAATGGGCCTTCCTGAGAGAGAGAGAGAGAGAGAGAGAGAGAGAGAGAGAGAGAGAGACTGGCCATAACATCACCCCCATTAGGTAGGTATTTATATCACTATGGTAGGCCCACCTAGTAACTCAAGGTGGGGTTTAGGTATGAGTGTAGGGGGTTAGGGGCCACTTTGACATTCTACGTGACACGTACGAACAGAACAGTGGTCTCTCTTGTGAAGATTTGATGACCTTCGGAGTGAGGAAACTCACTCCAAGATGAGATTTGGGCAATGTTCTCTCCACCTAGCTTGATGTTACCCAGGTAGAGAGTTACCCAACTAATGGGCCTCATTTTCTAAAGTATCGCAGGCCTGCGATACTTTAGAAGATGAGGGGCGGGGGGCCGAAACTGGGGAGCGGGCCCGCGCTAGCCGGCAGCGATCGCACTGTCGCGGTGCCATCGCTGCTGGTTTCGCAGCCAATAGCGCCACCATAGGAGGTGTAGCTATTGGGAGCGAAATAGGCAGCGAAAAGGCACTTACCTTTTCGCTGTGTGCGCCGTCATCGCGGAGTCGGCCCCGGTGACGCCCCGACTCCTCCTCTTCTGGGGCCGACTCCGCCCCCATTTTGGTATCGCACGCGAAAAGGGACGTTTCACGTGCAAAACGTCCCTTACCGCGTGCAATACATTTGGAAAATAAGGCCCTAACTTTGGTCGTGCCAAAGAGCTGACCTAAAGTTATCTACCTAAAGTTAGGGAGCTATATTCAATAGTGCGGCTGTACTACTGAATATCCCTCCAAAGTTAGCTGGATAATTTGAAATAAAAATAATTTGGAAGCACAATGGAAAGGGGTTAGAGCTATTTTTAATTCCTACCTCTCAGATCAATATGTATCTAGCTAGAGATCAAAATAGACCCTAAAATTCAGTAAAATGGTTAAATGGTTACTAATTTCTCATATATTGTTTGATAAATTTAATTTAGCCAGAGTGATTATAATTGCATAGTCTTGTGTAGTATCTGCCTCTAACTAATTTTTATCATATTACAATATTTTCACAGAAAATGTATTTTGTAGCAGACTTTTATCTTCTCCTTGTAGCTAAATTATTCCTTCTTGATTAGTCAACAGGAAAGATCAGTTCTCTCTAAATTTTACTTCAAAGCCGTAATTAAATTGCAATCAGTGAATTAATCAAATGTTGATCAGAGATCTCAGTTACAGTGAAGTATTTTAATGACATACTTTTTCTCTTGCATTGGAGGTTACATTTCAGCTTACTCATAAGGCAATTGAAAATCTCTAATTGCAGTTGCTGAGGGATAATAGCTTCATAGAGGCCAATTTATTCTACTTGTACAGCCACATATTGGCTGTACCTCAGCAGTATTCACTAGAAAACACCATATGAATCAATCTTATAAGCTGATTTAGCTATTTAGGGCAAAATCCAAGGAGATGTACAGCTAATGTGCAACTTACTATCTTCCTCTTGGAGAGTAGAAATTTAAGATGCTTTTTAAAGGAGACATGTTTAAATATGTCTCATGGTAATTTGTCAGCGTTTTACCATAGTCAAATATCTCCACTAACTTTAATATGTCCTTTAAATCAAGGTCAATGTTTATTTATTTAGGCTTTTTTTATATGTCGTTCCAGAATAAGATCATAATGGTTTACAAAATTATCGTTCATATTCTTGTTTAACAATCACATTCTGTGCCAGCATTCATAATGCAGGTCAAAACCACATAAGATATATGTACTTACTCCTGTTCGTATATATTCTTGGTCAACATGACAGTAGATTTATAGACTTTATGTTCATACATTTCAAAGTCAGCATTACAGCAAATGCAGGTTCTAATTCAAATACCTATACACCACATCAATCATTACTTTTTGCTCACTTCACTTATATTGTCTCTTGTATTGGCGTTGAGGTTTTCAGTTTATTGGTATTTTATGTTAGATTGTAAACTTTTCTAAAGGGCCATGTTTTCAGTTCAAGTTTGCAATTCTTTTTTTCTGTTATCTGGCGTAAAGACTCTGGAAGGGAGTTCTACAACTTGGAGGCCTGCTATGGAAAACATTCAGTTCTGAGTAGAAAGCACAGTTAGAAGTTCTTTGTTTGTGATCTTAAGTTCTCTGTGGTGCGTAACATTGAAGTGTCACTCCTAATAAGCATGGTCAGTATTTTAACGATATTGAAAATTAGGTTTAATACTTTATAATGAATTATGGATTGTACAGGAAGCCAGTTCAGTGACATCAGTGAGGGGAAGATGTGGTCAAATTTCCTTGTTGCTGGTAATAGTCTAGCAGAGGCATTTTTGAGTAACTGTAGTGGTTTTTGGTAAGCTTGAAGGTAGGCCTAGTAATAGGAAGTTGCAATAGTCTATTAGGGTTTGTAAGACAGTGCGGAAATCCTGTATTGTTAATAGAGGTTTTAGCCGATGTAATATTCTCTCAGCTTGGTGTATTCTGTTTTTATTAATTTGCTGATATGATTTTCATGGTGAAGTTCTCATCGACTTGTATTCCTAGGTTGGAGGGAGTCATATAAATAATTCCTAGGTTTAGTGTTGGCAGTTTGATTATCATTGTTTGCCTCCTTAACCACACAATTCCAATTTTTGGGGGGGTTTAAAGTTAGTTTCAGTTGAGAAAGATTTTGTTGTATTTCTTTCATGTATGTTGACATGGACAGCACACTTTTTATCAAATGTATTGTTGTTGAAAGGGATATAGAATTGAATGTCATCTGCATGTAGGAAGAGGTTGATTCCCAGATTTGCCAGTAGTGGGGTGGATTTTCAGAGCCCTGCTCGCCTAAATCAGCCTAAATCCGGGCGGATTTTGGCGAGCAGGGCCCTGCGCGCCGGTGCACCTATGCTCAATAGGCCTACCGGCGCGCGCAGACTCGCGTAAGTCCCGGGGTTTGGCGAGGGGGCGTGTCGGGGGCGGGCCCGGTCGGCGCTGCATTTTGGGGGCGTGTCGGCTGCGTTTTGGGGGCGGGCCCGGGGGCGTGGTTACGGCCCGGGGCGGTCCGGGGGCATGGCCGCGCCCTCCGTACCCGCCCCCAGGTCGTGTCCCGGCGCGCTAGCGGCCCGCTGGCGCGCAGGGATTTACGTCTCCCTCCGGGAGGCGTAAATCCCCCGACAAAGGTAAGGGGGGGTTTAGACAGGGCAAGGCGGGTGGGTTAGGTAGGGGAAGGGAGGGGAAGGTGAGGGGAGGGCAAAAGAAAGTTCCCTCCGAGGCCGCTCCGATTTCGGAGCGGCCTCGGAGGGAACGGGGGTAGGCTGCGCGCCTCGGCGCGCGCCGGCTATACAGAATCGATAGCCTTGCGCGCGCCGATCCAGGATTTTAGCGGATACGCACGGCTACGCGCGTATCTACAAAAATCCTGCATACTTTTGCTTGCGCCTGATGCGCCAGCAAAAGTACGCCAATTCGCGCGGTTTGAAAATCTACCCCAGTGTGCATATAGGGGCGGATTTTAAGAGCCCTGCTCGCCTAAATCCGGGCGGATTTAGGCGAGCAGGGCCCTGCGCGCCGGTGCGCCTATTTTACATAGGCCTACCGGCGCGTGCAGAGCCCCGGGACTCGCGTAAGTCCCGGGGTTTTCAGAGGGGGGCGTGTCGGGGGCGTGTCGGGGGCGGGCCCGATCCATGCGGCATTTTCGGGGCGTGTCGGGAGCGTTTCGGGGGCGGGCCCGGGGGCGTGATTACGGCCCTGGGCGGTCTGGGGGTGTGGCCGTGCCCTCCAGACCCGCCCCCAGGTTGCGTCCCGGCGCGCTAGCGGCCCTCTGGCGCGCGGGGATTTACGTCTCCCTCCGGGAGGCGTAAATCCCCCGACAAAGGTAAGGGGGGGGGTTTAGACAGGGCCGGGCTGGTGGGTTAGGTAGAGGAAGGGAGGGGAAGGTGAGGGGAGGGCGTTAGAGAATTCCCTCCGAGGCCGCTCCGATTTCGGAGCGGCCTCGGAGGGAACGGAGGTAGGCTGCGCGGCTCGGCGCGCGCCGGCTATACAGAATTGGTAGCCTTGCGCGCGCCGATCCAGGATTTTAGCGGATACGCGCAGCTACGCGCTTATCTACTAAAATCCAGCGTACTTTTGTTTGCGCCTGATGCGCCAACAAAGGTACGCCAAATCACGCTTTCTGAAAATCTACCCCATAGGCAGCAAATAAATGTTGAATAGGGTGGATGAGAGAGTTGCACCTTGGGGGACACCTGTATCAATTGGGAAGGTGTCAGATATTTCTTTGTCAAGTTTGACTTGAAATGTCCTATCTTTTAGGAAGGAGGCGAACCATTTATTGACATCTCCGTCTATTCCAATTTCCCTCATTTGGTGGCATAGCAGGGAGTGGTCAACTGTGTCGAATGCTGCTGTAAGATCTATTAGAACCAGGATATATGATTCATTGTTGTCAAATCCCTGGAATACGGGTAGAGTTTCTGTTAAGCAGTTTTTCCTGAATCCGAATTAGTTCAGGTATAGTATATTATTGTCTTATAGGTGATTCTCTAATTGTGTTAACACTAGAGATGTGCATTTGTTTATTACAAATTAGGCAATTTCAATGAAATTGCCTAATTCGTTGTGGTTTGGGGTGGACCTGGACCATGAAACGGATTTTCCCTGAGCTTCGGGGAAAATTCGTTTTTCGGGTTAGTGCGGGTGGAGGGGCACATTTATTAAAAAAAAAAAATCCCACCGCAACCCTTAAATTTTACTTTCTCACACTTCCCCACCATCCCGATCCCTCCCCAAGACTTACTGAAAGTCCCTGGTGGTCCAGTGGGGTCCCGCAAGCGATCTCTCCCTCCATGCTGTCGGGCCTGCTATGACTCAAAATGGCGCCGATAGCCTTGAACTGTCATTTCTGCATCAAAAACGCTGTTTCTCCTGCGTTCAGTGGCTGGAAGACCCGCCCCCTTCATGACATCATCGGGGAGCGACCTACCCACTTAAAACCGTGGCGACCTGCAGAGGGGATTCGTGCCTGGTCCTCTGCTAGCTCTCTGATACCATCTAGAGAGCCCTATTTACTGCTGGACACCCGGATTTGAACTGTCATTTCTGCATCAAAAACGCTGTTTCTCCCGCGTTCAGTGGCTGGAAGACCCGCCCCCTTCATGACATCATCGGGGAGTGACCTACCCACTTAAAACCGCGGCGACCTGCAGAGGGGCTTCGTGCCTGGTCCTCTGCTAGCTCTCTGATACCATCTAGAGAGCCCTATTTACTGCTGGACACCCGGATTTGAACTGTCATTTCTGCATCAAAAACGCTGTTTCTCCCGTGTTCAGTGGCTGGAAGACCCGCCCCCTTCATTACATCATCGGGGAGCGACCTACCCACTTAAAACTGCGGCGACCTCCTGGCATCACGCGCCGAGCGTCGCGCGACGAAGGAGCGCGAGAAAGGGGCTTGCCCCTTTGTTTCGCCCCTTCATTTTTGAACCGAGACTTATCTAACTACAAATTCTCCTTATCGTTTAAAGACTACTTCGACATCATCATGTCTATTCCAACAGTTATTGGCAACGGAAACTATGGACCCATACCAGCTACAAGGAAATCTTTTAAGACTCTTAACCTAGGTAACTCTAAACTCTGTACTAGAAATTCCTTAGTCACTGTATTATCAACCTTGTTTACCATTTCTGTTATAACTTACTCATTTATGTTGTGTAATGCACAATCCATGCGCAAAAAAATCCCAATACTGTCAGATTTAATACTGAAAAATAACCCTGACTTTTTTCTAATAACGGAATCATGGCTTTCAGAAACCAATACTGTACTCTTAAACTCGCTATGTCCATCAGGTTACTCAGCTTTCTCAGAACCTAGATTGTATAGAAGAGGGGGTGGTATTTTAGCCATTATTAAATCCTCACTCTCACCTACAAAAAAACAGCTCACTGTTTCAGGTCGCCATGAAGTACTACTCATAACAACTTTTTTCTTAAACATCTGTATTATTTACTCTCCACCAGGATGTTTACAATCAGGTTTATCAAGTTTCATTGAGCTTATAGCCTCTCTTCCAGTTGATTTAAGCAAAACCATTATAGTAGGTGATTTTAATTTACATATTACACGCCCTTCACTCATAGTAAATGCTTTTCTGGACGCCATGTCAGGCCTGGGCTGGGAACAACTTATTCAATCCTCTACACATACAAAAGGTCAAACCTTAGACCTGGTTTTTATCAATTCCAGTTTTTTCTCCAATATCCCGGAAAAAACCAAGATCATTGCAATACCATGGTCAGACCATTATTTAATCAATTTTTCCCTTAATATTACTCATACAAAAACATTAAACAAAAAGGATTCACAATCCATAGTGAAACGAAAGTTCATTACCATAGACCCCTTCCTTGATACAGTAGTACCCAACTTACCAACAACACTTGCTCCTAACATTCAGGAAACCATTGATAAATGGAATTCTGCTATTTTTTCTTCATTAAACTCAATTGCGCCTTTAAAAACAATAAAAATACAATCAAACAAAAAAAACAAAACAAATGCTCCTTGGTATACAAAAGCTTTGCATTCATTAAAAACTTCACTTAGAAAACTAGAACGCAAATGGAGGAAGAATAAAACCCCTGAAACAAAAAATGCATACTATTCCTTATTACGTCAACATAATAAAAACATTAATTTAGCAAAAAAATCTTACTATGCAAATCAAATTGCCAAAGCTAATGGAAACCCTAACATACTATTCAATATAGTAAAAACTCTAACAACCACCCAAAAAGAATGTTCTACCTTTTTTGACACGGCTCTATGTAATAAAATTGCTAATCATTTCAAATCAAAAGTCACAGACATTTCAAATCAACTCTCCAAGCTACCATTTCCCTCTTATAACAACCTTGAATCTACTTATACATGGTCCGAATTTACACCAGTTTCTGAAAACACTATTCAAACCATTATCAGAAAACAAAACCCCTCTAACTCACCCGATAATCCGTGTTCTGGTACCTTTTTCAAAGCCTTAGGTCCCCACGCTAGCAATTTTTTAGCACTATTAGTAAATCAATCTCTGGAAAATGGTTTCTTTCCATCTTCCCTCAAAAAAACCTCCATACTTCCAATTTTAAAAAATAAATCAAAGGATGATTTTGATCTTAACAATTTCAGACCCATTGCTACATTAACATCCCTAGCTAAGCTGATTGAATCAGTAGTGTTATCTCAACTATCAAATTATCTGTCAGAAAATGACATACTACACACAAACCAACATGGATTTCGCAAGGGTCACTCCTCTGAAACTCTTCTGTTGACTTCATTTGACACTATATTTCGGGCTTTTGATTCTTACACAGATCACATTATTGTTTTCTTAGATATTTCCGCGGCTTTTGATACTGTTGATCACAAAATTCTCATCTCTATTCTCAAATCTATAGGTATTTCGGGTGCTGTATTACAATGGTTTATTTCATTTCTGTCTGATCGCATTCAACAAGTCAATATAAACAATCATTCTTCTGAACCATACTCTATTGCATCGGGTGTTCCACAAGGTTCTTCTCTATCCCCTATTCTCTTCAATATCTATCTACTACCTCTTTGCCGCATCTTAGCCTCACTAAACATACAATTCAAAATCTACGCCGATGACATACAGTTTATGGTACCATACAACACCTCTTGGACTCACACATTATACTTAGTATCTTTATACCTCACGACTATTGACACATGGCTCTCTCACAACAGACTAAATCCAAAAAAACCAGAAATAGTCCACCTCTCATCAATTACAGATTCATCCATAGGTCGTCGTCCCCCAATTAGTATTTAACGGTATCACTATCCCCATCTCCAAATCTGCAAAAAATGTAGGTATAACCATTAATTCAGACCTTTCATTAAAACAACACATATCCATAATTACCAGAAATTCATTTTATAAGCTTCAACTCTTGAAACGGCTTCGTCCTCTACTTTTCTTTCACGATTTTTGGACTATACTTCAATCACTCATCTTTTCGGGGCTTGACTACTGTAATTCTCTTTATATAGGTCTCCCAGATAACACACTTCACTCACTTCAACTGATCCAAAACGCATCAGCACGTATCTTAACAAACTCTTCCATAAAAAATCACATCACTCCGATACTTCAATCATTACATTGCTTACCAATTAAATACAGAATACAATTCAAGATCCTGTCCATTATACACTCTCTCATCTACACTCCTAATTCAATTACCTTATATTCCATTCTCCGGATTTACAAACCCAGACAAAACCAGACATCTAAGATCACTGGACAAAAACCTCTTAGACATCCCATCACCACGACAGGCCCGTCTCGACATCACCAGAAAAAGATCATTCTCAGTCATTGGACCAATCTTATGGAACGCATTACCAGACTTTAAGATCCATATCCAACTCCAAAAACTTCAAAAAATCCCTAAAAACACATTTATTTCAATCTGCTTTCCATATATCACACACTAAATAACATAACTACTTCTCCATCACACAGGGCACAACATTATTATATATTGATTTATTTTTATGTAAACTATTCATTGTTTTAGATTTTTTTATTTTTATTGTATATTTTTGTAATTTTGAGCTTTTATAATTTGACAATCTTTATGTTTCTTTTAAGTTTAAATCTTATTTTATGTTTGTTTTTTTATTTAGTTATGTAAACCGTTTTGATTAAACACTATTTGTAAAGACGGTATACAAACACTTTTAAATAAAAATAAATAACCAGTGCCAAGACCAATTTCACCATTTCATCCACCAGTTTACCCAGTGTACAGCTAGGTTCTCCAACCCCAACTCCCCCCCCCCCCCCTTGTTTAATAGCCTGCACTCCCCCCAGACCCTTTAAAGCCCTCAGGAATGGGTTTTTTAGTTTTTTTTAAAATTTACAACTCCTCCATAGCAGAAGTAAAGTTACGCAGCACTGGACCTCAACACACGTCTTCTGGGGCGGGGCTACATCTCTTGGCCCTGCACCAGAACACACATGCCCCACCCACATTATGCCCACCCCATGCCCCTTTTTGATTCTGTGTGAGATGTATGCACAGCAAGAGATACATTTAAATGTAGGTGGCTTCTAAAATATGGCGGGCATATGTAAGTTCTACATGCATGTACATCTTCTGATTTTGGCATGCTCTGGGCTTTAAAAATTCACGTTATGGTATAGACTGTGTTTTTTCAACTGACAGACTTCCTAGAAAACAACTATCTACTAGATGACTCAACAATATGGTTTTCATCGAGGCTCAGAACCATAGGGGCGGATTTTAAAAGCCCTGCTCGCGTAAATCTGCTCGGATTTACGCGAGCAGGGCCTTGCGCGCCGGCGCACCTATTTTCCATAGGCCTACCGGCGCGCACAGAGCCCCGGGACTCGCGTAAGTCCTGGGGTTTTTTGTAGGGGGCGTGTTGGGGGCGTGTCGGGGGCAGGGCCGATCGACGCGGCATTTTGGGGGCTGGACGCGGCGTTTTGGGGGTGGGCCCAGGGCATGGTTTCAGCCCGGGGCGGTCCGGGGGCGTGGCTGCGCCCTCCGGAACCACCCCAGGTCACGTCTCGGCACGCCAGCAGCCCGCTGGCGCGCGGGGATTTACTTCTCCCTCCGGGAGGTGTAAATCCCCGGACAAAGGTGGGGAGGGGTTTAGATAGGGCCGGGGGGGTGGGTTAGGTAGAGGAAGGGAGGGGAAGGTGAGGGGAGGGCGAAAGAGAGTTCCCTCCGAGGCCGCTCCGATTTCGGAGCGGCCTCAGAGGGAACGGAGGTAGGCTGCGCGGCTCGGCTCGCGCCGGCTGCCCAAAATCGGCAGCCTTGCGCGCGCCGATCCTGGATTTTAGCAGATACGCGCGGCTACGTGCATATCTACTAAAATCCAGCATACTTTTGTTTGTGCCTGGAGCGCGAACAAAAGTACGCGAACGCGCCGTTTTTAAAAATCTACCCCATAATCTGTATAGGTCACTAGACAGAAAGAATGATTCACTACTAGTGCTGTTGGACTTATCTGCAGCTTTCAATGTAGTGGATAATGTATATTCTGCTAAACTGGCTATTAAAGTTGATTGAGAATTACGGATGCAGCTCTTATTCAGTTTCAAACTTTCTTGAATGAATGAATGAATTAATTAATTAATTCGTAATTTATAAGATTTTTGTTCAATATTTGTTCAGTCTTCTTACATATACCAGAATACTGTTTAATGTATATCTGAAACCCTTGGGTGATCTACTGCAGAATCTTGAACTGAGATTTTTCATCTATGGAAATTGTATACAGATTTTTCTTCCATTGCTCCCAAATCACTAAGAAGCCATTAATAAATTTAATATAGGTTTGGATAGAATTAAGGATTAAAACTGAATCCACTTAAGACAGAATCCACTTAAGGCAGAGATTGTGCAGGTAATGAAATCTCTTTCATTGCCTCTTGATGGAGTATTAAAGCTGTATGGGATTCTTTTATCCTATAGTTCGGAGATGGAAAGTCTGAGAGAACTGACACACCTATGGATATCTGCACCCAGATTTTGATGGTGGTAAATGGCTCATTTCTCCAGCTTCATTAAATTAGTCAGCTAAGATCACATCTTTCAAATAAGGATTTCACAACAGTAATACATACCTTAGTCTCAGCCAAATTAGATTATGCAATTCTCTCTTTTTTTTTTAGAATGTTAGTATTTTCTTAAAACTTGTAATCTGCCTTTCTGAAAACACATCCAGGGCAGACAACAATCACAGCAAAAATGCAACTTACATTTCAAATATTACAATAAAATCATTTGCAGAAAATCCCGATAAGAAATGATAATTTCACCCCAAACCAGCCCAATAATGAAGACTAAAAAATTGCAAATGATATTAAATACAGCAGCCTGGTTACTTTCAATATTTTGAAGATGATACATTATTTGCCAATTAAATATGTAGCCCAATTTAAAATGTTGACAATGGTCATTAATTTTTAACATACATTAGAACTCTCAAATATATCAGAAAAGCTACCAATATGTTCTATGGCTCAAATTCCCAAGGCCTGCTGCAGAAAATTATTTGAAGACTCACCCTCCATCTGAGATAAAATGGGAATGTTCCATAGGTAAGCTTTTTTTCAGTGATTGTCCCTGTTATCATTGGATATGCTTTTCTAAGAGAAGTTCACCTATTATTTGGGTCTGATTCAGTTTACAAAGGCAAACATATTTTTTATAGCATTCCTATCAATTTAAATAGTCTGTTGTGGCTGGAGTTAGGGTCATTATTTTAAAATAATTGATTGACTTGCTACTTTTGGCCTGGAATTATGTTTTTGAAGTACTTTTTATTAAATGCACATATATAAATAATGTTCTAGCAACTTGATTTTGTAATAGTTTCTTGTTAATGGTTAGAAATCATTTTGTTGGCTGAGACTTTATAGTTATCTTTTAGGAATATTATGATGTTTTAAGGTTTCTTAAAGAGATATCTCTGTAGGTTAGGCTTGCATTTTATATTTACTTTGATTTGTTATATATCTTAATATTTTATTTATTAAAGTGATGCTTATTATGATAATTTAAATTGTTCTTCACTTTAAGCCTGGATGAGATAAAGTGAATACTATATATATGTATACCTTTGTATATCTATATTCATTTTATTTCAGATAAGAGAAGACAGAAACTGAATCCCAAAATGTAGATCTAGCTCCCACAGGATATACTCTGCTCATAGCCTTAGCACTTGTCAATGTCTGAGACTGGATTTTCTAGCTGCATAAAAGAAAAAAAGAAATTCAATTAAAAGGATAATACCACATATATTTCTACTTTTATTCTGAGTTACATAGTGTAGAAGACAGCAATTTATTATCTATAGATATGAGGTACTGGGACTGGAAATAGAATTCAAACTCCATTACCCTAGCAAATGAAAGATCATCTATACAATGATTCAATGTCTTTTTTGATACAGATCAACTTGCTCAGTTTTTGAGGGCTAGCAGAGATAAAAGATCTGTAAATTTTAATAATACAACTCATTCAGACTTAATTTCTTTTATCCTTAATAGTGCTGAACAGGAGATTTAAATAAGGCAGCTCTTTAAATTTGAGAGTTTTTAAAAATTGTCTTTCGTTTCATTTTTTTTTCTTTTCTTCTCCACTATTCTTTAGAAATGTTGTTTTTAAGGTAGTATGGGCTTGATCCACCCACAAAACTCAGCATCAGACAGCCAAGGAGTGGCCAGACAATGTGTTTGAGTGCACAAATTTATCACTAAGGGCAATGACCTCCAGATCCTGGGAGTCCTGGCCAACTACACAATGCTGATTGGGAGCTAGGCATCTAAAACATCTAAGGCAGTGAAGAGTGTCATCTGGCAGAAGATAGCCAATACCATCTGTCACTGCAGCAGCATCAGGAGATCGGCAGAGCAGGTGGCCCTTGGCTATTGAGATGTCAAGGCCCAGATCAAGGTCAAGTTGGCAGCCAGTAGATGATGTGCTAGGCAGATCAAGGAGGAGCATCAAGCTCCATAGAGCTCAGGGAGATGGAGCAGCACCTGTTGAGCAGTGGGAATTGATGTCTTCGAAGGCTTGGAGGAGAGCCTGGACAAAGACTGAGAATGTGAAGGTGAGCTTGACAATGGAAAATATGAATGTTTGGGTTGTCTCACTAGAAGTGCAGCCTAGGATTATTATATTGGAAGCTCTATATGTGAAAATTGTATGGAAAAATAATAAATATTACTTGTTATAGTAGTCATTAAATGTTGTTCTTATTGTTTTAATAGGTCCCAGCACTGTAGCTGCAGCAGATGGGAGTTCTGGAGCACTATATTTGGACACTTCATTAATCCTTGAGCATTTTATCATGGAAAGTGACATAAGGTGATCAAAAGTGAAGGGCCCTACAGAGAAGGGCTACCAAAATGATAAGGGGAATGGAACTGCTCCCCTATGAGGAAAGACTAAAGAGGTTAGGACTTTTCAGCTTGGAGAAGAGATGGCTGAGGAGGATATGATAGAGGTGTTTAAAATCATGAGAGGTCTAGAATGGGTAGATGTGAATTGGTTATTTACTCTTTCGGATAATAGAAAGACTAGAGGGCACTCCATGAAGTTAGCATGTGGCACATTTAAAACTAATCGGAGAAAGTTCTTTTTTGCTCAATGCACACTTAAACTCTGGAATTTGTTGCCAGAGGATGTGGTTAGTGCAGTTAGTATAGCTGTGTTTAAAAAAGGATTGGATACGTTCTTGGAGGAGAAGTCCATTACCTGCTATTAATTAAGTTGACTTAGAAAATAGCCACTGCTATTACTAGCAACGGTAACATGGAATAGACTTAGTTTTTGGGTACTTGCCATGTTCTTATGGCCTGGATTGGCCACTGTTGGAAACAGGATGCTGGGCTTGATGGACCCTTGGTCTGACCCAGTATGGCATGTTCTTATGTTAACCGGACAAGGTATCAGAAACAAGGATGCTGCAGCGCCTCCTGCAGGTCGTGTGGAAAATGTGGAACAGAACACGGAACAGCAGAACACGGAACAACAGAACAAACAAAGGAACAACAAAGGAATGCAGGAACAAACAAAGTAACAAGGAACAAGCAAGAACAGACAAAGGACCATGCAATGGAACAAGGAAACAGGCAGCAAGGAACAAGACAGTGGAGCAGAGAACAAGACAGTGGAGCAGAGAACAAAACAGCAGAGCAAAGGACAAAACAGCAGAGAAAAGAACAATACAGCAGAGAAAAGAACAATACAGCAGAGCATAAGGAACAAGGAACAAATGGAACAAAGAACAAATGGAACAAACAAGGAACAAGGGAATGCATAGGGAACAGACAAAGAACGAAGGAACAGACAAAGAACAAAGGAACTTCAAAGAAGACCCAGGCGGGGATCCAGGGTGGGATCAGGCTATAACAATGGTCATCAGGTGGGGAGCAGGCGCCTCCTGCAGGTCGTGGAACTCCAACCTGGAATCACCAAGGAGATGAAAGTCTGGATGCAGGCGCCTCCTGCAGGTCATGGAATCCAGACAGCTGACGCCTCCAGCAGGTCGTAGGAAGATACAAAAAAAAGATTTGGGGGGCAAAACAAAGTCCAGGACAAGACCCAAGACCAGGATAGTCCCACTGGACACATGGTCTTGGCAAATCTGTTGCGCTGCGGTGGAAGGGAGCGCTAGAGGGCACTCCCCAGAACAGGACAAGGGGTGTGTGCCCTTGCAGCAAGACAAAACCTAGTCTGGGACTGGAGCCTGGAAGTCCGGAGACAAGACATAGAGCTTGGAACTCTGAAGACAAGACGTGGAGCTTGGGACTCTGAAGACAAGACGTGGAGCTTGGAACTCTGGTGCTTAGAACACAGGGGATGAGACATGGCAAGCAAGGTCCCTCAGGTGCCCTACACAGCCCATAGGCTGGTCACGGGCCACACTGTCCTCTACGTGCCCTACTCAGCTGGATGGCTGGTCATGGACCATGAGAGGAGCGAACAAGCTCTGAATGTGGACCCAGGTCAGGACAAATTACCCCTTATATCTTCCGAAGTCAGAACAGGAACTTTGAACCGGAATCTTGGCTCAGGTAAAAGCAAGGAACCTCCAGAGGCATGGGTACTCAGGATCTGGGAAGACGAGGACATCAGGACTAGAACAATGGAGACATCAGGACTGGAACAGTGAAGACATCAGGACTGGAATGGCAGAAGCCAGGCAGGAACAGGACGCAGCGAAGTGCAAGGAAGGAGCTCCCAGGAGGACTAGCTCCTTGCCAAGGCAAGGGTGGAATGACGGAGAAGCCCTTTTGTAGGGCAGATGAAGCAGACTCCCCGGTGATGTCAACAGGTGGGGCCAGGAAGGTCCCACCTACGCTGTCCCTTTAAGAAGGGGTGAGAGGCGCGGCCTCACCCCTTAGGAAGCTGGAAGAAGTTTGCAGGACCCTGGACAGTAGCCCTGCAGAGCTGCATGAGGAGGAGCCAGAGCAGGCCTCAACCAGGCCCGAAAGGGAGCGGCGGCGTCCGAGCCGTGAGGGAGGAGGTCGAAGGCGGCTCCAGCTGCGAAGAGGAGAAGTAGGGTAACTCCTGCCACTGTAGAGGAGCTCCGGAGTGGCCCACCATCTACGGACGAGGATGGCATTGACAGCGGCCTCCAGGCCATGGGAGGAAGACCTGTCGGTGGATCCACGCTAGGGATGTGAATCGTGTCCTCGATCGTCTTAACGATCGATTTTGGCTGGGAGGGGGAGGGAATCGTATTGTTGCCGTTTGGGGGGGTAAAATATCGTGAAAAATCGTGAAAATCGTTAAAAAATCGAAAAATCGAAAAATCGAAAAACCGGCACATTAAAACCCCCTAAAACCCACCCCCGACCCTTTAAATTAAATCCCCACCCCCAAATAACTTAAATAACCTGCGGGTCCAGCGGCGGTCCGGAACGGCAGCGGTCCGGAACGGGCTCCTGCTCCTGCATCTTGTCGTCTTCGGCCGGCGCCATTTTCCAAAATGGCGCCGAAAAATGGCGGCGGCCATAGACGAAAAAGATTGGACGGCAGGAGGTCCTTCCGGACCCCCGCTGGACTTTTGGCAAGTCTCGTGGGGGTCAGGAGGCCCCCCACAAGCTGGCCAAAAGTTCCTGGAGGTCCAGCGGGGGTCAGGGAGCGATTTCCCGCCGCGAATCGTTTTCGTACGGAAAATGGCGCCGGCAGGAGATCGACTGCAGGAGGTCGTTCAGCGAGGGTTCCGGCGCCTCGCTGAACGACCTCCTGCAGTTGATCTCCTGCCGGCCCCATTTTCCGTACGGAAAATGGCGCCGGCCATACGCGTATGGCCGGCGCCATTTTCCGTACGAAAACGATTCGCGGCGGGAAATCGCTCCCTGACCCCCGCTGGACCTCCAGGAACTTTTGGCCAGCTTGTGGGGGGCCTCCTGACCCCCACAAGACTTGCCAAAAGTCCAGCGGGGGTCCGGAAGGACCTCCTGCCGTCCAATCTTTTTCGTCTATGGCCGCCGCCATTTTTCGGCGCCATTTTGGAAAATGGCGCCGGCCGAAGACGACAAGATGCAGGAGCAGGAGCCCGTTCCGGACCGCTTCCGTTCCGGACCGCCGCTGGACCCGCAGGTTATTTAAGTTATTTGGGGGGGGTTCGGGAGGGTGGGGGATTTAATTTAAAGGGTCGGGGGTGGGTTTTAGGGGGTTTTAGTGTGCCGGCTCACGATTCTAACGATTTATAACGATAAATCGTTAGAATCTGTATTGTATTGTGTTCCATAACGGTTTAAGACGATATTAAAATTATCGGACGATAATTTTAATCGTCCTAAAACGATTCACATCCCTAATCCACGCTGCAGGAAAGGCTTCTGTGGCCTCTGGGCCGTGAAGGTAAGCGCCTCCATGGGAAAAGCGCAACAGAAATGGTCCACACCAAGACCAAAAACAAAAATGCAACAACATTTTTGTAGGCTACCACCCCTAATATGCATATGTACATGTTCTTTGGGTTCTATTGCTGTTCCTGACAAAGAAATGTAAAATCACTTTGACATGTGTTCTCATATATCTTGTCCTTTTATATAGTGACTTGCAAAGATGTATGCATACTTTTTTGGTGTCATGTTGATGCCAATAGAAAGTTGCCACTTTTTTGTAATATTAGAACTTTTGTCATGTCTTAATTTCCTCTCACGTTTGCTATTTAGTTATGTATTCTTATGGTTCAGAGCTCATCCTTTCATGATAAGACGAGGGTAAGATACTGCATATACCGACAAACTCTTTTGGTCATGAAATGCCTGTCCCTTCAAACATGCAGTCTGGTCCCATGTTAAATGTTATATGCTATCTCTAATGCCATGTTGCTCCAACTTTTCCCTGGAGTTGCCACGTATGTTAGAGCTGACTGAGTGGCAGTACAGTCAACACACAGTCAGTTTTCAGAACCTGACAGTGGAGACAATGATAGGGGAACAGGATACATCTCTCTTGGTCAAGAACTGTCACATGATATTGTAAAGAGATGTTAGCTGTGACTATGATACAGTGTTCTTATCCAGCTTTGGTGCAGCTCATGACCAGTCAAATGGCTTTAAGGGAGTAGTAGGTGCTCTCTAGGTCTGACGTGAGTGCTGTACCAATCATGCACCAGGCCAAGGGTCACCTATGCTTAGGCCCAGGCCTAAGCATAGGTGACCTAGGTGTAGATGGTAGCTTCAGACTATAGGTGAGATTGCCTAATCGTCGGAGAATGGGAAATGGTCCAACGAAGCGTGGAGCGAAGTGAGCTGAAGGTAGTTTAAGTCTTAAGTGCTTAATGGATAGCCAGACTTTGTCACCAGGCTTGAAATCTGGAGTTTTGCAGTGGTGAGCATCGTATCCTTTTTTCGCTCGGTCCTGCTTTAAGAAGCATCTCTTTTATCTGAGTCCAACCTTGTTGAATATCTTTGGCAGTAGATTGAGCTGCCGGGGACAACACTGATAATGGAAGTGGCAGTGGTGGTAGTGGTAGTCGTCCGTAAACCACTTCAAATGGTGTTGATCCAGTGGATGTTGCTGGATGAGAATTGATGGAGAATTCAGCCCAGGGCAACAGTTCACTCCAATCATTCTGGTGAGTGTTCACATAGGCATGAATGAACTGCTTGAGCGTCCTGTTCATTCTCTCTGTTTGCCATCTAGGTAGATAATGACACTCTTATAGAGGAGATCACGGAAGATGTCGTTCATTAAATTTTGAAAGACAGCCGGGCTGTTGCACAGGCCGAAGGGCAGCACTAAATATTCAAAGTGACCGTCCCAGGTGTTGAAGGCCGTTTTCCACTCATCACCAACGCAAATGTGAAGTAAGTTGTAGGCTCCTTTCAGATCAAGCTTGGAGAATATAATGGCTCCCTGTAGTCTGTCGAATAGCTCTGAGATCAGAGACAGGGGATAATGATATTTCACTGTTATCTCGTTGAGACCCCTGTATTCTATACATGGACTCAATGTTCTGTCCTTCTTCTCCACAAAGAAGAAACCTGCACCAGCAGGAGACTTGGAGGGTCTTATGAAGCCCTTTTGAAGGTTTTCCTGAATATATTCGGACATGGCTTTATTCTCTGCCATGGAGAGGGGGTACACCAGTCCCTTGGGTGGTTCAGTGCCAGGCTTCAGATTAATAGCTCAGTCATAGGGTCTGTGAGGCGGTAGCATGTCTGCAGCTTCTTTTGAAAAGACATCTTGGAAAGATGCATATTGAGGCAGCAACCCAGGCATTACTGGGGTGGTTGGCATACAGGGTATAGCAGCGACCTCCATCAGGCATTTACCATGGCAGTCTGGACCCCAACATGAAAGTTCCAGTGTAGCCCAATTGAATTGAGGCATATGCTGCTGCAGCCACGCTAATTCCAGTACTATAGGGTGCATGGCCTTCTCTTAAACAAAGAAGAGCACCGGTCCATAGACATAAGGGTTCGGTGAGTTGGGTTACTTCACCCGGTAAGGGCTCTCCATGAATGGATGACAGAAGTAGTGGAGACTTCATAGTGGTAGTGGGGATCCGTAGGTGCTCCACTAATCATTGTAGAATGAAATTGCCTCCTGCCCCCGAGTCCACTAGGGCAAGAGTCTGATACTCTAAGGGTCCGCAGATCAAGGATACAGGAAGAAAGAGCGGAGGACAAGGAACAGTAAGACCTAAGAAGAGTCCTCCTGCAGGACTTAGGTCTGCCAATTTCCTGGACATATAGGGCATATTTGAACAGCATGGCCATCTTGTCCACAGTATATGCACAGCCCTAATTTCTTCCGTGTTCTTCTCTCTTTTGGTCAGATGGCTGTGGCCTAATTGCATAGGTTCTTCTTTGCCAGCAACTGGGACCGAGGGAACAGGACTGGGTGTGGGCTTAACTCGAGCTTCACCATGAAAAGGTTTTCTGGGAGCCTTGGTCTCTTGAACCTTGTCATGAAGTCGGCGACAAATCCTTGTTGCCAACTTCACTAGTTCAACCAAGGTCTCAAGCATCACACGAGCGGCGAGCTCGTCCTTCAGACGAGAGTTCAGTTCTTCAAAGAAGAGGGTCTTCAGGCATTTCATGTCCCAAAATAATTCAGACGCCAGGGTCTTGAATTTGATAGCGAAGTCAGCTAATTGTTTATTACCTTGTTTCAGGTGAACCAAGGAAGATCCTGCAGTGGTATACTGGGCAGGGTCATCAAAAACTGATTTAAACAGTTTGAGAAATCCTTCAAGGTCATGAAGAATTGGATCCTCATGCTCCCACAGTAAAGAGGCCCAAGACAATGCTTTTCCATCTAGATAAGACAAGATATAGGTGGTCTTGGCATAAGCTGTGGGAAAATGGCTGGCTTTCAGGGAAAAGTGCATGGAGCACTGGTTAATGAAACCTCTGTATCTCCAAACTTCCCCCAAGAAGCGGGTAGGAGCAGATAGAGGTACAATAGTCTTGATTGTCACTTCAGACGGTGTAGCTTCTTTACATGTGGTGGTAGGTAAGTTCATCTGTGTGTGCAGTAGGTTGAATGCAGCGGTCAAAAATTTCAGCGCATTCTGCTTTTTGGAGATTCGCTGGGCCAGGCATGGAATGGCCTGCAATGAGGTGAGCTGAGCTGGATCCATGGAGTTAGCAATCTGTTAAGGTTAAGTGGTGTTTGGGTGGATCCTTGGGTACTGTGGCAGATAGGGATGTGAATCGTTTTCCATATCGTCTTAACGATAGAAATCATGTGGCAGGGCAAGAAAATCGTGTTAGGCACGATTTTTTAGTTAAAAAATCGTTAAAAATCGTTTTTTCCGATTAGTGCCCACTAACGGGAGTTAGTGGGCACTAACTGGGAGTTAGTGCGCACTAACTGAAAATGATACAATTTGACACTTTTCAGGTCAGTTAAGGTCAGTTTAGGAATGAATATGTATTCCTATTGGTTGCCCTCTTATTTATTCATGTTACCAAGGTTCCCACTGACAGTATATGGGGGATGGGAAATGTAAACAGTTGGTAGCTTGACAAAACAAGTAATGTGATCAGTCAATGTGACTAGAACTTGTGCCCTAACCCTGATACCAGGGGTATTGTGATCTTCCTGCACACAGTGCCCTATCCCTATTAATACCAGGAGTGTTGTGATCTTCCTGCACACAGTGCCCTAACCCTGGCACCAGGGGTGTTGTGATCTTCCTGCACACAGTGCCCTATCCCTATTAATACCAGGAGTGTTGTGATCTTCCTGCACACAGTGCCCTAACCCTGGCACCAGGGGTGTTGTGATCTTCCTGCACACAGTGCCCTATCCCTATTAATACCAGGAGTGTTTGTGATCTTCCTGCACACAGTGCCCTATCCCTAATACCAGGGGTGTTGTGATCTTCCTGCACACAGTGCCCTATTCCTGATACCAGGGGTGTTGTGATCTTCCTGCACACAGTGCCCTATTCCTGATACCGGGGATCCCTGTATCAGGGATAGGGCACTGCGTGCAGGAAGATCACAACACTCCTGGTATCAGGAATAGGGCACTGTGTGCAGGAAGATCACAACACCCCTGGTATTAGGGATAGGGCACTGCGTGCAGGAAGATCACAACACTCCTGGTATTAATAGGGATAGGGCACTGTGTGCAGGAAGATCACAATACCCCGGAGGAGTGAGGGTCAGGCAGCTCCCCCCTGTCTGTGAAGCCAGCCTCTCACTAGTAATGCAGGGAGGGAGCTGTCTCAGACTTCACCATCCTCCCCCCCCCCCCCTCACCCACACACCATTCACTGGTTGGGACATGGGGGAAGTCAGGAGTGAGGGTCAGGCAGCTCCCCCCTGTCTGTGAAGCCAGCCTCTCACTAGTAATGCAGGGAGGGAGCTGTCTCAGACTTCACCATCCAACTTCACCATCCTCCCTCCCCCCCTCACCCACACACCATTCACTGGCTGGGACATGGGGGAAGTCAGGAGTGAGAGTCAGGCAGCTCCCCCCTGTCTGTGAAGCCAGCCTCTCACTAGTAATGCAGGGAGGGAGCTGTCTCAGACTTCACCATCCCCCCCCCCCCTCACCCACACACCATTCACTGGCTGGGACATGGGGGAAGTCAGGAGTGAGGGTCAGGCAGCTCCCCCCTGTCTGTGAAGCCAGCCTCTCACTAGTAATGCAGGGAGGGAGCTGTCTCAGACTTCACCATCCTCCACCCCCCCCTCACCCACACACCATTCACTAGCTGGGACATGGGGGAAGTCAGGAGTGAGGGTCAGGCAGCTCCCCCCTGTCTGTGAAGCCAGCCTCTCACTAGTAATGCAGGGAGGGAGCTGTCTCAGACTTCACCATCCTCCCCCCCCCCCCTCACCCACACACCATTCACTGGCTGGGACATGGGGGAAGTCAGGAGTGAGGGTCAGGCAGCTCCCCCCTGTCTGTGAAGCCAGCCTCTCACTAGTAATGCAGAGAGGGAGCTGTCTCAGACTTCACCATCCTCCCCCCCCTCACCCACACACCATTCACTGGCTGGGACATGGGGGAAGTCAGGAGTGAGGGTCAGGCAGCTCCCCCCTGTCTGTGAAGCCAGCCTCTCACTAGTAATGCAGGGAGGGAGCTGTCTCAGACTTCACCATCCTCCCCCCCCCCCCTCACCCACACACCATTCACTAGCTGGGACATGGGGGAAGTCAGGAGTGAGGGTCAGGCAGCTCCCCCCTGTCTGTGAAGCCAGCCTTTCACTAGTAATGCAGGGAGGGAGCTGTCTCAGACTTGTATCAGGGATAGGGCACTGAGTACAGTAGGATCACAACACCCCTGGTATCAGGAATAGGGCACAGGTTCTAGTCATATTGACTGATCACATTACTTTTTTTGTCAACTACCAACAGTTTCCATTTCCCTGGTAACATCAATAGATAAGAGGGCAGCCAGCCAATAGGAATACATATTCATTCCTAACTGACCTTTACTGACCTGGAAAGTGTCAATAATTTGTATCATTTTCTGTTAGTGTTTCTTGAGTTTCCATTTCCATTTCCCATCCCCCCAACCATCACCTCAGTGGGAACCTGGTTAACATCAATAGATAAGAGGGCAGCCAGCCAATAGGAACACATATTCATTCCTAACTGACCTTTACTGACCTGGAAAGTGTCAATTTGTATCATTTTCTGTTAGTGCGCACTAACAGGAGTTAGTGCGCACTAACTCCTGTTAGTGCGCACTAACACGATTTAACGATTTTTAACGATAAATCGTTAGAATTTCTATTGTATTGTGTTCTATAATGATTTAAGACGATATTAAAATTATCGGACGATAATTTTAATCGTTAAAAAATGATTCACATTCCTAGTGGCAGATGACCACGCCTACAGGGAGGAGCCCTGTAAGGAGCCACGTTACTAGGCTAGACTCAGAACGCATAAACACAGTTAGATCTTTAATATACTTCTTGAAGAGTACCACCATAGGTGGCAGCAGTGAGGCAGTCTGGGAGTAGCAGTCTCAGGGACCTCAGCAGAGGGAGCCCTTCTCACTCCGTTGGTATAGGAAGGTACTGAAGCAGGTTTCCCAGCAAGGAAGTACTGTGGATGAGATAGACTGAAAGTTAGAGTACTCACTAGGTGTTTGCTGTAGGTATGCGATTCCACCAGGTTGAAGAAGGTAATGCAGGCATCGAGGCAGGGAGAACAGGCCCTCAAGGAGTGAATACCTGTTCCCTGTAAGGCACCTGAAATAAAGCAGAGGCACCTGAAATAAAGCAGAGGTCCCCAAAGGTAACTGCTAACCCAGGTTAGCAGTTACCCCGAAGGGCAGAGAGAGAGAGCTTCCAGTGGCAGCACGGAAGCGGCAGAGTAGCGTAGACAGGACCGGATTTGAGTCCTTGCTAACTCAATGAGCTAGCAAATTAGACTAGGTTATATACCCGGATGATGTGATGTCAGCAAGGGGGGATGCCCCCGGGGTTCGCGCCAAGGTTGGAATAAAGACGTGGGTGACGCGCGCGCCCTAGTAGATACCTAGGAAGAGCATGGCGGGAGGTTGCACCATAGCCGTTCTGGGGACGTCAGAGAGGTTGGCTTGTAGACGTGGCGGTAGCCATCTTTCCTAGGTAAGCGGGAGGAGTCATGAACAAGGTGAGCCAAACGGGGCAAAGTTGTCTAGCACCGACGGACGCAACAGGCATATCTGAGAGCAATGTTGTGAAACACTCAACAGACCTGCAAAATCTCTACAGTGCACGGGTCAAACATTAGGGCTCCTCCCATTTTATCTTAACAGTAAAATTAACTTGTTAACACATCAAATGTACATTCTATGACACAGTGAGTAGCTGTTAATGCCTTATTGTACCTCCTCCGTACTGCAGTGTAAAGAAGAACAATTGATGTGAGTAGCCATGTCTGATAGCCGTATCCACCATTACTTGTGCCACATAAATTTGACATGGATCACTGTGACAGCTTTGGTTTAACCATGTTGTTACCACAGCTGTATTTTTGCTCTCCCACAGCAAACAACAATCTCATGATAAAATCCATCCACATCACTCAGAACAATGTTTATCTTCCATATTAACGTAAATCTTGGCTTACTGGATCAAATGTACCTGACATAACCCACGCAAGTCATCCCATTCCTTGTACTTATTCCCCTGGCTAGTTATAGCTTTCTTGCATCTAGATGGCTCTTTATATGTTCATGACTTTGCCTCTTACTTTTCTTAACCTCCTATAATTTTCACCTTGACTTCATTCTCTCCTTAATTATTCAACTTTGTGATATACCACTGAATGTAGATCACATGTCAACATTGTATTAACATCAGAATGTAAGTTTATTGCAGTGCCTCCTTGTGATATTATTGTTTAGAAAAGCATATGTGAGCTGTAAATGTTTAATGTTGATATCAGATTGGTCAGAGGAATAATGCAGTGGCTATGCAATACCTTGCAGTAACATACTACTATGAAATATCCTATATGAAGGTCAGAGATGGCACATTTCTGCCTACATAGTCACTAGCCACTATTCTCTAATCAATTCATGTGAAATTTACATCTGCCAGGAAGCTATGAAATAACTACTCAAATACAAACACCTTCCTTACATATTTGTATTGCTAGCCCATAATCAGTATATGCGTCAATCCCCCTTACTGACAGTCTTGCACTATATACCTTCCACAATGTTTGTAATGTGTTTATGTATGAACATATGCTGGCTATAATATCTTGCCTAATCTATGACATTCCTAGAATAGTTCAGGCTGAACACCATGTAGCCAGTGACAATGTTAGGGAATACTGGATATATAGACCTCCCTGTTTGTCAGAAATCAGTTAGAAAGGTGCACATTAACAAACGAGACATCTATCCCCCACACATGTGAACTAAACACTTTGCTGTAGAATAGGAAAGGAAGCACTGCTCAAACCTGGCAGCCAGCCATGGCTATATCTGCCATCCTCAAATTGCTCATATATAGCTGATAACCAAAGGATATAGGAATCGTGTGCAGCTCCTGGGTACCTGGACACAACATTAAGAATGCACATGTATGCAACACATACCACTTGCATGTTAATGGAGTGAAAGAGCTCATGATTTTTGTATGCCTCTTCCCTCTGCCAGAGTGGGATTAGGGCTACATGAGTTCAGTAAATATTAGGGATGTGAATCGTTTTTCAACGATTAAAATTATCGTCCGATAATGTTTATATCGTCTTAAATCGTTATAGAACACGATACAATAGAAATTCTAACGATTTATCGTTAAAAATCGTTAAATCGTGTTAGTGCGCACTAACTCGAGTTAGTGCGCACTAACTCCCCGTTAGTGCGCACTAACTCGATTTAGTGCGCACTAACTGAAAATGATACAAATAAACACTTTCCAGGTCACTGAAGGTCAGTTAGGAATGAATATGTGTTCCTATTGGCTGGCTGCCCTCTTATCTATTGATATTACCAAGGTTACCACTGAGGTGATGGTTGGGGGGATGGGAAATGGAACTGGAAACTAACGAACACCAACAGAAAATGAAACAAAGTGTTCACACTTCCCAGGTCAGTAAAGGTCACTTAGGAATGAATATGTATGTATGTATTCCTATTGGCTGGCTGTGCTCTTATCTATTGATGTTACCAATATGGTTGGGGGGATGTGAAATGGAAACAGTTGGAAGCTTGACAAAAAAAGTAATGTAATGATCAGCACTCACGTGACTAGAACTTGTTTGTTTATTATTTTTGTTAGCAGGCACCTGAAATGCTAGTGCATGTTGAATTTGCCAATCACTGTGCATTTTAGAAAGGTGGTCCTGGCTGGAACTGTACACAGTTCAAATATATGTAATTGATTGTTGGTAAGTGTATTTTTTAAGTAGCCACACTGGCACCAGTATGTTTACTTTTCCTCCTACTTAACTCACTAGCTCAGCTTTGTAAGAAGGGCTTCTCTGCTTGTGTGTTGTTTTTGTTTGGTGTGAGGAGAGCAGAAACATCAGATCTTTATTCAATCTACTACAGTCATCTCTTACAGTGCCCTATCCCTATTAATACCAGGAGGGTTGTGATCTTCCTGCACACAGTGCCCTAACCATGATACCAGTCTGAGACAGCCACCTCCCTGCATTACTAGTGAGAGGCTGGCTTCACAGACAGGGGGGAGCTGCCTGACCCTCACTCCTGACTTCCCCCATGTCCCAGCTAGTGAATGGTGTGTGGGTGAGGGGGGGGGGGAGGATGGTGAAGTCTGAGACAGCTCCCTCCCTGCATTACTAGTGAGAGGCTGGCTTCACAGACAGGGGGGAGCTGCCTGACCCTCACTCCTGACTTCCCCCATGTCCCAGCTAGTGAATGGTGTGTGGGTGAGGGGGGGGGGGAGGATGGTGAAGTCTGAGACAGCTCCCTCCCTGCATTACTAGTGAGAGGCTGGCTTCGCAGACAGGGGGGAGCTGCCTGACCCTCACTCCTGACTTCCCCCATGTCCCAGCTAGTGAATGGTGTGTGGGTGAGGGGGGGGGGAGGATGGTGAAGTCTGAGACAGCTCCCTCCCTGCATTACTAGTGAGAGGCTGGCTTCACAGACAGGGGGGAGCTGCCTGACCCTCACTCCTGACTTCCCCCATGTCCCAGCTAGTGAATGGTGTGTGGGTGAGGGGGGGGGGGAGGATGGTGAAGTCTGAGACAGCTCCCTCCCTGCATTACTAGTGAGAGGCTGGCTTCACAGACAGGGGGGAGCTGCCTGACCCTCCCTCCTGACTTCCCCCATGTCCCAGCTAGTGAATGGTGTGTGGGTTAGGGGGGGGGGGGAGGATGGTGAAGTCTGAGACAGCTCCCTCCCTGCATTACTAGTGAGAGGCTGGCTTCACAGACAGGGGGGAGCTGCCTGACCCTCACTCCTGACTTCCCCCATGTCCCAGCTAGTGAATGGTGTGTGGGTGAGGGGGGGGGGGGAGGATGGTGAAGTCTGAGACAGCTCCCTCCCTGCATTACTAGTGAGAGGCTGGCTTCACAGACAGGGGGGAGCTGCCCTGACCCTCACTCCTGACTTCCCCCATGTCCCAGCTAGTGAATGGTGTGTGGGTGAGGGGGGGGGGGAGGATGGTGAAGTCTGAGACAGCTCCCTCCCTGCATTACTAGTGAGAGGCTGGCTTCACAGACAGGGGGGAGCTGCCTGTCCCTCACTCCTGACTTCCCCCATGTCCCAGCTAGTGAAATGGTGTGTGGGTGAGGGGGGGGGGGAGGATGGTGAAGTCTGAGACAGCTCCCTCCCTGCATTACTAGTGAGAGGCTGGCTTCACAGACAGGGGGGAGCTGCCTGACCCTCACTCCTGACTTCCCCCATGTCCCAGCTAGTGGATGGTGTGTGGGTGGGGGGGGGGGGGGGGAGGATGGTGAAGTCTGAGACAGCTCCCTCCCTGCATTACTAGTGAGAGGCTGGCTTCGCAGACAGGGGGGAGCTGCCTGACCCTCACTCCTGACTTCCCCATGTCCCAGCTAGTGAATGGTGTGTGGGTGAGGGGGGGGGGGGGGAGGATGGTGAAGTCTGAGACAGCTCCCTCCCTGCATTACTAGTGAGAGGCTGGCTTCGCAGACAGGGGGGAGCTGCCTGACCCTCACTCCTGACTTCCCCCATGTCCCAGCTAGTGAATGGTGTGTGGGTGAGGGGGGGGGGGGAGGATGGTGAAGTCTGAGACAGCTCCCTCCCTGCATTACTAGTGAGAGGCTGGCTTCACAGACAGGGGGGAGCTGCCTGACCCTCACTCCTGACTTCCCCCATGTCCCAGCTAGTGAATGGTGTGTGGGTGAGGGGGGGGGGGGAGGATGGTGAAGTCTGAGACAGCTCCCTCCCTGCATTACTAGTGAGAGGCTGGCTTCACAGACAGGGGGGAGCTGCCTGTCCCTCACTCCTGACTTCCCCCATGTCCCAGCTAGTGAATGGTGTGTGGGTGAGGGGGGGGGGGGGGTGGATGGTGAAGTCTGAGACAGCTCCCTCCCTGCATTACTAGTGAGAGGCTGGCTTCACAGACAGGGGGGAGCTGCCTGACCCTCACTCCTGACTTCCCCCATGTCCCAGCTAGTGAATGGTGTGTGGGTAAGGGGTGGGGGGAGGATGGTGAAGTCTGAGACAGCTCCCTCCCTGGATTACTAGTGAGAGGCTGGCTTCACAGACAGGGGGGAGCTGCCTGACCCTCACTCCTCCGGGGTATTGTGATCTTCCTGCACACAGTGCCCTATCCCTGATACCAGGGGTGTTGTGATCTTCCTGCATGCAGTGCCCTATCCCTATTAATACCAGGAGTGTTGTGATCTTCCTGCATGCAGTGCCCTATCCCTATTAATACCAGGAGTGTTGTGATCTTCCTGCATGCAGTGCCCTATCCCTGATATCGGGATGTGTGCAAGAAGATCACAACACCCCTGGTATTAGGGATAGGGCACTGTGTGCAGGAAGATCACAACACTCCTGGTATTAATAGGGATAGGGCACTGTGTGCAGGAAGATCACAATACCCCTGGTATCAGGGTTAGGGCACAAGTTCTAGTCACATTGACTGATCACATTACTTGTTTTGTCAAGCTACCAACTGTTTCCATTTCCCATCCCCCATATACTGTCAGTAGGAAACTTGGTAACATGAATAAATAAGAGGGCAGCCAATAGGAATACATATTCATTCCTAAACTGACCTTAACTGACCTGAAAAGTGTCAAATTGTATCATTTTCAGTTAGTGCGCACTAACTCCCAGTTAGTGCGCACTAACTCCCGTTAGTGCGCACTAACTCGAGTTAGTGCGCAGTAATCAGAAAAAATGATTTTTAACGATTTTTTAACTAAAAAATCGTGCCTAAGACGATTTTCTTGCCCTGCCACACGATTTCTATCGTTAAGACGATATGGAAAATGATTCACATCCCTAGTAAATAGCACCCTGAAAATAAAGGAATTGGGCCAAGGCATAGAAACCTTTTTATGGCCTGCAGTTTCTGCCTTTCAGTAGGGAATCTGATGTAAGTCTGAATATGGCTGCGTACACCTGGAAAAAGATGCCTGTAACTTCCTCCCTATAATCCCAAAAGTTATTTGGAAGAACCCAGCGGCCATGAAATGTAGGGATATCAAAATTTCACAAGACCTTGGATAGCATGGATTCAGTGACTGGATCCAGGACAGCTTTCAACACTTCATATAATTCCAATATGGCCTGAGAGCTTAAGTAGTACCTTGAGACAACTGCCTCCTCAGGAAGACCCAGTAATGTGTTTTGGAATTGAAATATGCAGTCCCTGCATGAGCGTCTGTGGGAAGAACTTAGACACTGGAGCTGCTGCACAACATGTTCCTGTTGCTGCTCGCCCCCTGTTCTGGGACTCCCCATAGTGGTGTCTCTGCATCCTGTTCCTGTTGGCACTGCTGAACAGCTGCCTGAATAATCAAGCAAACAAATACAGCCACCTAACATGATGGCACTTGTTATTGTGGCCTGGCAGAAAGAATTTATAATATTGATACAGGCCTCTGTGGGTGTCTGTGCGGGTTCAACCTTTTATTGCATGATATCATCTGTTGTCGTGTGATGTTCTATTAAAAAAGATGAGAAATCCTTAAAAAGGTGTAGTTAATTTCTGCAATATCACAGTAAATGTGTGATGTTTGATCACACAAAAATAAAGGGGACTTCAATTTGCAAACAATTTATTTGCAAAAATTATTATGTGATTTATCTGATATTCATTTGATAACTCCAAATATCACACAATATGGGCCTATTATCGTATGTTAATGCCATACTGCATCTTGATAAATACCCTGTGAGATTGTAAACCCTTTGGGAACAGAGAACTACACACAGTAGCAGAATGTAATCTGTTTAGAACTGTCTGGAAAGATAGAATATAAAATAAATAAATAAATAGATGTTCTATGAATGTCCTTTACACTCTTAATGCAGAAATGCCTACAACACGGATTTACCTAAACACATATACTCCTATTATGCACATTAAGAAACCCTCAAATTTGACAGTATTTACTTCTGCTCAAAGCTGAATTAAGTCTGGGCTAGACAGATGAGGCAGCTGGCAATTTTAATTCTCAGATGTTCCACCCAAGAGCAAAATAGGTCCCTTCAGTCACCAGATAAAAGATGGGTAGAGAGAAGACAGAGGAAATCCCTGGAGGAGGCATGATGTAGTTTCACTATGGCATCATTTCAAGAAGGGGCTAGGGATCAGGCTTGGAGTAGGTATTCTTTTTTGCTGTGGTATTATCATAAGAAAATAAGAAGTTGCCAAACTAGCTCCATAAAGTCAGGCATCCTGTTTCCAACATTGACCAATCCATGACAAGAACCTAGCAAGTACCCAAACATTAAACAGATCCCATACTACTAAAGTCAGTAAAATACAGTGGCTATTCCTTAAATCAACTTGACTAATAGCAATTTATGGAGTTTTCCTTTAGGAGCTTGTCCAAACCTTTTTTAAGCCCAGCTAAGCTAATTGCCTTAGCCACATCCTCTGGCAACAAATTCCAGATCTTAATTGTCCATATGAGTGAAAAATAATTGTCTCCAATTTTTTAAAATGTGCTACTTGCTAACTTCATGAGTAAAGGCACTTCAACGATTCTTAGATTTCACCAACTTCTTTAGGCAATTCATCCCACATTACTCCAGCAAGGTGGTCCCTCTCACGGCACTTACAAAAAAGGGGCGGACGCAAGGAATTGATTGCCAGAAGCACGTCAGGCTTTTGCGGCCCTGAAGGAAGCAATTTTGGAAGATACTTGCCTCCACCACCCAGATCCCCAACGCCAATTCGTGGTGGAGGTCGACACTTCCGATGTGGTGGTTGGGGTTGTCCTGAGCCAAGTATCTGGTAATGGTAAAGCACTACCATGCTCCTACTTCTCCAGGAAATTTTCACCTGAAGAAAGAAATTACGGTATCGGAGACAAAGAACTCCTGGCCATAAAGATGGCCTTTGAAGAATGGCGCCAGTGGCTGGAAGGGGCTCAACACCCAGTGGTTGTGTATATGGACTACAATAATCTAGAGCACCTGTGCCACGCCCAGCACCTCAATCCCCGGCAGGCCTGGTGGTCCCTGTTCTTTACCCAATTTAAGTTTGGCCTCTGCTACCGACCGGCCTCCAAGAATATCCGGGCATAAACTGATTGTCAGGGGAAGCTCAGTACATTTCCTGTTCCCAGGCTCACTTCCTGCAAACTCCTACGAGCAGAAGCCCTTGCACTGTTTTCCCCTGAGTGCCCAGCTGGACGTCTAAGGTCATGGCGTGTGTTCATGGACCTTCCCACTGCCTTTAGCGCCTGGCTGGACGTCCGAGGTCACGGCTTGGATGATCAGCCGGGCGCTCAAGGCAGCGGGAAGGTCCATGAACGCACACCGCGACCTGAACGCCCGGCTGGAAGTCCGAGGTTGCGGCGTAGGGTGTGTAGAGGTAGAGCCTGATAGAGGAGCTCGTGCCCACTGCAAGTCAGCGGCGACAAGGAGCCCAGACCCACGAGAAGGCCAGAGGAGCCCACGGAAACGGTGTCCGTTCTTCCATACAGAAACTAAACACTACGGAACTGAAGTACTCTGAAGTTAAGTGCGGTGGTGCCAGGTTGGGTTACTTTTTTCCCCCTTGTGCGAGAAGCATTTTTTTATGTGGATTGGGTTGGTTTGGGACTGGGTGGCTAAGCTCTAGCAGTCCTCTTTGTTGCTGGCATGTGGTGCTTTTTTTTTCTTTGCTGCGGGCAACTCAACCAGTAGTCAGTGATGATTCTTTGAGCAGTGACATAAACTGCAGCGCGACAGAACGGATTCAGATTCAGAGAACTGCTGCTGGGCTTCAGCTGGGCGCTCAAGGCAGTGGGAAGCTGACTGAACACCACACTAACGCCAGGGTCAGGGTAGGCAGTAAATATGCAGGTTAAAGACGCGGCAAATAAGATGGTTAAAAAGGTGATAATCTGGGGGCACGTTACTGTATCGGAGGGAATAGCTAAATCGATCATTAACATATCATATACATGTGGCGGGCAGAGACGGATACGCATCCATTTCGGCAAGTGGTAAGGATGCGTAAAACCGGATACTGAATCGCGGGTTCGCCTTTCACGTCCAAATTGTGCGTCCAAAGCGGGTTAGAAACAGGGTAACCACGCCGCGCTTTACTGTAACATAGAAACATAGAAACATAGAAATGACGGCAGAAGAAGACCAAATGGCCCATCCAGTCTGCCCAGCAAGCTTCACACATTTTTTCTCTCATACTTATCTGTTTCTCTTAGCTCTTGGTTCTATTTCCCTTCCACCCCCACCTTTAATGTAGAGAGCAGTGATGGAGCTGCATCCAAGTGAAATATCTAGCTTGATTAGTTAGGGTTAGTAGGGGTAGTAGCCGCCGCAATAAGCAAGCTACACCCATGCTTATTTGTTTTACTCAGACTATGTTATACAGCCCTTATTGGTTGTTTTTCTTCTCCCCTGCCGTTGAAGCAGGGAGCTATGCTGGATATGCGTGAAGTATCAGTTTTATTTTTTTCTCCCCTGCCGTTGAAGCAGAGAGCTATGCTGGATATGCGTGAAGTATCAGTCTTCTCCCATGCTGTTGAAGCAGAGAGCCATGCTGGATGTGCATCGAAAGTGAAGTATCAGGCACATTGGTTTGGGGTAGTAACCGCCGTAACAAGCCAGCTACTCCCCGCTTTGTGAGTGCGAACCCCCTTTTCTTCTCCCCTGCCGTTGAAGCAGAGAGCTCTGCTGGATGTGTGAAGTATCAGTTTTTCTTCTCCCCTGCCGTTGAATCAGAGAACTATGCTGTATATGCATTGAAGGTGAAGTATCAGGTTTTTGATTTGGGGTAGTAACCGCCATAACAAGCCAGCTACTCCCCTCTTTGTGAGTTCAAATCCTTTTTTCCACATTTCCTCTTGTTGTTGAAGCTGTATCGGCCTGCATGTGATTACTGGCTCCCTGCTCAGTGGCAGTGTGCTGCTTCTCTTTCTCTGCCGGCTCACACTTCCATCTATAACTTTCTTCCCCTCTCAGTGGCAGTGACAGCCAGGATCCTGATAATCAGGCATTCCATGGACGCTCTGTCTCTAGGCGCACGCGTGCGCCACTTGGGTGCTTTTCTAGGCCATTTCCCGCCAGTGGTGACTCCGCCCAATTCCTGACGTCAGATGCCGTGGCCTTGATAAGCTGGCTGCGGCCACCCAGTCTTTGCCTTGCAATGGGCTTACCTACCAGATCCCTGTTGTGCTGTGCCCCAGAGCTACCTGCCTCGCTATTCGCTCCGTTCCTGCTTGCCTACTACAGTACCTGTTTGGTTCCTGCTTGCCTGCTACAGTACCTGCTTGGTTCCTGCTTGCTTGCTACAGTCCCAGCGGCCGGGCTCGTACAGGCTCCACCCGGGGGGGGGCTTCGGCTTCCAAGGGTGAAGCCACCTAAGTCCCAGCGGTTGGGCTCCTATGGGCTCCTCCTGGGTGAAGAGCACTTCTACGTCCAGCCTGAACATCTGCCTCCCGGCCTGCCATATACTAGAGACAGTGACCATCATTTCCCAGTCTCCTGCAGGTCGGCCCAAGGGTCCAATAAACTGAGACTCCCATAACAGATTGCAAGGCCATGGACTCGGCGGATGCGCCTGTCCCCTTGGACCTGCCTGGGTTGGCCCAGCAGCTGCAGTATCAAAAACAGTACCTCGAGGTCCTTACTGGTTCGGTAGGGGAGTTATCGGCCCGATTAGATGCCAGGGCCTGGTCTGCTCCAGAACCAGCCCCCGAGGGTCAAGACTCTTCAGTGACTCAGCTGCTGGTACCCTCTCGCTACGCTGGAGATACAAGGACCTGCTGCAGCTTTCTGAATCAATGTTTCATACGGTTCTCTCTGTTGCCTCGGCAGTTCCCCTCGGATGCGGTGAAAGTGGTGTATATCCTGGAGGGCAGTTCTCACTTGGGCCCATGACCCTCACTGGGGGCCATGCTGGCTGTAAAGGGACCTTAGACTTGCTGAACAGATTCTACTGGTGGCCGATGGTGAGACAGGACGTCCAAGCATTTGTGAGTTCATGCCCGACTTGCACCGTGCAAAAGCCGCTCACCGGGAAGCCCAGGGGCCTGTTGCAACCATTGCCCAACCCGGTGGAGCCTTGGACACACATCTCCACTGACTTCGTCGTGGACCTCCCTGTCTCAGAAATGGGCGGATAGCCATCGTCAGCCAGCACCTGTCTTCCTCCCAGGAGACCGTGTCTGGCTTAGTACCAAAAATCTACAGCTACGTATTCCATCTCGAAGACTAGCTCCAAGATTCTGTGGGCCTTTCCGAGTCGCTGAACGAGTGGGAGCAGTCTCGTACTGACTACACCTACCCTCCTCCATGCACATACATGACGTGTTCCATGTGTCATTGCTGAAGCCTCTTATTTTATCCAAATACCACTCCCGGGCTCCTGAACCATCGGACCCTTCAGTACCGGATGAGGTAACGTATCAAGTACGTGAGGTCTTGGATGTCCGGTTTCACCAACGCTGATGGGAGTACTTGCTTGCCTGGGAGGGTTGCGGACCCGAGGATAATTCTTGGGAACCGGCCCGTAACATCCTTGACAAAGACTTATTATGGCAGTTCCATCTGGACCACCCGAGTAAACACGGACCGGCTAAGAGGGGGCGTAAGAGGGGAGGTGCTGTTGCGATTCTGGCTGCCAGCACCACGACCAGACCCTTACATCCGTGTTCCTGGACCTGTTCCCCCTTTCATTGGCCTAGTTCCTGGCCTGTTCGGCGGTGTCCCTGCGAGAGCCCCGCCGCCAGGAAGCCTTCCATGGACACCCTGTCTCTAGGCATGCGCGTGCGCCACTTGGGCGCTTTTCTAGGCCATTTCCCACCAGTGGTGACTCCGCCCAATTCCTGACGTCAGACGCCGCAACCTTGATAAGCCGGCCGGGGCCACCCAGTCTTTGCCTTGCAACAGGCTTACCTACCAGATCCCTGTTGCGCTGTGCCCCGGAGCGACCTGCCTCGCTATTCGCTCCGTTCCTGCTTGCCTGCTACAGTACCTGTTTGGTTCCTGCTTGCCTGCTACAGTTCCTGCCTGGTTCCAGTACCCGAGTCTTGCTACAGTTCTTGCCTGGTTCCAGAACCTGAGCCTTGTTACAGTACTGACCTACTGTCCTAGTCTGGTTCCAGTTCCCAGTCCTGATCCACTACCACCTAAGTCCCAGCGGCTGGGCCCCTACGGGCTCCTCCCGGGGGGGCTTGGCTTCCAAGGGTGAAGCCACCTAAGTCCCAGCAGTTGGGCTCCTACGGGCTCCTCCTGGGGGAGTACCAGCTTCCAGGGTGAAGAGCACCTCTATGTCCAGCCTGAACATCTGCCTCCCAGGCCTCCCGGCCTGCCATATACTAGACAGAGTGACCATCTTTTCCCAGTCTCCTGCAGGTCGGCCCAAGGGTCCACTAAACTGAGACTCCCATAACAGTACCTACCTGTAAACAAAAATCTTGAAACTGAATATGAATTTCTCCATCACACAACATCTCTTCTGTCTGTGATATATTTGGCAGAGGAAAAGAACAGAAAATAAACTACATTTTAACATCAGATTACTTATAATGTTTAGAATACTTTCTAATAATTATTTTTTTTTTCTGTGAAATGAAATTTAATGTGGAAAAATGCAAAGTTTTGCACTTAGGGAAAAATAATCCTAACTGCAGATACCTCCCACCCATCTCCCCCCACCAATCCCCCTGCCCCACAAGCACACCACTGATCCCCCCCTCCCCTCGCCCCCCAAGCATTCTACCTCTCTCCCCACTTCCTAACTCCCTTCCCTAATTATTTTTGTAAATAATTCACCTGTATATAATGTTTTTCATTGCGTGTACCAAGCCATTTTATTTCGCTTTTCAATTTGTACAGTATTACCCTTGTTTTTCCCCCCTCTTCCCCTCTACCCAGTTTGCCTATCAGTTTCATTGTAAAGCCCAGTTGGCCACTTTATGTTACATGGAAACCGATGTGATGTTTTCCTAACGAATGTCGGTATACAAAAATTGCAAATAAATAAATAAATAAATAAATGTTGGCATCTCGACCTAGGCCTAAGCATGAGGGTAGGCTTGGCCTATGCATGGGTCACAACCTAATGCAGGGATCATGGCCTATCCCTGAGCATAAGAGATGTGAATCGGAACCGAAATCGGTTTGGATTCCGTTTCCGATTTACATGTGGGTTTTTTTTCATCGGGCCCGATCGCGGTTTTGTTTATTGGCTGCGCCCGAGCCAATAAACAAAAAACCCACCCCGACCCTTTAAAACTAATCCCTTTGCTTCCCCCACCTCCCGACCCCCCAAAAACATTTTACAGGTACCTGGTGGTCCAGTGGGGGTCCCGGGAGCGATCTCCCGCTCTCGGACCGTCGGCTAGCACTAATCAAAATGGCGCCGAATGCCTTTGCCCTTACCATGTGACAGGGTATCCATGCCATTGGCCGGCCCCTGTCACATGGAGGGAGCACTGGTTGGCTGGCGCCATCTTTAAAAATGTCTTACATTTAACTTGCCAACGTTTATGCTTTATCCTATTTTCTTCTGTTGGATCCTTCTTCCAATTTTTGAATGAAGATCTTTTGGCTAAAATAGCTTCTTTCACCTCCCCTTTTAACCATGCCGGTAATCGTTTTGCCTTCTTTCTACCTTTCTTAATGTGTGGAATACATCTGGACTGTGCTTCTAGAATGGTATTTTTTAACAATGACCATGCCTCTTGCACATTTTTTACTTTTGTAGCTGCGCCTTTCAGTTTTTTTCTAACAATTTTTCTCATTTTATCAAAGTTTCCCTTTTGAAAGATTAGCACAAGAGCCTTGGATTTGCTCACTGTTCCTCTTCCAGTCATTAAATCAAATTTGATCATATTATATAGGAACTATAAGGCCTTGTCTCTGGTTTCTGGGCCTGGACCTGATCCTGGGTTGAGGCCATGGTGTCAGGACCTGGTCTCTGTGTCAGGCTCTGACATCAGGCCTGGGCTTGGGCCAAGGCCCAAACATTAGGACATGGCCTCCAGGTCGGACCCTGGCATCAGACATGGTTTAGGCTGTGGCCTTGGCATTGAGACCCAGTCTCCTGGCTGGATCCTGGTTTTCAGCCTGAACCTGGGCCAAGAACCTTTCATCCAGCCTAGGCCCTGGCATAAGGCCTAGGTCCCGGCATTGGGCTTAGGCCCCTGTGCCGGGATCAGGCTTAGAAGTCTTGGCCTTGCATAGAGCCTAGGCTGAGGCTTCAACCTAGGCCAAGGCTTCATCAGTGGACGCCCCCATGGAGCAGGTATGTGGGGGCCCAGAAGGATCCTGCTCTTTATTAGAACACCTGAGCTACTATGGCTTTATCCACATCTTTTCTATCAAGAGAATCTAATTTCCTTGTTTTAATAGTATCCTTTGCAGATAATTCAATCCAAACCATCTGCTTCTGAGTGACTGTCATCTCTCCCCTATCCATTCATACTCATAGCAGCCCTCCCCAAATTGCTGGGAGCAGCAATAATGATACTTGGCTACCACATTCAGAGTGAACATGTGTAAGTCACCGACCACTTGCTCATTCAGGGAAAGATAGTTTTTGAGGTTTCTGTACATAAATGATGTCAATGCCTCATTCATTTAGTTAATTTCTTCATCATGTCATGTAATCCAGAGAAGTCATAAAAGCTCCTTTTGAGATCCTGCTGTTCTAGCCTCTGATTAGGATAGGTGATATAATTACTAATTTATCTTTACAAGGTTCATAGTACCTAGCAGAACTATCTGGAGAAGGTGAGAACAATGGACTCAAGGGCAAGTGCATTACTCTCAGAAATGACCCTATAGAAAACTGTGCAACAGATACACATGAAACCCTACCGAAATCAATGACTAGGAAGACAAATATGCATTCAGGTTACTTATGTCTAGTGTTCTTCGTTTCACTTTTTATTTTATTTTTCTATGGAATTTGCCAATGTTTATAATAATAATAATAATAATAATAAAATAATAATAATAAAAAACACCAGGAGAAAGTCAGTGGACAAAAATGACATTTTTTTCCACTGAATTTCTCAATTTAATTTATTATATTATATACTGATAAATTCCCAGGAAAAATAAAATAAAATGTAAAAATGAAAGGTCCCTATTTATGTCACATGTCATACCCTAGCTTGCCCTTAAGGCGCTCAGAAGGGCATTACTAGAATGGCCCCTGATGCAATACTTATTTTATTCTTATATATTTATGCGGCTCTTGGTCCTATTATTATTCTTTGACTCACCTATGCAAATTTTATCACAAAAAGTTCCATATTTGTCCGTTACCTTGAAAAAGGAATTACAGAAGTCATTTTTAAAATAGCAAATGAAAATGAGATCCACTGGTGCCTTATATAAATTTATTCTAATGCAAATATATTTAATCAAGGTTTAGTATTAGGGTGATTTGACATTTTAATTATAATGTGATGTAGTAACTACAATTTTTATTGAAATTTCATTCAGTTATCAATTCTAATGATATTTTATCTTAGTCCTACCATTTCATAAGAGCTTGATAAGATTACTGGAAAAGATCACTTAAAAGCATAACTTTTAAAACATAGCAGAATAAAAAGTACATTTCTATTGTGTGCAAAAATGAGGTCACTTTAGGTTAAGTGACTTACCGTAGATTCCTTGAAGAGGAAAAGATTTTCTACATCAGGAAGAATCATTTTGAGAATTCTAATTGAAAAAGTAAGACATCCCACATATAAATGAAAGAAGACTAGTATAATTGAACAGAACAATCTAAAGTAGATGTTACAGTCTGCTGCTTTTATGACCTTTTGAAATACAGTTCATTATAGGTAGGTTCATTATATAAACAAAAAAGCAATCCTAAAGGATATGATAGCTCACATTCTTAACAACAGGTCAATTCAACCCAATGGCACATCCAGGAGGCAACTGAATAAGGGGGTTTTATTAAATATCTTCTATTATAAAAGGGATATCCTACTTGTTTTCAATCTCTACTGAAGATATCTGCAAGAACCTACAAACAACAATTTGCTCTTAGATGTGTGGGTTTTATTCATGCCCTATAGGCCCTTACTCTTTTACCTGAATAGTTCTTATATTTTATGGGAGGACAACTTAATTGCTTAAATTTTCTTTTCTTCACATGGAAAATGTTAGGAGTCAGCCTCTGCCATACTATCTTCTTTATTCCATTAGATTAAAAGCGAAAAAACGTCTGAAAAAAAATGGAAATCCAACCTTCTTTAGCTGTTTTTAGAAAGATAGTACTATGATCCCTGAAGCATCCTGGGGCTCTAGGCTTTTAAAATCCAGCTTTCATAGACTCCGTTATTGAGCAAGACCCTTAGAGTTGAATATTCAAAGCCATATAGCCGGATAACTCACAAACTATCAAGCTAAATGGTACTTTTGAATATTTTCCATACTTCTCCACCTTAAAGTCAAATAAGTTATTATCCAACTAAGATTTAGATGGATTAGAAAAGGGTGGCATTCCAGGATGGGGTTGAGTCAGCCAAATAACTTATCTAGCTAACTCCTATGTTTTAGAGCTAGCCAAATAACTTATTTGGTTAACTTAAGATATGACTGAGAACAGGTCTAAATTCAAGAATGTGTTTCAGGATAACTTTAGCCTTAACTGGCTATATTCAAAAGAATATAGCCAGTTAACTGCCAAGTTGTAGGGTTTAAAAAAATGTTTACAGGCCTACTGGGTAAGCCTGCAGCTTCCCCCTCAAACCCCTGTATCTCATAAATCTAAAACTAAAAGGGCTGGGGCCAGTTCCTATTAACCCTTCCTCCCTCCCTCTTCTGGGTTCTGTCAAATTTGTAACAAATAGTACTCTCTAGGGCCCCCTACCTCCCCCTCCTACTCCTCCCCTCCCCTTCTCACCTCAACCCTTACCCTCTCAATCTCCTGTAACTTCAATCTGTACTTTCTTCAGCCCAGATTGCAAAAGCAGCCTACTCTGAACTGGGTCAAGTGCTTTAACTATTATTAGGAAGCTTCCAGTGTAGCTCCCTAGAAGCCCAATACTGGAAACATATACTTCCATCATAGCTCCCTAGTGATGGTAGATACACCAGGCCCGGGTCATAGTATGCTTCTACCATGGTTTGAAGAACATACAGATTGAAAGCACTGAGAGGGTGGTAAGATTAGAGATGAGGTGGTGGTCTGGGGTGGAAGGAGAAGCAAGGAAGGAGGGAAGAAGGTTATGGAGGGTACTATTTGTTACAAATTCCACAGGACCCAGGAACACGTAGGGGGAAACTGGGACCAGCTCCCACCCTTTTATTTTTACATTTAAGTGATGGAGGAGATTTGGGGGTAGGGAGGCTGCAGGTTTGGCCTGGCAAGGCTGAGCACTTAGGTGAGAGGGAAAAGGGGGACTATAACAGGGCTAGTAAACCTGCAATATATTTTGTTTAAACCTTGCAGCTTGGTAATTAATAGACAATAGACAGTGAAAGCTGAAGTTATCTGGCTGGATAACTTTACATATAACTGGCAACATTAAAAAATATCCAGATTGGTTAAAAGTTATCCAGCTATAGTTAGCTGGATAAATTTAATTGGGGATATTGAGTGGGATGGTTATTCCACTGAATATCCCAGATAATATATCTGGCTAAATTTAGCTGGATAGTTTATCCATTTTCCTAATTTTTGAATATTGACCTCATAAATCTCAACACATTCTTTACATGGGGTTCTTTTCCCATCTTAATCTGTGTTCTGTCCCCAGCAGTGGGTACTTGTTGGCATCTTTTGGTAATTGCCAGGTTCTAGTGGCCTGGTTTTGACCTTTGTTGGAAACAGGATGCTGGGCTTGATGGACCCTTGGTCTGACCCAGCATGGCAATTTCTTATGTTCTTATGTTCTTATACATTGCAGTTTAACTGTGTCTAATGCAGTCCTTACTTTGTAACCCATGATAAAAGCCTGTGAGCATTGCCTTTAAGGGGAACTTTGCCCTTAAGAGACGTTCTCTTCATCCTTTGCTTTCTCTCACTTGGGAGGGGTCTGTATTAGAAATGTGGTTCGTTTATCACGAATTAGGCAATTTCAATGAAATTGCCAAATTCGTTGTGGGTCGGGGGCCCCGAACCCCGAAAATTTTCCCTGAACTACGAGGAAAATTAGTTTTTCGGGTTTGTACGAGGGAGGGGCACATTTTATTTTTTTAAATAAAAAACCACCCCAAACATTAAAATTCGCTGTAATACAACCCCCCCCCCCCCCCCCACACACACACCTTCCCAATCCCTCCCCAAGACTTACTAATATCCCTGGTGGTCCAGCGGGGTCCCGCGAGTGATTTCTCCCTCTGTGCCGTCTGACTTTCAGGCCTGCCTCGATCAAAATAGCGCCGATAGCCTTTGACCTACTATGTCACAGGGGCTACTGGTGCCAATAGTCAGCCCCTGTCACATGGCCATCGGCACCATCTTGTGCTCCTACCATGTGACAGGGGCTGATCAATGGCATCGGTAGCTCCTGTGACATAGTATGGGCAAAGGCTATCGGCGCCATTTTGATTACTGGCAGCGGACGGTCCGAGTGCAGGAGATCACTCCCAGACCCCTGCTGGACCACCAGGGACTTTTGGCAAGTCTTTGGGGACCCTCCTGACCCTCACAAGACTTGATAAAAGTCCAGTGGGGGTCCAGGAGTGACCTCCTGCACTCGGACTGTCGGCTGCCAGTAATCAAATTGGCACCGATAGCCTATGCCCTTACTATATCACAGGGGCTAACAGTGCCATTGGTCAGCCCCTGTCACATGGTAGGAGCAATGGATGGCCAGCACCATCTTGTGCTCCTACCATGTGAGAGGGGTCGACCAATGGTACCGGTAGCCCCTGTGACATATTAAGGGCAAAGGCTATCGGCGCCATTTTGATTACTGGCAACCGACGGTCTGAGTGCAGGAGGTCGCTCACGGACCCCCGCTGGACTTTTGGCAAGTCTTGTGGGGGTCAGGAGGCTCCCCCAAGACTTGCCAAAAGTCCCTGGTGGTTCAGCAGGGGTCCGGAAGTGACCTCCTGCACTCCTGCCAGTAATCAAAATGGTGCCGATAGCCTTTGCCCATACTATGTCACAGGGGCTACCGGTGCCATTGATCAGCCCCTGTCACATGGTAGGAGCACAAGATGGCGCCGATGGCCATGTGACAGGGGCTGACTAATGGCACCGGTAGCCCTGTGACATAGTAGGTCAAAGTCTATCGGCGCTATTTTGATCGAGGCAGGCCTGAACCGGCACGGAGGGAGAAATCCCTCGCGGGACTCTGCTGGACCAACAGGGATGTTAGTTAGTCTTGGGGGGGATTGTATTTAATGTATTAAAGTGAATTTTAATGCTTGGGGTGGTTTTTTTTTTTGGGCCAGTTTAGTTTTTCCCCGTTTATTTTTTGTTCATTTTTCCAAAAATTAACCGAGGAAAACAGTTTACTCTGAAGCGTCCGACTCAAAAAATTAACCGGTAGAAAAAAACGAAGCTCATCTCTAGTCTGTATGCCCTCTCAATCTAGCTTGAGTCTTCTTAAGTGCCTTATTGGCTCAATGGACTGCCCTTCATGTTCCCCCCCTGTGTCACATGGCTCCTAGGCTCACTACCATTGGATCTCACCCTCTAGCCCCAGCTTGTGGGGACGTTTCCTGTAATCACTCTCCAAGACTGTTAGTTTCAATCATGCTGCCTCAAAGCTAGAGGTGCCTGCAACCTCTGTAATACAATTAGCCTTTTTACATTTCTTCTAACCACTTTAACTCTAAAGATTAATCAGCTTCAGAACCCCTTGTCTTCTAACCTTGCATCCCAAGCAACTCTGTTCTCCCCCCTCTCCTGCCTATTTCCAGCTACAAAGATTCTCACCTGGGGCTATACGTTTGTAAGCAAAAATTGTAAGTAACTAAAACTACTTGTACAATAAATGATTTCAAATTTAAAGGATCTTTGTCTGAAGACTGATTGGGAAGGAAAGTTAGCTGGATGAGGGGAACTTGGACATTTCCTATTGAGCCAGCACAATCTGATTCATATGTTATTCTCACAAGCACTGTCATAAATATACAGTAATCTGAGTTTAAAATGAAAAAGCAAATAAGGCTTGAAAACATTAGGAAAATAGTCATGAGTCTGGAAGATGTGCTTTAAAGAGAAATAAAAATCAAGCAGCCATGGCACAAAACTCCATTAGTTACAGCAATTAAAATGACAAAAACTGGTAGCTAAAGCTATTAAACAGATGAGCTTAGTGCTACCACTTAATAAAAGATAGGAAAAATGTATCATATTCTTGAGTATAAGGAGGCAATATTGATTTTGAAAAGATCACTAATGAGGCCTCACCATGAGTACTGTATTCAGTTCTAGAAATTTATGAAACAGTCCAACACAGAAAGGCTTAACATATTGCTGGGGGTAATTTTCAATAGGCTTTACTGTGTAAACTGTTATTTTTGTAAGTTTTGCGCTGGAGTGACCCTTGGCCTGGTGCAGGCCCTCTGGTCGGACCCAGAGAGCGTCTGCCACCAGGAGGCGGAGAACAGGAGGAGACAGAGGCTAGCTGGAGCTTTGCCAATAGCAACCCGGGGGATCCCTCAGGTTGAGCCCTTGGTTACCTGGGCTTCCTGGTCTTAGGTGGGCCTCGCAGGGTCTCCTAGAGAGGAAGCACAGGGGAGTGCCCACCATGAACAAAGGTGCGCGATCGATGTCCAAGCAAGAATGTCCAGAGGTCACAGGAGGCCAGAAGAGAGTGTCCGAGTGGATAGCGAGGATCAAAACCAGGGTATCAATCCAGAATGGTCAGTGGAAGCAGGGGTCAGTACCTGTAGTCAATCCAGGAGTAGTCAGGTCAGGCAAAGGTCAAGTTCCAGGCAGCAGTCAGATGAGATCAAGAGCAAGCAAAGCTCAGTACCGTGAGATCAGTCCGAAGGGTACTACCAGGAATGGAGGGATGAAGGAACAGGAGACGCTGGAACAGGAGACACAGGAGACACAGGAGATGATGGAACAGGACATGCTGGAACAGGAAACACTGGAACAGGAGACACTGGAACAGGCAAACTAGAGAACACCGGAGTGTACAACCCAATTGTCAAGGCAATAAGCTAACGTCTGTGTCCTACATTTATACAGGGCTCAGGTGATGTCAGGATTGGGCGCCGCCCGAGGGTTTCCCGTGCTTGGCCCTTTAAGTTTGCTGGAGTTCCACACGCATATGCTAGGGGGCAGTGCCAACACCGAGAAGGACGCCGAGCTCTGGCACGAGGAGCGTTGTGAGGTGGAAGGCCCCAGTGGGCCTGGGGATGTTCATGGATGCCACGGTCTAGCAGAGCTGGGATTGAGAAAGGAGCTGGTAGATGGTTGCACCAGGTGAGCAGGCCCAGTCACGGCCCCAGTGCGGCCAGTTAGCACAACAGTACCACCCTTGTAGACCTCCCCCTTACCAGCCTGGGCTTCTCAGGATGGGTCCGGTGGAACTCAGCGAGAAGGTCCTTGTTGTAGATGTGGTGGGAGGGCTCCCAAGTGTTCTCCTCCGGCCCGAAGCCCTCCCAGGACAGGAGGTATTCCCAATGGCCTCTATGGTGCTGGACATCCAGGACCTCTTTTACTTGGAGGATGTCCTCAGGTTCGGCAGTGACTTGTGCAGTCTCAGGAGGTCTTCAGGAGGGCCAGGACAAGATGAATGGCTTTAAAAGAGCACATGGAATGTGTTGTGGATTCCCATGGAGGTGGGAAGCTGCAGCTGGTAGGTAACCGCACCAATGCATCAGGTGATTGGAAATGGCCCAATGAATCTGGGAGCCAGACATTGGGAAGAAAGACGTAGTCTGATGTGTTTAGTGCTCAGCCAGACCTCCTGGCTGGGCCGGAACAGTGGTGCGGTGCAACGATGAGCATCCGTGAAGCATTTGGCTCTCAGCAGCCTGACCCAGTCTTTCCTTGACCTGGTTCCAGAGACGGCAGATCGTCTGTGCCGTAGACTGAACTGCAGGCAAGGGTACGGAAAGCGGCACTGGTAGAGGCAAGCGTGGCTGGTGACTGAATGCTATGGAGAAAGGAGAGACATCAGTGGCAGAGGCAACGTAGGTTGAGTGGGATAACTCAGTCCATGGCAAGAGGTCAGACCAGTTATCCTGTTGATCATTGACTTAGGATCTTAGGAATGTCTTCAGGGAGTGGTTAGTTCTCTCGGCCCGGCCATTCGCTTGAGAGTGGTAGGCCGAAGTCAGATTCAGGGTAATATCAAATTTTACACAGGGACTTCCAGTAGTTGGCAGCGAATTGTGGCCCACGATCAGAAACAATCTCTTTGGGTAGTTCATGTAAGGGGAATACATTATTCAGGAAGAGTTTTTCCAATTCAGGAGCTGAAGGGAGGCTCTGTTGTAGAATGAAGTGGGTCATTTTTCAAAAGCAGTCGATAATATCCCAAATGATCGTGTTGCCCTTTGATGGGGGCAGATCGATGATGAAGTCAGTAGAGAAGCTTGATCAGGATTCGGTGGGAGCCGCAAGAGGTTGCAGGAGTCCCCAAGGGCAGCCAGTTGGAGGTTTTTGCTGTGCACAGATGGGGCGGGAGTCCACATAACTGTGGGAGTCTTTAAACATGCTAGGCCACCAGTAATGTCTTCTTAACATCTCAAGGGTCTGAGCCCGGCCAGGATGGCCGGCCAACTTTGAGTCATAGGCCCAGCGGAGGACGCGTTCTTGGAGACGGCGTGGGACCACCGTCTTCCCGGCTGGTACCGTGTTGGTAACTGCGAGGGTTATGTAAGCTGGGTTGATGATGTGTCTAGGGGTTTTGGGCATATCTTCTGGCTCGAGAGAGCGAGAGAGAGAGAGCATCTGCTCGGGTATTCTTTGCTGCTGGACAGTAGCGGAATTCAAAGTTAAAACATTCAAAGAACAGCTCCCAGCGGGCCTGTCTGGGGTTCAATAGCTGGGCTTCCTTTAAGCGTTCAAGGTTTTTGTGATCTGTAAAGATCGTGAACTTATGCTGTGCTCCTTCTAACCAGGGGCACCATTCCTGAAGGGATAATTTCACGGCTAAGAGTTCACAGTCCCAATCATGTAGTTTTGCTCTGCGGGAGAAAACTTGTGTGAGTAGAAGGAATAGGGTACTAAGACCCCCTTGGATGAATATTGGCTCAGGACCGCCCCTGCTCCAATGGTGGAGGTGTCGACTTTGATGACGAAGGAGCGGTTAAGATCTGGGTGACATAGGCAGGGTCCGGTGCAGAAGGCCTCTTTCAAGGCATGGAAAGCAGATTGAGCCTTGGTGCTCCAAACTTGAAGGTTACTGCTCTTCCTAGTCATGGCCGTGAGTGGTGCTGCTAGTGTGGAGTAGTTAGCGATGAAGTTCCTGAAATAATTTGTAAATCCAAGGAATCTTTGTAAGGCGTGGAGTCCAACTGGCTAAGGCCAATATCGAATTCCTTGGATTTTCTCAGGGTTCATGGTAAAAGCACAACTGGAGATAATGTAGCCCAGAAATGGGAGCTCAGTCTGTTCGAAGATACACTTCTCTGCACAGGAGGCTTGTGAATAAAATGAGAAGCTTGGGTGTGAGTGCCAAAATGCTGGCCTGGATAGCAAACTGGTTGAAGGACAGAAGACGATGTGTGATGGTAAATGGAACTTACTCTAAAAAGAGAGCGGTGATGAGCGGAGTGCTGCAAGGGTTGGTGTTGGGACCAGTCATGTTCAATATCTTTGTGAGCGACATCGCAGACGGGATAGAAGGTAAGGTTTGACTATTTGCGGATGATACTAAGATTTGCAACAGAGTGGACACGCCAGAATGAGACGGGACTTGAGGAAGCTCGAAGACTGGTCGAAGTTATGGCAACTGAGATTCAATGCCAAGAAGTGCAGAGTCATGCATATGGGCTGTGTAAATCCAAAAGAATTGTATTTGATGGGGGGTGAAGGGCTGATGTGCACGGAGCAGGAGAGAGACCTTGGGGTGATAGTGTCTAATGATCTGAAGTCAGCGAAGCAATGTGACAAGGCAATAGCTAAAGCCAGAAGAATGCTGGGCTGCATAGAGAGAGGAATATCGAGTAAGAAAAGGGAAGTAATTATCCCCTTATACAGATCCTTTGTGAGGCCTCACCTGGAGTACTATGCTCAGTTCTGGAGACCGTATCTCCGAAGGGACAGAGACAAGATGGAGGCGGTCCAGAGAAGGGCCATCAAAAAGGTGAATGGTCTTCATCGAATGACTTAAAGAATCTAAATATGTAATACCCTGGAGGAAAGAAGAAGCAGGTGTGATATGATACAGACGTTCACATACTTAAAAGGTTTTAATGATCGAAAGTCAATGACAAACCTTTTCCATTGGAAAAAAATCAGCAGAACCAGGGGTCATGATTTAAAACTCCAGGGAGGAAGACTCAGAACCAATGTCAGGAAGTATTTCTTCATGGAGAGAGTGGTGGATGCCTGGAACGCCCTTCCGGAGGAAGTGGTGAAGACCAAAACTGTGAAGGATTCAAAGGGGCGTGGGATAAACACTGAGGATCCATAAAGCCTGGAGGATGGGAATGATGAGAAGAGGTATGGGGGTGGCTTGTGGGAATGTCGGTTACTAACTGCTGATTAATACCTTTATTCAATAAATGTTCACACGGTTAATGCGACTCCACATTGCTCTATGCTTCAACGGCAAGAAGAAACGTGGAAAAGAGGATTTGCATTCAGGCAACAACCAACAATGTAGCATAGACTGGGTAAACAAATAAGCATGGGAGTAGCTTGCTTGTTGCAGCGGTTACTACCTCAATCCAATTAAGCCTGATATTTCAATTTCAATGCATATCCAGCATAGATCTCTGCGTCAATAGCAAGGGGGGATGAAGATAAGAGGATTTACATTCATACAACAACCAACAAGGACTGAATTGCACAGTCTGTGTAAACAAATAAGTGTGGGAGTAGCTTGCTTGTTGCGGCAGTTACTAGTACATACCCTGAACCAATTAAGCCTGTTACTTCACTTGGAAAGCATATCCAGCGCAGCTCACTGCTTCATCGGCAGGGGGGAATAAAGAAATAGGATTTACATCCATACAACATCTAACAAGGCATTGATCTGAGTAGTATGAGTATACAAACATCGAGGTAACTTGCTCGATATGATGGCTACTACCCTCAAACATTAAGCCTTATACTTCACTTTGATACAGCTCCAACACTGTTCTCTGCATCAATGGAGGGGGTGGAAGGAAATTGGAATCAAAAAGTGTCCAATAAGGGCCCTGAACTCAGTGGACGGAGTTACAGGTAAGTATGAGAAAATAAGTGTGAAAGCTTGCTGGGCAGACTGGATGGGCCTATTGGTCTTCTTCTGCCGTCATGTGTATGTTTCTATGTACTGTTAATGCCTAGTGGAAAGTGGTATCATTACACATTAAATATGAGAAAGTAGCTGCAGATTTTACTAATCAGATTGCTCCCTATACAGGAGGTCAATTCAAATTCTTGATGTCCTTTGTATGAAAATGGTTGCCATGTTCTTGTTTTTGTTTTGTTTACTTCTCTTTTGTTTGATGTATCTTATAAATCAATAAAAACTATTGAATACTGAAGATTGAAGCAGTAACTTTAAAAGTGATGCGTGTCCGCACATGCGCACGCATTTCTCTGCGTTCCCTTATGGGTGCACCAATGTTATAACATGCGTGCGTTTATGCATGCATGTTATAAAATTGTCTATCCACGTGTACATGCACACACGATTATATATCAACTCGCACATGTGCGCGCATTTCTCTGCGTTCCCTTATGGATGCACCAATGTTATAACATGTGTGCGTTTATGCGTGCATGTTATAAAATTGTCTATCCACGTGTACATGCACACACGATTATATATCAACTTGCGCATGTGGTGCGAATGCCGTCTCGAGTGCGTAAGTGGGGGGGGTGGGGGATATTAGTAGATGCTCGCAGCAACACATTAGGCCTATTTCACAGTTTCCTTCCAGTTCGCCCTAGTAAAAGAGAGGACTTCCTAAACCCCCAACTTACATGCAGCCCATAGCAGAAGCAAGTTACTCGGTTATGGGATCCCGGCACGTGCTAGTGTGCATAATTGACTGCATGCTGCAGTCCCAGCCCACCCCGGTTTTTGACAAACCTTTTCATCTGCACACCGGGAGGTACGCGCATAGTCGCGGGCCTTTTTAAAATCCACGCAGCACGTGCATGCGAGTCAAACGCTTATCTCCCGGTTTTGCTGGAGTAACCTTTTTAAAATCTACCTCATAGTGTCAGAGACAGGGCAGTTAAACAGAGTCGCAGCAAAACCCACAAGTTGTAGCAGCAGGAGAAGATCAGCAAGGCAGAGTGGCAGCAAGATCCCCAAGATGTAGCATAGGCAAAATTTTTTGAGCTGCTGCCCTCCCTTTCCATCCAGGCAATTAATTAGGACCCCCCTCCTCAAGTTAAATTACAGACCCACATCATATCGTTGTACACAGATTAGAAACACCACAACAGATAGGCTGATCATAGGTCACAGCATAGACAGAGAAACCACAGGTCACACCATATTCAGTCAAAGAAACCCAGACACCTCACACCCAGACAGAGACAGCGCAGCAGATACACACCACTAGACCTGGACACACACAGAGACAGGTACATCACACCAAAATCAGGCAGAAAAACACAGGAACACCTTAACCAGAAATAGACATACACCCCACACCTAGATACATTTATTTGGACACCGAGCGAGACAGAGACATCCTGCACTGAGATAGGCTTAAAAATGCACCCACACTACTCCACTATACATAGAGAGATAAACAGAGCACACACACACATACCCTCACTCTCTTCATCTGCTCCCCTCTCCCCAGGGCAGAGTGAGCAGGGAGGAAACAATCACAGCAACATGATCTTTTCTGTTACACAGAACTTGGATGAAACAAAGCAAGCATGCAAAAATGCTTTAAGTTTTCCTCTTCTCCACCTCCTGCTTCTCAAAGACACTCTGGCCCACTTCCTCACTGTCACACTGATCCCCTTAAGTCTTTCTTCTGTCAGTATGGAGTTTTCAAACAGACAGAGCGATCTGGAGCTTGATTTCTCTTAAGGCTACTAAGCTCATCCGAGGCACATGGTAGCCACCTTAAGGCTTAATGAGAGTAAGGGTATGTGTGTGTGTTTGTGTGGTCTGTTTATCATAATGATATTAAGTCAGAGGAACCACAGAGAAGCAGTGATATTATTCGTTGGAGTTGGAGTCCTGCTATTTATTTTTATTTTTTGATTCACTTGCTTTGCTTCATCCAAGTTCTGTGTAACAGAAAAAAACATGTTGCTGTGATTGTTTCCTCCCTGCTCACTCTGCCCTGGGGAGAGGGGAGCAGAGGGAGAGCGCGAGGATATATGTGTGTGTGTGTGATCTGTTTATCATGGTGATATTAAGTCAGAGGAACCACAGAGAAGCAGTGGGAAACTAATTATAAATTAAGCAACTCTTAAGCTCAAGCCTATGATGCTTAGCTTACTGAGAATTAACATCTTGCAGTACTTATCAAAATGCAGGCTACATGTAAGAGTTCCTCAACATATCCCACTTCATTTCCTACTATAGTGTGGAAGCAGAATATGTCATGCATACTTATAAACAAGACCAGGTGATATTAAGTCGGAGGACCCACAGAAAGCAGCAATGTGAAAATAAAAATTTTAAAAAAATGTCTTGCCGGCGGTAGGATTAGGAAAACGAATGCCCAATTTACGAGTGTCCCTTTTCCTAACCTATGCACAGCCACTTTTCCTGGTGCCCTGATGCCATGAATTAGCTAGGGATGCACAATTTATCCCTAGCACATCCTTTTTAGCGTGGCGGCTCATTTGCCTATTGCATCAAGCGCCCAGGAGAGGTAATTGTGCGCGTGTATAAAAAAGTGCATCCAATTTGGACACACATTTTTAGCATGTCTGTATTGCATCAGCCTGTGAGTCTCCCTCCTCAGGACTGCTGCCGCTGTGAAACTCTGGAAGGCAGTGGTGGGCTAGGAGAATCCTGGTGTGCTGTGAAGAGGTGCAGGCTGGGCCACTGATGTCATCGCTGTCATCAGCAGGTCCCGCGTCAGCCTTTGGCAGATGACAAGTCTCAAGGTATGACAACCATTTTTTTTTTCTTGGGGATTGAGCTTGATTCCACGTGAATGGAATCAAGACTCTCAATCGACAAGCTAGCGAAATTGACCAATCTAATGACAAATACCATGCACAGCAGGAAAGTCTCGCTGAGACACATAGGTAGCCTGGCCTTTGCTGTATGTGTTATTCCTATGGGCAGGATATTCCTGTGCCATTTCATTCAGTCCACTGTCAGTTTGGTTTGCATTAACCTCCACTTGCGCTTAAGCAGGCCAATTATAAAAGACTTAGCATTGTGGTTGAAGTTTCTCAAATACTTTAATGGTGCCTCAGTGTGACTTCCCAGTTTGGTCAGCAGTGACAAACTTTAGCTGTACTCTGACGCTTCAGGAGGTATTAGTTTTAGTGTCTATTTTGGGAGATCTTGGTGCACACAATATTGGCCAGACCAGTGGACAACAGGCAGCTTAACCGAGTACATCACATTTCTCGGGTTTTTTCCCATCATAGTCGCTGTGCACATCAGTGGTGAGGCGTTAAGTTGTCCGAAGGTTGTGCTGTGGTATGACAATACAGCAATAGTCCAATCAATAAACAATCAGACTTCCAAGTGCCTTCTTGTGTCAGAATTGCTGAGGGAGTTTATTTTCTGTTGCTTGTGCATGAATATTGTGCTGCGAGCGAAGCATGTTCCTGGAATGTGCAATGAGATAGGGGATTCTCTCTCTCATTGCAAGTGGTCCCTGTTCAGGAAGCTGGCACCACAAGTGGAGTTGGTTGACAGAGTGGTCCCAGAACAGCTATGCTGTAAAGATCACTTGCTCCATCCACATGGAATGCCTGTACCTGCAACTACAACAAAGTGAAGGCATTGTGAAAAGCTGGGCCGGGCACCGGGTTCCAGAGGATCTCCCGATTAGCTATATAATGCACACTAAACAGAAGGGACTGTCCAGGAACATGGATTGTTCACACCTAGCAGCCCTAACATTCTTCTCAAAGCTGGAAACGGGCTGCACAGAACAGTATTTCGCTGTAAAAAGGGTAATGCTGGGCTGACCAGGGAGACCTTGCCATGACATGACACTCAGAGACCACTGACCCATGACCTTCTGTTGTTGCTTTTGTGCGTTCTGCCCTCAGTAACAGCTGATGAGTTTGAGACCACACTTTTCCAGGTTGCCATCACACTAGCATTCTTTGGAACCTTGTGAGATAGGAAATTTATAGCGCCAACATGGAATGCATCACATCTGCGGGGCTGGCTGCGGGAGGGCATCATCATGTCGAATGACACCCTACATCTGTGACTGAGACAATCTAAGACTGATCAGGGGGCATGTGGTCAGGTTATCACATTGACAGCAGTTAGAGGCTTAGTGATATGTCTGGTCTCTATACTTAACCTTATGCCCAAAAGGGATGGTTTTTTTCTTGCTTCATTGGGATAAATCCCCTTTAAGCAGGTACCAGTTCTTGGCAGTCTTCAAGAAGACTTTGGCAAAAGATATGCTACAGAGTGAATGTTTTGGCACGCACTCATTCCACATTGGAATCACTTCCTGTGCCACCATCACCAGCCTCCCACAGACTGTCATATAGCAGCTGGGTCGGTGGAGGTCCCATCTGCTGATAATGGCGGTTCCCCTGCACTGGTGCCGGGTGGGATGCGTACCAAAACGTGTTTTCTCTCACTTGCAGCTGCTGTCTGTCATCGTTTCACATGATCATCGGCCACTCATTTATCACGCATGCCCTTAAAAGAGCCACGAGTGGGAAATTTGGGTGTGATCTCTGGTTATCAGGAAAAGGCTGGACTATCAAGTGGATGGATAAAGGAGGAATGCATTGGCACCAACTTTGGCCCCTGGTGCACTCAGGAAGAGCGGGATCTGTACCACCAGATCTGCTTATCATCCACCTTGGAGGTAATGATTTGTGGAGCAGCACAGGCAGGGCCAGTGGAAGCATTAGGCAAACTAGGCCTGGGCCTAGGGCACCGAGTATTAGGGGGCGCCGCGAGCAGTGGTATCCCTAGGGGAGCCAATGCCCCCGGGCGCAGGGAGGCTCATGCGGCCACCAGTGGACCTCATCCCACTGGCGACTGAGCAGCAACACGCATATAGCAGGCAGATCGGCAGGGCCGTGGCAGCTCATGTCACCACGGCTCAAAGAAAAAGATCGCGTTTAAACGCGCTGATGCGCCTCCTCCTTCCTGCCTGCGCGGCCCCGGAAGTAAAAGTTTCCAGAGTCGCACGGGCAGGAAGGAGGAGGAGCATCAGCGTGTGCAGAAAAGGAGCAGCGCTTATGGGCCGCCGCGAATCCCAAGTCGCAGCGGCCCAAGAAGAGGAAGAGGCCCGGTAGCAGGGCCGCTGAAGAGCCCATCCTGCAGCGACCCGCGAAGAGGAGGCCCAGAGGTGAGAGAGAGGCTGAGGGTCTGTAGAGTGTGTATGTGTGCGTGTATAAGATGAGCTGAGAAATTGTGTGTGAGAGTGAGTTGAGAGACTGTGTGTGGGAGTGAGGACCTGAATGTTTGCAGAGACAGCATGTGAGAGCCTCTGTGTGTGTGAGAGAGACAGCATGTGACAGTGAGAGCCTGTGCTTGAGGAAGACAACATATGGGAGTGAGAGAGAGCCTGTGTGTGTGAGTCAGACAGCATGTGCCAGTGAGAGACTGTGTGTATGAATGATTGTATGAGAGGGAGCATGTGACAGTGAGAGCCTGTGTGTGTGAGAGAGAAATGCATGTGAGAATGAGAACCTGACTGTGTGTTTGAGGGAAGAAGATGGAGAGAAAAGAAATAGAAAAAAGGACAATATAAAAGGAAATGGCAAAAAAATAAGAAAGGGAAGGTGGGAAAAAAAGCCTGTGACCAACCGATTAGAAAACTAAGATCAGACAACAAAGGTAAAAAAAAATAAATAAATTACTTTTTAGTGATTGGCACATGTAATCTTTGGGAATGTGCAAGAGTAGCACTTTCTCTATGCGGATCTCACAATGTACGAGATCAGCATGGAGAAAGTGGAAGCCCACGGGGCCTGCACAGAGGAGGCAGCAGAATGGGCTTCAGTGTCAGTAGCAGCAATCGGCGTCTCCCCAATAGCCATGCGGCAGCAGTGACAGTGGCAGCAGAGGAATGAGAGAGGTTCTGAGGTTGCTGGCAAAAGAAAGAGAGGGGGTCTGCCTTTAGTGTGTGCATGTGTATGAATGGGACTCTGCCTGTGGGGTGTATATGTGTGCCTGCCTGGGGTTCTGTGTGTGAGAATGAATGTGTGCATGCCTGGGGGATGGGGAGGGAGTGGTGTGAAAAAGAATGGAAGCCTATCTGGGGGTCAGTGTGTGTGTGAGGGAGACAATGAGTGTGAGAGCATGAGTGTGTATGAAAAAATCCAAGGGAGTAAGAATTTGTGTGTGGGGGGGGGGGGGGGGGTGTGTGGAGGGGGAGAGAGTGTCTTAGAGCCTGTCAGTGTCAGTGAGAGCGAGAGGTTATGGTGGGTATAAGAGCATGAATGTGTATGTGTGAGAGAGAATGCACATGTGAGTATGTGTGAGAGAGAGAGGATAACCTCCTAATCCTCGACAATATCAGGGTGACTGGAAATCAAGAGCTCACACAGAAGGGGACAGCAGGGGCTTTTTAAAATCCTTATTAGTTTTAATTATTGAATGTTATTTGATATATGTGCTGTTTTGAAACATTTTATTGGTGTTTGGGAAATTGGAAAAAATGTATATGATTTTAATTAATAGAAATTCTATTTATCAGTGGTTTTAAAATATTCTTTTATTATGTTTTTACTATTATAACTGATGCTTTATGTTTCTTGATTTTATTTGTTTTATGAGGAATGGTGGTTCTATTTTTCTATTGTTAATACACGGAGTCTGGCATCTTGGAGTTTCCATTTCAGTTTTTGTCTAATTTGTGCTCCTTCATTTTGTATTCTGTATTTGGTGAGAGTCTGTCTCTGCTCTGTGTGTGTGACCGTGATGAGAGATTCTGCTAGCATGTAGTGTCTGTATAGGGATCTATAGCAATTGGGTTTGTTTTGTTTCCTCAGTAGGTGGTGTATTGGTATTCTAGGACCCAGTGTGATATTTACCCTTGCTTTTTCACAAGTATATTAATTGTTGTTTGAGTCCTTGGTGTTTTATTACTGTTATGTTATGATAGGATTGCAGTATAGATTTTGAGTGTCTTTTTTTCAGGGTTTTGTGTTAGTTCACAATGTGCCTGGCAGTGGAAGGTGTTTGTGCTGCTGTTACAGTGAGGTGACACAGAATTTGAAAATATCTTTTAGTATGATGAGCTGAAAGGGAAACATCTAAACTCCATTGTTTGGGGGAATTTCAGTGGATGCACAGAGTTAGAGAACTGGAGGTGCAGGATTTATATTGACATTCTGTCTCTTCCTATATATTCCAGATTTCACTCTCATAGCCCTATAGAATTAGTTGAATGAGGCTATCAAATAATTTTATAGTGTGAAACTGGCCAGCTTTTTAAAATTACGCAGAAGACCCTTTGGACTTTTTTATTAACACTTTTTTTAAACCAATTTTAAAGCAGGATCCATGCTATAGAGGTGGGTGTGATGAAGAAATGTCATTTAGGCTCGCCCCCGCCCAAAAAAAAAAAATAAAAATTCTTCTGTCTAGAGATGCCGCTGATTTTCTGTGACCTTAAGCATTAGTACAAGAAGGATTAAAGGGAGGGGGGGGGATACTAGAAAAGCACACAAATGCATTAGCCCCCGGGCGCCAGAGACCCTTGATACACCACTAGATGTGAACCATATGGGGCCACAAGCAGTGGCAAAGAGGATTGGAGATTTGGCGGGTCGTGAGCATTGCCTAACCTGCTCGCGACCCAGAAAACCACACAGCCGGTGGGCATGATGGAGAACGATGTAGGAGTCGGAGAAGAGACCGGGGGGGGGGGCGCAAGGGAGAAGGCTCGCCTAGGGCACCTAATCCCCTTGCACCGACCCTGAGCACAGGCTTCGTTCAATGAACACAATCAAGGATGACGTGAACCAAATTGCCTCATTGTGGCTGTCCTCCAAAATCTGTTGGTCAAAAATCATACCCCGGCAGTGAATGCTGGGCATTGGGTGCTGGATGGTGGGGAAGATATCGTTTCAAGTTCAATCAGCAAGTAGCCAAGGCCCTTCAGTGCATGGGTTGTTATCATCTGAGGCATGAATGGATGGACATGCACTGTGCAGAACTGTTTACTCCGGACGGAGCGTATTTGACAAATATGAGAAATGATCTGTTTCTGCAGGCTATTCAGAGGTTGATCATTTGTTTGGATGCATGAGCCATAGCCATTTAGTATGGGGGGAGCTTGTTGTTCGTGGGCAGGAAAGGCGTTTCCTGACCTGCGCATGACGAGATCCCTGTGGTGGCAGTGGCAACTGAGTCTGGGAGAGGCTATTGAAATGTGGGAGGCAATAAAAGGGATCAGGAAGGTACCAGTAAAGAAAAGAGGGGGCTTGGGACCACATTACAGTGTTTGGCCATAGACAGTGAATGTCAGGCTCAGGAATTGAGCTTTGATGGGTCAAGTTGGACATGTATGAGAGGGACTCCAGAGCATCCTGCTGCGTGGCAGCCTGCCCAGGACCCCTCTGGTAAGGGCAGTCATAAAACCTGTTGGGGCTTGGAGGGAGCAAGACCCCTCAGTTCCACTTAGGCAAATATAATTGGGGCTATTGGCACCTGCCCAGTGGATGAGAGTAGGCAGTGGCAACAGGACTCGGAACCTAAATTAGACTCCCCTGTTAGGGGCCTCCCTACTCCCTACCCCTCCTGAGCCTTCATCCTACTACTCCCACCCTATCTTCTCTGGATGGGGCCTGCCTTGAGGCAAGTTTGTGTTGGCCAATCGATCAGCCCAGACCTACTCAGGCCAGCGGTACCTACTTCCACTCAGACCACCCTAACCTCCTCCCTCCCTACCATCCTCTTTCAACATGGATACAGGGTACATACACTCTACTCAAGGCCTCTAAATCCCCTGCAAGCACTACCTGTACAATACATTATCAGGAGGCAACCACAGAAGCCCCCGGGCTTCTGTGGTTGCCTCCTGATCCCCCATATCCCCCTATTTCATGACCCTCACATGGCTGCCCTATCAGTCCTTACCCTCATACTATTGAACGCACAATCCATAACAAAGAAAATCCCCATCCTAAATGACCTCCTTATCGACCAAAAGCCAGACCTGCAATGCATCACAGAGTCATGGCTCAAGAACTCAGACACCCCTCTCATTAATCAATTATCAACAAGCAGTTACAACATTTTCTCCATACCAAGGCCCAAGAAAAAAATGAGGCAGCCTACTGTTTCTAGCAGCCAAAAAACTTAAATTCAGCACTCTCCCCATCAACTCCATACTACCCCTCGAAATCAGTCTCTTCAAGTCTAAAGCTCTGCAAATCCTGCTGATCTATGCCCCCCACCCCGCCCCCAGGTGCTCTCAACAAGGATCCTTGCCTCTCATCGAAACCATATCATCTAGCATCAACACCAAACACCCCACCATCATCTTAGGAGATTTCAACCTCCACTTCGACAAATCTCTCCACTCCCCCTTATGTGAGCTCCTCCTCAACACACTAACTGCTATGGGCTTCAAACAAATAATAAACTCCCCTACACAGAAATCAGGCCACACCCTGGATCTGATATTCATCAACAACAAAGTAACACTCAACTCCCCCCTACTACATCCACTGTCCCCTGGTCAGATCACATGTTAATAAAAAACAAACTCCAAGTGGACTATTCCAATTAGGGATGTGAATCGTTTTTTGACGATTTAAAAAATCGTCCGATATTTTTTAAATCGTCAAAAATCATTAGAGTGCGCGATACAATACAAATTCCCCCGATTTATCGTGAAAAATCGTTAATCGCGTACGGGAGTTATTTTGGGGGAGGGTGGGAAAACCGGCACACCAAAACAACCCCTAAACCCACCCTGACCCTTTAAAATGAATCCCTTACCCTCCCGAACCCCCCCAAAATGTTTTAAATTACTTGGTGGTCCAGCAGGGGGGGGGGGTGTCCCGGCACGATCTCCCGCTCTCGGGCCATCGGCGCCATTTTGGCTGCCACTAATAAAAATGGCGCCGATGGCCCAATAAAAAAAAAACCCACTCGACCCTTTAAAACTTACCCCTTAGCCTCCCCCACCCTCCCGACCCCCCAAAAACCTTTTAAAATTACCTGGTGGTCCAGTGGGGGTATGGGGAGCGATCTCCCACTCTCAGGCCATCGGCTGCCACTAATAAAAATGGCGCCGATGGCCCTTTGCCCTTACCATGTGACAGGGAAGCCGTGCCATTGGCCGGCCCTTGTCACATGGTAGGAGCACTGGATTCCTGGGCGCCAGCCATCCAGTGCTCCTACCATGTGACAGGGGCCGGCCAATGGCACGGATTCCCTGTCACATGGTAAGGGCAAAGGGCCATCGGCGCCATTTTTATTAACGCAGCCGATGGCCCGAGAGGGGGAGATCACTCCCCGCACCCCCACTGGACCACCAGGTAATTTTAAAACATTTTTTGGGGGTTCGGGAGGGTGGGGAAGGGGGTTTTTTGTTATCGGATTGGGCGCAGCCAATAACAAAAAAAAAATCGAGCAGGACAATAAAAATTTTAAGATTTGAATCGGAACCGGAACCGATCAGATTCCAGTTCTGATTCACATCTCTAATACCAATATCCACACTCAGAAAGACAAAAAGTGCATAGCGTTCACCAAAACGTGCTCCAGTGAGATCGTAGAAAACCTTACCGGAAGCCCTAAAACAACTGGATACATTGAACACCGTAAATGCAGTTAACTCATGGACCACAATCAACACAGAGACAGCAAAAAAGATATGCCCAACCATCGAAAAAGAAATTAGAACCACAGCAAAACACAAAGCACCCTAGTACAATCAGGAACTAAAAAACATAAAACGCCTGTTAAGACAAGCAGAAAAAGCTTGGAGAAACAACCCTACAAGCCAATTATGTGTCCAATACAGAACACTGCTATACATATATACAACAGACATCAACAAAGCCAAACGGAATTTCTACACTCAAAGAATCCCAATACAACCCAAGAATCCTATTTGAGTATGTTACTCAGCTGACGTGACCCATCAACAATCCTCTGCAAAAAGAGACTTCAACAATATCCAGTCAAAAATTTGCCGAAAACCTTATAGACAGAACATCTAAACTAAGTCCAAAAAGCCCATTGATCAACCTTGAACTCGCTGCGCAATCACCTCTTACTGCACCAACATGGTCACAGTTTGAGACCGTTGCCTCCACCAAGGTAGAAACCATTGTCCGGAAGATCAACCCACCGGCACACCTACTCGACCCCATCCAATGAAAACCCTCAAACTAATCCCAAACTGCCTAGCAAGACCCATCACAGACATCACCAATCTCTCCCTCAAACAAGGAGTACTCCCAGATTCCCTGAAATGTACTGTGGTTAAACCTATTTTAAAGAAACCCCAACTGGATCCGACCATCCTGTCCAACTACCGACCCATCTCAAACCTGCCATTACTGGCCAAGATCATCGAGAAAACAGTCAACCACCAACTTTCAGAATTTCTAGAAAAACAAAATATACTGGTTCCCGCTCAACACGGCTTCAAGAAATTTCACAGCACTGAATCACTACTACTCACCCTTACAGATACAATACTAGGAGGGTTTGAGAAAGATACATCCTTCCTCCTAATACTACTTGACATTTCTGCCGCATTTGACACAGTCAATCATAAGATCTTAATTCACAGACTAATAGAAATTGGTATCAATGGCACCATTCTCCAATGGTTTCAATCATTCCTCACCAACAGATCTTTTAAGGTAACCCATGAAAGTACAACATCAGAACGAATTCCCCTCTCACAGGGATTCCCACAAGGCTCATCCCTATCCCCTAACATCAACTTCCCTTAACATCAACTTGCGGAATATCCCTGCCAATGATCCCCTAACATCAAGCTTTCCCTTAACCTATCCCTTAACATCAAGCTATCCCTTAACATCAAGCTATCCCTTAACATCAAGCTTTCCCTTAACCTATCCCCTAACATCAAGCTTTCCCTTAACATCAACTTGCGGAATATCCCTGCCAATGATCCCCTCCGTGGGAACACGCTAGAGAACTATATAGACCTCTAGAAATCACATATTCTTTGGCAGTCTAATTATCTAACAACATTATAATACCACCTGTTTAGCTAGACTACATTAGGCACCGTACCTTTTAATTATGTTATTAACCCCATATATCTTAACCCAAGTTAATTCGACCTGTTCATTGTAAGACATTTACTTGTCATTGTTATTGTTGAGAATGTAAACCGAATTGATCAATAATTCTGTTATTGGAAAGTCGGTATAGAAAAATGCTAAATAAATAAAATAAATACTCTCTTCAATGTCTATATGCTGCCATTATGCAACTACTTAGACAAAACAGGGCTCACCTATTTCCCATATGCCGATGACGTACAGATCTTGCTTCCCATCAGAAATAACATCAATAATACTCTAAACCGATGGGAATCTTACCTGACGTATATAACATCCATCCTCACCCAAATGGCACTAACGCTCAACCAGAGTAAAATGGAAATTCTTCACCTCTCCAGGCAAACGTCAGCACCCAATACTGATCCCACAGTGCTGTCCAAATACAATACGCTCACAACGGTTAGAGACCTCGGAGTTACCTTGGACAAGAAACTAAACTTTAAATATCGTATCAAGACACTGATAAAAGAAGGATTCTACAAACTACAAATCCTTAAGAAACTTCAACCCCTACTGCACCCCCCGGACTACCGGGCAGTACTGTAATCCCTCTTCGCCAAGTTAGATTATTGCAACGCCCTCCTAACAGGCCTTCCAGCAGCCACCCTCAAGCCCCTCCAGCTCCTTCGGATTGCAGCTGCACGATCACTAACAAATAGCAAAAAAAACCAGATCACATCACGCCCACACTCAAACAACTCCACTGGCTACCCATCCCTTTCAGATCTCAATACAAAACCCTCATGCTCATCCACAAAGCAACCCATAATAATAAAGCTGGTTGGTTACAGGGAACACTGTCCCCCTGCAACCCTACCAGGAATCTCTGCTCAACCAACACAGGTCTACTCACTACTCCCTCCATTAAGGAAGTGCATGGAGTCTCCACAAGAGAACGGCTGCATCTATAGCAGGCCCTCACCTCTGGAAAAACCTCCCAACCTTTCTCAGAACTACACCTCGATGTCTTCCTTCTGAAATAATCTCAAAACCTGGCTCTTTCGGTAAGCATTCCCTCCAGATAGCTAATTTCACCCACCCCCTCCCCTGGCTCTGCCAATTCCCCTCTCTGCCACTGTACATAGTAAGTTAAATTAGAACATATTACTATTAGAAAAGTTATGTAAAGCAAGTTATATGTACTCAGTTAATCAGTTAATCTTTTATACTGTATCATGTCATTATAAGGCCTGCCTTAGACATCCTGTTGTATGTAAACCGGTGAGATATGTCAAATCGAATATCGGTATAGAAAAAAAAAAAAATATATATATTTCTTTAAACACATGATTTCTCTTTACCCTTTTTGTCTTTTTGATATTTATATTTTATCTTATTTCCATGTTATATGTAAACCGAAGTGATTAGTAACATTGTCACCAGAACCTCGGTATATAAAAAATGCTAAATAAATAATAAAAATCTTATATTATATTTCTTTGAGGGACCTTCACAAGTACAGTTTGTAATTAACACAAACTGTGTTCTCTGCAAGTCCAGCTTTACTTTATTATTTTTTCAATTTTTATCAATATCTCACTTCATTTTAATCTCAACTTCATCTTGTATTAAAAACCTTCAACCGGTTCTCCGGATCCTATATGCATAGTGAAGGTCCCCCAACAGGAGCCATATTGTTAACGTCTTATTCTTATTTCATCAAAGAGAGCAAAAACCCAAACTTAGCATTGATGTTTCAATTAATCGCTGCCCTGACATGGATCCATGTTTCGATGTCACATTTGCATCAGGGAACTTCTCTATAAAATGATAAATTTTCTCCTCCTTTTAATTCATTACTCCACTCTCCAAAAAGACAAGCTGCATTTACACGAACTCTTCAAAAGAATTTTAACAAAACATGGCGTCCAACACCACTCTTTATACCCATCGGATGAAATGATGTCACTTTCAAATTAGGGAATACCAATTAATCATTTCCTTCAATCCCTCAGGTTGCACCAATTTCAATTCAAATATCCAAAATTGCTCACAGCGATTAAGCACTGATTGAATCTGAAACGTATATTATTGACTCCAAAATAGTCCATTTGAATTTTTTAAATTGATGACTCTTTTCCACACATGAGATACAACCGGAGCTGACAACTTGGATGTCTTAATGCAACTCTTATATTCTAACAAACACGTCCAGATTTTTCTCTTTGTTCGGCCCACATAAATTAAATTACATGGGCATTGAAGAACGTAAATCACACATTTAGAATTACAGTTCGTGGACCTATTCAAAAAAATCTTTCATTTTGAACCCAAGTGCTGCCATTCTGACCCAACCAGTGCTAACACGCACATCTCATAAGTGCCACAGGGGGAATTCCCTTTGATTTGCTCCTTAGAGTTTCTTGAGGTTTAAATCTTAAGCAAGCTCTCACGATTTTATCACGGAGATTGCGATTTCTGGCAAATGAAAACAGGGAGGCATACCCAATCTTTCATATAGAGACAGCATAGCCCACCCCAATGTCTTTGTAAAATCCCAATTATCTCTTTAACCTGATTACTATAGTGTAAAACACGTTAACCCCTCATTTCCCCGTTCAGCTTTATATCCCAAAAGGAGAGCTCTATTAGCAAATAATGCTCTTTTATAGGCTTTTTTTTATAACAGACCGCGGATATCCTCGCTCCAAAAAATGAAACAACATTATTTCTGATTGTATCTTGAACTCAGATAACATAGAACATATACTCCTCAAACGTAGAAATTGGCTAATAGGTAAGCTATCTTTTAACTTTCTTGGATGGCAACTAGAGTACTGTAAAAATTGATTCCAGTCCGTATCTTTTTGGTATAGTGTTGTTAACAGCTCTTCCCCATCTCTGTAACTCTTCACATGATTCTAACCAAATAAAAAAGATGCCGTCTATATAACGCCACCAAATGTGTATGTTGTTAAACCAAGATGAAGGATACAGCACTTTTTCCTCAAAATGGGTCATAAAGAGGTTAGCTATATCTGGGGCTACTTTTGACCCCATTGCAACTCCCTGGATTTGCAGATAATAACAACTCTCAAACATGAAGAAATTGTGAAATAGCACCAGCTCTAGTAGAGACAACAAAAAAGACGTGGGCACTCGATGTGGGCACGTGTTTCCAAAACATTTTCCATTAATTCAAAATCTTCCACTTGGGAGATGTTTGTATATAACGCTTCAACATCTAATGTTGCCAGAATACAATATTTTGGCAAAAGTGGCAGGGACTGCAATAGCACCAAGATCTGAGTGGTATCTTGTAAATATGAAGTGGTGCATTGTACAAAAGGTTTCAAAAAATAATCCAAAAAAGTTTGATAATGGTTCCAAAACTGATCCTCTACTAGCTACAATCAGGCACCCTGGAGGAGATATAAGATTTTTATGAATTTTAGGTATAGTATATAGAACCAGGCAAACAGGTTTGTCTATCTTCAATGCCCGTATCTCCCTATTTCAGAGAAATCCATCTTTTGTACTTAATTCAATAATCTCTCCAATCTGAATTCGTAGTCGAGTCCCCTGATAATACCTGATAATATGTTGTATCCTTCAATTGATGATAGATGTCTTGAACATAATTCCTCCTATTCTGTACCACGATAACCCCCAACCCCCCATCAGCGGTTTTCACCAGTACACCGCAATTTTCAGACAACTCTTTAACAGCTTGTTGAGGTGCCTTGGACCATTCTTGTGATGAAAATCTCCATTTAAAACCTTAAGCATGTTCCAACATATCTAGATTTCACAGAACTAACTGCATAAATGTCGCAATCACAGGATCCACTAGTCCAGGGAGTAAAGAATGAGATTTTGGAACAATAATGGATTGATCATTCCCAACCTATCATCAAAATATAATTTGATTTGAAGGGACCGAAAAAAAATGAAATAGATCAATCCTAGTTTGAAAAGAGTTATATGGGTTTTCAGAAACATAAGACAAACCTTTATTCAGGGCCCTCATTGTTTCTTCAGTCAATATGATATTGGATAAGTTTACTACCACTGTTGACTTCGAAATTGTGCTCGTGTTGTCGGTCCATCCCAATCTGACGACCGAGTCATGGGTCAGTCCCATTCGCTGGAGTGTGTCCAAGAAATATTCTTTCACTTATGATTCCTGTTGTTGTCTCGAACATACCCTAAACAATTTTGGGTCTGTGACGATGCTCCCGGTAATACAGCCTGTCCCTGTACTCCACTTCTCTCATCATCACTCTTGTAGGAAAATCCTCAGAGGAATCTTGAAAGCTAACATGAGGACGTTTAGTTCCCACTTCTTTGCACGCCAAAAATAAATAAGTTCTAATTTATAATCCTGTTCAACTCTACGAAATTTTTGTATCTTGAAATGTTTCAACTGAGATCTAAACTGGGCTATAGTCATCTTGAGCTGTTTGCGTGAAACTTCATACACCTCTGTATTAGTTGATGTTTGTAATTGTGACTTTATTTCCAGAATTTTACTGCGTAAATCTCCAATAGATGTTGCTGTACCTTCAACAATAAGTAACAATAGATTGAGTGAGCATTTATTTAGTACTGCAATCCATTTTGAAACAAAATCTGAATCCTCTTGAAAAACTCTTGGTTCTTTCTGCATTCGTAGGCCCTGTGGGATCATTTGCTATTTAATATATTCAATCATTGTGGCTTGATGCATCTCTGCCCGAGTTAAACTTTTAGAAATTGCCATTAGATCTGTCCAAGACGTATTGATTTCCCTTACGTCCCCTGAATCAAATAAGGAGGACTGTTTTATTACTGCTGCAACATGTTCTTCTGTGAAACTCAAAACATTTTTCCATTCTCCTCCTAAGGACGCCATGTGAGCCAATAGAAATCGATCACAGGATCATAAACTTTAAACCCAAACAATCAGTAATCTGGGGACATACCACAAATCACATCAAAAATAACAAATTGTGCCCCAGTTGTTAGGATTGTGGACCCTTGGCCTGGAGTGAGTGGTCGTGACCACTGAGGGATTGTCCCCAATGGGTCTCATTCCCGGAAGGTGGAGCTGATGAAGACAACCCGACAGTACCTTCACCTATACCAGTCCTCATTCCCCGTAGGTTGAGCCCTTGGGTGCCGAGGCCGACAGGACTTAGGTGCGGGTGCCTCAAAGACAAAGGTGAAGCAGATGAAGAAGGCAGGGTCAGAGGTCTGGGTCTGGGCTGGCAGCAAAGGAGCAGAAGGGAGTCCAGGTAGAGGATCCGGGGCAGGCAACAGATAGGCTAGAGCAAAGTACCAGGCCAAGAGTCGAGACGGACAGCAGACAGGCAGAGATGAGAAGACAAGCCAAAATCAAACCAGGAGATCAAGCTGAAGACTGGGTCACAGGAGCTGGGAACCAAGGAGAAGACCGGAGACTGGAATGATGGCACGGGCAGGAAAGCAGGAATTGGAATTCCGGGACCGGAATCAGGAACACAAGGACTGGAGAAGCCAGGAACAGGATCAAACAGGGACAGGAATGAAGACATCTTGACAGCAACTAGCACTCCGAGGAGACGAACTGTTGCAAAGTCAAAGGACTGCAGGTTGCTGTGGGGTTTAAATACCCCTCCCAAGAGATGTCATCTTCCGTGGCAGAGCTGAGTTTTCACGCCGTGGCCCCTTTAAAGGGCGGGGCCTCCCGCGTGCGCACGCCTAGGGAGAGCCCCCACCGGATGGAGGAGGACGGCATTCGCGGCCATGTGGTAGGCCATGGTCAGCCTGCCGCGGAGCGAGTCATGCCATGCCGGGCTGTAGCGGAGGTGAGTGGAGGAGCAGGTAGGAGGGACAGGCCAGGGCCTGCCATGGCCAGGAGCTGCAACACCAATTGTATATTACATTTCATTAAACACATGAGTTCTCTTTACCCTTTTTGTCTTTTTTAAATTTATATTTTATTATCTTATCTTATATTTCTTTGTGGGATCTTCACGAGTACAGTTTGTAATTAACACAAACTGTGTTCTCTGCAAGTCCAGCTTTACTTTATTATTTTTCAATTTGTATCAATATCTTACTTCATTTTCATCTCAACTTCATCTTGTATTAAAAACCTTCAACAGGATCTCCGGATCCTATACTCATAGTGAAGGTCCCCCAACAGGAGCCATATTGTTAGCGTCTTTTTCTTATTTCATCAAAGAGAGCAAAAACCCAAACTTAGCTTCGATGTTTCAATTAATCGCTGCCCTGACATGGATCCACGTTTCGATGTCACATCTGCATCAGGGGACTTCTCTATAACATGATACATTTTCTTCTCCTTTTAATTCATAGCTCTGCTCCCCAAAAAGACAAGCTGCATTTACACGAACTCTTGAAAAGAACTTTAACAAAACATGGCATCCAATACCACTCTTTATACCCATCGGAGGAAATGATGCCACTTTCAAATTAGGGAATACCAATTAATCATTTCCTTCAATCCCTCTGGTTGCACCGATTTCAATTCAAATATCCAAAATTGTTCGCGGCGATTAAGCACTGATTGAATATCTCCTACTCTCTATGAAATGTATATTGACTCCACAATAGTCAATTTGAATTATTTAAATTGATGACTCTTTTCCACACAATGAGATACAACCGGAGTTGTCAACTTGGATGTCTTAATGCAATTCTTATATTCTAACAAACACGTCCAGATTTTTCTCTTTGTTCGGCCCACATAAATTAAATTACATGGGCATTGAAGAACGTAAATCACACATTTAGAATTATAGTTCATGGACCTATTCAAAACAATCTTTCGTTTCAATCCCGGGTGCTGCCATTCCAACCCAACCAATGCTAACGCGCACATCTCGCATGCGCCACAGGAGGAATTCCCTTTGATCTGCTCCTTAGAGCTGAGGTTTAGATCTTAAGCAAGCTCTCACAATTTTATCACAGAGATTGCGATTTCTGGCAAATGCAAAACATGGAGGAATACTCAATCTTTCATGTAGAGACAGCATAGCCCAATGTCTTTTTAAAATCCCAATTATCTCTTTAACCTGATTACTATAGTGTAAAACACAAGTTAACCCCTCATTTCCCCGTTCATCTTTATATCCCAAAAGGAGAGCTCTATTAGCAAATAATGCTTTTTTATAGGCTTTTTTTTACAACAGACTGCAGATATTCTCTCTCCAAAAAACAAGACACATTATTTCTGATTGTATCTTGAACTCTAATAAACAGCTGCGGCCATTTCATCCAAGTTAAGTGTCATATTTTCCTTGTGCTTGTAATGTTGGGGCATCTAGCCAGGACAGTGGCAGAGGGAGAAGAATCATGGGTGTCCAGGTATCCTGGTAATTAGAAGAAATACCTACCTAAGTATTTGCTTCTTGTTTGTCTTGGTAATGATATTCCTGGAATACAAAAATAATTCACAAAAGATTGTTTCCTAGAAATTAGGATTAAGTGTTAAAAAATATAGTGATTGAAATAAAGTTAATGTTATACTTATCTGATTCACTATCTGTAATAGGACCCGTTCTTATTTCTTATTTCTCCATTTTTTTTCTTGTTAATCACATTTCTTTGTTGTTGTTGCTGCATTAATAATACAAAGTAAGAAAATTACTGAGAAATAAATTGTGATATGTAATTTGTATAGCTATCTCCTGTTATCAGGAAAACTCTTTGTAGAAGAGAAATAATTGCATTTATATAATATTTGCTTAATATCAGCTTAATTCACTTGAGAATAATTTTTCTAAAAAGAAACGGATTTTAAGTTGTTTGGAATGTGTCTTTTATTTGAATTTAATTTTGATTGTAAACATATCTGGGTTAATATCTGAGGAACTGATTATCTTTGAGGAAACCCCAGTTAACACTGTTCCATTAATCAGTTCCTGCCCAGAGTGATTTACATAACTTACCTGACTAAGTAGCGACTTCTTCGTAAACATTTAGTGGCACAGCCATGCCACTGAATATCCTTGTAACTTAGCCTTAATGCATACAAAAACGCGATGCAAATTTTTAAAAAGGGAGGGATTGGGGAGGACTCCTGGATGGGATTTCTGAAAAAGTGGGCTGGCTTCGCGAAGAATAATGCACAATATCACACGGTTTTAATGCAGAAAATAGCAACATCTCTTTCAATTGCATTAAGCTGTGCAATATGCCCATAATGCAATTTGTGATTTTTTTCACAAATTCTGTTTTGGGCATTTTTAGGGTGGGGGAAGGGACAGAAATGTGAGAGGAGGGAGGGAGAGAGAGAGAGAGAGAGAGAGCACCTCTGGGGTGGCACCATAGTAAGCAGCTATTTATGCTACTATAGCAGGCCCACCTCTCTCTCAGAAAATGCAATTATGCAGGTATTATTGCAATGTGTGAAAAGTTAGTGCACTTTGTGGTAATACCTATGCAAAGCACTAATGTAGCACACATTGTGATAAGTAGGCCCCTGTTTCTACTCCATGCAATATTTACAGGAATTTGATAAATCTAGCTATAAGTTACTTACCTAGATCGCTTTAAATATTGACTCAGGGGATGTTAGCTAGCTTTCAAATTCTAGGTATTAGAGTGACACTGAGAAATGACTGACCAAGGACAAAAAGTATACAGAGCTCTGCAGGTCCAGTTTCTTTCTCCTCCTGACCTCTCATTGTCCCCAGGAAGAATCATCCCATGACAGAATTCCTAGAGGTAGGAAGTCCTTGATATGTTATGACTCAGTTATTCAATTGAAATAAAACTGTTGCACCGAGGAAGCAATTTAATACAGCTGAAAGCCACAATTTGTCTCTTTAAAAGCAGCAACAAAAGCTGCAGACAAAGGGAAGTTTTGGGATCTTTGTCTTGATACTTCTTTATTATTCTGGATGAATGGAATATAAATGGAATATAAAAGAGTAAAAGGTCAGAAGGCCACACAGTACAGCTCCCATGATTTCCCATGAGAAGAAAATGAAAAAATTTTGACAAATTACTTTCCTTAGCAGATATAGGAAGCTGTATAGAAAAAAAAGAAAGCTTAAATTTATCTCGACAGAAGTAAATATATTGAGGGGTGAGACCTCTGGGAGACGAAGTAGATAAAGCATATGGGTGAAAAACCCTATGCTGTGCGGTCAGTTCCCAGACACTATGAAGGGCTGTAATGAAATATCAGTGGTGTCTCTGCCTTCTGTGTGTCCTGAGTATCTTTGGATTTTTTTTTTATCAAGTAATGCTGACAATATTATTTGTCTGCCCCAAACTTCTCCAGCATAAACTGTTTTATAATATTTGCTATTTGTGAAAAGCTAAATATCCTGTGCCATACATCAAAGGGATACTCAAAGCAGCAGAGGTGAATTGACTCTATAATGTAAGGGTTGACAACCTCAAGCTGGCATGTTGCATTGCAGCATGCACACACATCCCACCCACCAAGCTGCCTCAGCTACTCTATAATACCAATAATATGAGCGTTTATCGAAAATTGCACACTTGCTGTGCTAATACCCACAAGGCCCAAGAACATCACAGTCCGGCTGCAAATTTTGAAAATGCTTTCCAAAAATTTGCTATGTGGCATGTTCTTGTATCATTAGGGAAAGCTAAAAATACATTGGGATTCTATGTAAAGTGAACATGAAAAAGTGTGCAAAGAATCAAATGTGAACAGGCTAAAGGAGGTAAATAAAGTTAGATACGGCACAAATTATTTTACTCTATGTAAAAACATAGTTTACAGTATTACTAAATTGTAATGATACTGCTCCGGTGGTGGCCCCCTGTGCAACAATGACAAATTCAAAATTATTTTATTGATATATAAGAATTTAAAGCAGAAGGGTCCTTAATATTTTAAGAATCTTAACGGGCCGATACAGTAAGGAGCGGTAGGAAGAGCTGTGTTAGTGCCGGGCGCACCCGCGTTTGCCGCACGCACAGTCCTGCTCACCTACCACTCGATACTGTATTTAAATAGCTTGCAAATGCAAGCCACGTCCAAGAAGTGTCTGTGAAGCGTTAGGCCCGCGCAACCCATTTTACTGTATAGGCGCTTAATACAGCGCCTATACAGTATCCTGGGTGCGCTGGTACCTGTCATTTCAAATGTCATTTCAAATGACATTTGAAATGACAGGCACCAGGAAGTGGATCCCAACTTTAACCCATGAAAACCTAAAAACCTAAAATCCCCTCCTCCCGAAGCGGCTCAACATGTACCAACTTACCTTTTGTTGTTTTTCAGCCATTTCAGCATTCTCTGCCGTCCTCCGGAGGGGGCAGCCGGCGGCGAAAGCGGCTTGCTGAAGTCCCCCCCCGCGCAGGTCCCGGTTCTCCTGGCTCTCGATGATGTTCCAACAGGTACTCCACGGCGCGGTTTCCTTTAACCATCTACAGGCAGAGATTATGGCAACGGGATCCATAGCAAAGCTCCTCTGTCCGGGTCAGTGCACGGCCCCACTTAATAACATTTCCCAGCTAAACTCGAGAGGAGCTGGGAGCCAACTCGACTTCTGGCTGACAGCTAAACCCCCCCCCCCCAAAAAAAAAAAAGACTGCTGAGTTACGGCCTTGGAAGCGAAGCAAAGCATACTTTCATGGGCTTGAGCGCCCAAATTGACGGGCGCTCAAGCCAATGAAAGCACAGGGACGGGCGTGCGTGACGTCACGGCATCACGCCCACCCTTCCATGTGCTTTCATTGGCTTGAGAGCCCGTCAATTTGGGCGCTCAAGCCCATGAAAGTACGCTTCGCTTCCAAGGCCGTAACTCAGCAGTCTTTTTTTTTTTTTTGGGGGGGGGGGTTTAGCTGTCAGCCAGAAGTCGAGCTGGCTCCCAGCTCCTCTCGAGTTTAGCTGGGAAATGTTATTAAGTGGGGCCGTGCACTGTCCTGGACAGAGGAGCTTTGCTATGGATCCCGATGCCATAATCTCTGCCTGTAGATGGTTAAAGGAAACCGCGTCGTGGAGTACCTGCTGGAACATCATCGAGAGCCAGGAGAACTGGGACCTGCGCGGCGGGGACCGCTGCAAGCTGCTTTCACCGCCGGCTGCCCCCTCCGGAGGACGGCAGAGAAGGTTGAAGGGGCTGAAAGCAACAAAAAAAGGAAGTTGATAACATGTCGAGTAGCTTCGGGAGGAGGGGATTTTAGGTTTTTAGGTTTCCTTTTGGGGGAAAGTTTGCCGTCTAGCCTTACCCTGCCTCTAACGCAGTGGTAGGGGTAGGCGGTAAATCAGCAGGTTAAACGCGCGGCTAAACTCCAGGTTAAAAAGGTGATAGTCGGGGCGCGCATTACTGAATGGGGGGGAATAGCTAATCCGATCGTTTACATCTAATATACATGCCGCGGGCGGAAGGGGTTACGCGTTGATTTAAAGAGGCGGTAAGAATGGGTTAAAGGGGATAGTGAATCGCGGGTTGGGCTAACGTGGCCAAATTGTGAGTAAAAGGCGGGTTAGAAACAGGGTAACCGTGGCCACACTTTACTGTATTGACCTGTTAGAAAGTATTATACTCCCTCCCATGAATTATGATCTAGATATCTCCCTATTCAGGGAATAGAGCTATTTTGGTATATAGCAGTTTAAATGAACTGCCGTATAACAAAATGGAGACCTTTGCTGAAGAGGGAAGTGCCAGAGTTAATTAACTCTGGTGCGTCCTACTAGATCCTGTAATTTTAAAGAAGAAAAAAGAAGAGGACAATGCTATGAAGTCTGAGATCTGGCCTCAGAGCTTGGGCTTCCGTACTGGGTAAAAGTGTCGGGCTTGAGCCCGGGCCTTAGCTAGGCTGAAACCCAAAAATCAAGACCCAGCCTATGGGCTAGGCCCTGGCATCAGCCTGGTCCCAAGCCAATGATTGGTGTCAGAACCTGGCCTCCAGGCTGGGCGACAACATTGGGCCTATGACTGGGCCACGATGTTGGATCCTCGATGGATCAATTAAGTGGAGGACAGAAAGTTTCCCAGTCCTGGCAAAATTTTTGGGGTGAAGCTGAGGCCCTAGAAATGGGCCCAGGCCCAGGCCAAGATCCTGGCATTGCCCTCAGGCCTAGACAAGGTCCCTGCATCATGCCAGAAACAGGTCTCAGCATCATGCTCGGGCATAGGCCAAAGCTCCTGCTTTGGGCCTCAGTTTCTTCTGCCTACCCAGATCCTCAATCAGTTTATGGACTCTATCCCTAACCAGTTTATGGACGATATACCATTGAATCCTGTAAATAGTTACTCGGTTTCCATGTTATTTTGTTAGTTTCTGTACGCATAGTTACTGTTCTATGTAAAGGCACTGCTGAAAAGTTACAAGTTATATGTAAACCGATACGATGTGCAAACGGTTGTCGGTATATAAAAAACTCTAAATAAATAAATAAGGTGAGGCCCCGGCTTTGGGCCTGAGCCCAACAGTTGACATTTTTGTTTGTTTTCAAAACGAAAATTGAAAGGCAATGAAATTTCATTGGATTTTCAATCATTTCGTTTTGAGAATGAAATAAAATGAAATGGGAAATGTGATTGTTATTCACTATTTTGTGTCTCCTGAATACAAATTTCTTCCCATTATAAGCAAATTTATCTCATGCATAATCATTACAGATATCCTGAATACCTGACTACCTGTGGCATCATCTGGAAAACTCTGGACTACAATGAAGGAATAGAATGTCTGATGGTTAAATCAACAATTGTTTTTCTTGACCTTATTCCATCCTGGAACTCTTATTATGGACATTCAGATCTGTCACACAGAGGGTCATTATGAAGCAGCCTACAGTAATATGCAGATTGTTACCTATGTAAATTGCACCAATTTTCAAAAGGAACTTACACACATATGTTTGCTTTGGAAATTATAATGGCATAACTCCTTGCAAATTTACACTTTTTCATTTGTGCAAGGAGTTTTACTGAAAGAATTTATAAGCATACTTTTGAAAATGGAAAAGTATGCATGTAAATCTTAACCCTGTCCAGACTCTTCCTCATGAAATGCCTTTGCACAGTCTGAATAAAAGAGTATACAAAATAGAATTCTGTAAATACCTGCACAAACCCCTAGCAATTTTATAATGCATTATATACATATATCACGGTTTTATGCACATGCATGGATTGGAACATTCCTCCCAAAATAAATTACTCTAAATAAACTCCAAGGAAAATAGGACAAATAATTTCATCTATGTAATGGCCATTGATTTGCAAGTGAAATTTCACTAGTAAACAGATTCCTGTTAGGATTCCCGGCTGCCCGGTCCCACGACCGGGTCCCCTCACCTGCGCCAGCTGGAGGCCCGGCTCAGCCCTCTCCATCGCCGCTCCCCTCCGTCAACATCAACTGCGGCCTCCTCTCGCAGTCCTCTGAACTCTGCCGATGCCGGGACCTCAGGACCACTTCCCTAGGCTCGCGTGCACGCCAAGTCGCAGGATTTAAAGGCCCCTGGCAGGAAAGCTTCCCACGGTCCGGATTGATGATGTCAGCCTAGGCAGGTATTTAAACCCTGCCTTGCTGCTTCCACTTCACCTCAGTAATGGGTCCTGCTCTTCAGAGAGTGTGAGATGTCTGTATTCCTGATCCCTGCTTTCCTGCCTTGCCTTCTGTTCCTGACTCCAAGTTCCAGCGCTCCCGATCCTAGCCTCCTGTTCTTGCCTTGTTCCTTTTCCCTTCAGAGTGGACTCTCAGACCTGACTCTTGCCTGGTAATTCAACTCTGCTTGTCTTCTGCCTGCACTGACCTTCAGCTTGCCTCCTCGCCTCTGCTGAACGCTGTCTGCCTTGACCCCTGGTTCCCTTGACGCTGTCTCTGCCTTTCGCCTTCTGGTTTCACGACTGAGAGACCCACTCCTAAGTCCTGCCAGCCGTGTTATCAAGGGCTCAACCTGTGGGGAATGAGGGCGGGTATAGATGAAGGTCCAGTTGGGACTTCTTTCCCAGTACCGCCTCCCAACAATGAGAACCAATAGCGGCCATCCCCTGGGGGTAGCAACAACCTTGTCTCAGCTCAAGGGTCCACTTTCCCAACAATTACAACTGAAAAATGAACTGAATATTTCTGTTATGCATGTTTTACCTTAAAATTATGTATTTATGCTTGATGCAAACCAAGACTTATTTAATATTCCAAAACAATGCTTTTGAAAAGAGTGCAAATCTGTGTTTACAATTAATATAGGGGCCAATATACTGCTAATCTGCATTAACTTTGTACCTTAACATAGTGTTTTGTTCATGTACTAAAAGACAAGGTTAATGAGATGCAAAAGAGGCATCTATTAATGCAGCTGGCGAATTATGCCCTAAAATTACGTGTTTTAATACAGATGGTAATAGAAAAAAATAACTATGCTGTATTTAAATGGTTTTGCACCAATGCATTTGTGTTATATTTGGTACATTTTAATAGTCATTACTTTTGTTGCAATAATAAGTAATATGCTACTTACCATAACTCTTCATCTTATTACCATGTTAGCATATGTTTAGTGTTAACACTAACACAAGCTAGTTTACATCTGATCTTTAAATATGGTTAACTCTCTGCATTAGATAGCACACATGCATGCTTGGTAACTTTCAAACTGGTTTGCATGCGCACATTTGCACACAGATGACGGCCTGCACCCAGGTACATGGCTATTTTATAATATTCGCACACCTATGCACGCATGTTATGAAAGAGTCTAGCCGCATGCACATGTGCACCAAATTTTAAGTGGGTGAGTGCATGTGTGTGCAAATTCCGCTTCTACCACGTAATTTGGGGAATTTTAAAAGGGGGGGGAGATAGGCCAACACCATTCACAGTTTTATTAATTCATCCCCAGTTCACCCAGTTAAGAGATAAGTCCTCCAATCCCCCCGATTAGATAGCCTTCATTTCTCCCAGTTAGCCCCAAACCTTAAAATCTTGCAAATCTGTCTAGTTTCTTAAAATTTTAACTTACATGGCATCCATAGCAGAAGTAATTATGCAGTAGGGGGCCTTTGCGTGCACTGGGTCACATCAGTATTTACACGCACATCTCAGGTTCGTGCCCCGCTCCTTTTTGGAAACTTTCGAGGTGTGCGCTCTACGGGAGATACGTGTGTATCTTGGAGCTTTTAAAATCCACTTGATATACGTGAGCCCGACTTCTTCACATATCCCCTAATTAATGCACGCATTGGGCTTTTAAAATTCACCTCTTACTGTTCATTAACATTCATGTTGCCATTAAGGCAGCTAAGCAGATTGGTCTCATAATGTAGGATCTAAAATACTATATTTTCTTGGTAAAACAATTTTATATAGATTTTCTGTGTGCGAGTTGTTGAAAAAATAAAAATGAAACCAATGAAAATCTGATCATCAGTCTACTATTCTGCCAGAACAACTTTACAAGGAGGTGTCCACATATTTCTAGCACATAATTCTTCCCCATTCACACCTAAGACAACCATCTGTGACACTGAATAATGAATGTTTGATCAAGCTATCAGTGCTCCATCAACAATTAATGTTCTTATTTAGCACTCTGCATACTTCGTGATAAGTGGTTTGTCATTTATTTCTCACCAGACTCTAGATTCCATAGCAACATGAAATGCGTTCCTGTGTCATGTCACTTCTTCATTTTGTGAATATTGCTTTCCATAGTATTCTACTTACAATAAAAATGAGCTATTCATTCATTGCCAGCTATAGCTAAGAATTAAATTAAAAATCTATGTCAGGTATGATTTTTCTATCCTTCTAGGAAATCTATCAGGCAAATATTCAATTGTACCAAATCTTTTCTCATCTAGCATGCATTTGAAGCTAGATATCAGGAGATAGATGTGAGGGGAACATGGAACAAAAGAAATTATGCAGACACACATAATAAAGACTATGACACTTTATTCTGAAAAGGAAAAGAGAAGAAAAATTGAAAAGATTTTAAATAAGAGTAACCTACTATGCACATCAAGTGATATAAATTCAAATGCAACATCCTACAAATGTTTTGCATAATCATTTGACAAATCCTGAATAACAGCAGCATTTTTTTTTTTTTAAATCTGACCATTGATTCTACCCATTAGCAGCTGCAGCAAACTAGGGACTAGGCCTTTATGAGATTTATATTTCCAAGGCTTCTCCCATGCTGCCCCAGGCAAAGATCATATCGCCACCTTCCTGAATACATTATCTCCTCCCCAAAATGGTTTTATATAGGCGATAGTTCTTCTTGATGCCAGCAGTATGTATTTAAGGGGATAATATTTTTCTATCACTTTATCATTATATGATGCAAAACATGTTGACAACATCACAAGCACTGGCTTTCTGTCATTTAGATATGTTCAATTACAGTATTAAATATTGCATCAAATCATGAAAAAATGCACACGCATAGACAGTACTGCATACAATCAGCCAATGTTTGTCAGGAGAGAAGGAGAGCTTGATTATATTTCTTCTTGTTTTATTGTCAATAAGTTTTATTTTTCTGTTTGGTGTTAGAGAAAATGCCAATAACTGGAGATGAGAAGAGAAGCCAGAGTGTCATTCAGAGGAGGAGTAAAACTGTGTATGAGAAGCTAAATACGAGTGACAGGAGGCTTAAGAGCAAGGATCAGAACATAATATTGGAAGGCATTTAGGAAGCAAAAAAGAGCACAGAGGAAGAAAGGAGAAGAGCAGGGCATCCGGAGTTAAAGAGATGAGGATAGATGGGTTCAGCAGAGGACAGAGGGGACAAAGATGAGAAATGAGGAACACAGGATAAGATAGTTGTGCAATCAGCTGAAGTCAGAGCCAGAGTTTCCATTGGCAGAGGACAGATGCATGTCAGTCTCTCTCTCTCAGTTTAAGGTAAGATTAAATATCTGTTTCAACCAAGAGAAGGATATGCTGGCTCAGAGACTTCTTGATTTCTATGATGAGCTCTGTGGAAGAAGTATAGCAAGAAACATTAATGGAATGCAAGATTCACCTGTGGAGCTTCATCTATTCAAATATTTCCACTTTGAGGGTGGTGAAAAGAAACATAGAAACCTGCAACAAGACACTTAAAAATTACAAATGAAAACTCAAGGAGAAGCCATGAACCTAAAGAAGACATTCAGGTGACACAACTGAGGAACCTCTGTGACAGCTGTACCTGGCTCAAGCCGAGGAAAAGCTTCTAGCGAGACTGCCATGGAAGTGCATCAAAGGGATCTCTGATGGCATAGATACTAGAATAATAGAGAGCAAAGAGGAGGCAAATGAATGAATCTTTATAATGGCAACCTCTCATTAATATAATGACATACAAGTAAATATAGTAATGTTTTAATATCTTATGCAGCAAAAGATAGTGCCTGCAGAATACGATAAACCATTGCTTGAAGCAGTCTGAGAGAATGAAGTTGGAACAGAACCCACCTCATGGAGGTGATGACATCAAGCCCAGGGTAAAAGGGAACACACCTCAACTATCATGCCTCACCTGTAGGTCAAAGAGGAAGTACTAGGGATATGCATTTGATAAAAAAACAAATTTTAAAAAACAACAAATAAGTCCATTTTTGGATCATTACAAATGGAATGAACCAAAAGTGGCCTCCAATGAAAATGCATCTCTTGGTATTGACACCATTGCTGAAAGTGAGCCACAATTTCTTTCTGTCATTGATGGTAGCATATTGATGATGACTGCCATAAGGCTGGATTTTATGCCAGATCAAATTCTGCACCAAGTTTGAAGAAACTGTAGAAGGTTAAAAATATTTGGAACAATTATTCCAAAATGGACATTGCATCAATGCAGATGAATACCTCAGCTATGATTCTAACATATCTTTTAATGTGTACTATCACTTCAAATGTGGATATATAATATTCTTTTCTATGAAAATAATTATGCATGTTAGTTTAAGATATTTACTGGAAAAATATAGCTGGTTGTTGCAAATATTTATTTATTTATTTATTTATTTATTACCGTCGTTCAGTATCGCCATCACAATGGTTACAAAGTATCGCTTTCCACAAAACAAAGAAATGCAGCAGAGTAATTTGACAATTTTATGCTAGTAAATATTCTTTCTAAGAGTCATTCAGGTAAAATTATGTATAATCTGTAATGGTCATTTAAGGGTAGTGTCATTCGGAATTTCAGTAGGCTTTAGTGAAGAACCATGTTTTTAGTTCTTTTTTGAAGGTTTTTAGGTTTTGTTGTGTTCTCAGTTCTGTTGGGAGGGAGTTCCAATGTTCAGGGCTTCCTGGGGATATGGCTCTTTTCCGGGTAGAGATAAGTTTGTGACATAATGATGGGACTTTTAGTAGGCCTTTGTTCGCTGATCGGAGATTTATTTTTGGTGTGTGTAGTTTTATAGATGCACTGAGCCAATTTGTTTGTTTTTTGTATATTATTTTGTGAATTATGGATAGAATCTTGTAGTCAATACTATATTTTATTGTAAGCCAGTGTAGTGAGATGAGGGTTGGAGTAATGTGATCAAATTGTCTTGTTCCTGTGAGTATTCTGGTGGCTGTATTTTGTAGGATTTGGAGAGGTCGGATGGTGGTGAGTGGTAAGTTGAAGAGCAGAGAGTTGCAGTAATCTAGATTGGAGAAGATGAGTAGTTGGAGTACTGTTCTGAAATCATTGTGTGATACGAATGGTTTTAGGTGACGTAATGTTATGAGTTTGTGATATCTGTCTTTGATTTTTAAAGCAATGTGGTTCTTGAATGAAAGTTCCTTGTCAATTATAACTCTGAGGTTACGTGCGTGTGTGACAGGGGAGATTGTTGTGTTGTAATTTGTTATGTTGAGAGGTGGCGTGTGTATGGAATTCTTTTTTCTGTCTAGCAGTTTTATCAATGTTTAATATGAGTCTCAAGTTATTTAACAGTTGCTTTATTATTGTGAGGTAGTTGGCTGTTTTTTTGTAGGTGTCTTGTTGTGAATTTTGTATTGGGATGAGTATTTGGATGTCGTCAGTGTATATGTAGTGATTGAGTTTCAAGTTAGCGAGGAGGTGGCAGATTGGAAGAAGATAAATGTTGAAGATCATGGCAGAAAGTGCGGATCTTTGGGGAACACCTGTGTCCAGGTTTATTTTCTTTGATAGGGTGCCATTGATACCTGGTATGACCTTTGTGACAGATATGATGAGAACCATTGCAGTGTTTTTTCTTTTAATCTGATTTCGGCAAGGCGGTTGATCAGTATCGAATGGTTTACTGTATCGAAGGCAGCTGATATGTCCAGTAAGATTAGAAGGTAGCTTTGACCATTATCGAAACCTTTGAGGACTGTGTCATTTAATGATAGGAGTAAGGTTTCGGTGTTTAGTTCTTTCCTGAAGCTGATTGTGTGGGATAAAGGATGTTGTTCCTTTCTAGGTGGTCGCTAAGTTATGAGTGGACGATTTTTTCAATGATTTTTGGAAATGAATGGTAGATTTGATATTGGTCGGTAATTTAGCCAGTTTTCAGGATCGTGGTTGGTCTTTTTTAGGATGGGTTTGATAATTGATGATTTTAGGCATTCTGGGTATAATCCTTCTGTGAGTGATAGGTTCACGATGTCAGTTAGTGTTTTGGTTATTGTAGGTTCAATTGCTTTGATCGTCGGTATGGGTATGTTGTCGATGGGGTGTTTTGCTGGGTTCATTTTCTTTATGATGCTTTGGACTTTCAGTGATGAGTGTCTCTTCTGCTGACTTTATTTTTCTGACTTTATTTTGCTCACCCAGAAACTCTGACCTGTATGTAGAAGGGCATGTATACAAAGCTTTTTTGCAGCAACCAGCTGTATTTTCCCAATAATATCTAAAACAAAACCCTCTATCATATTTTATATTAACATGCAGAAGTTATCTGGCATCAAAACCAGCTTTATGGAAGTCATGATAAATATGCTACCCTCAATGACAGAAAGAAATTGTAGTTCAACTTCAGCAATGCTATCAATAACAATGGAGTAGCAGTATAGGAAGTAGGGGATGGAAAGTAGACATGGATGGACTGTCATATACAGATAAATAAATATATCTGTGACATCTAACAACTGTGCATCTTGCATTAGTGGTAGAATATGGAAGATCAATGTTTCTCCTCATATTTAGCAGTACTTTGACATTTACACTAGAAAATATAGTCTTGTGCTGCTTTTCAAATTCCCATCCTAGTTCACTCTGGCACTAGAATCCTGCTTTTCTAAAGGCAGTTAGTACAAGGACCAGAATGTATTGGCATTGAGCATTTGAAAATCAAGATTGCAGACTGACACGATAGTAGCAAGCTGAAAAACCTCCTAGGAGAGAAAGTTCTATATAGCTTGTTCTTAAAAAGCCATTCCAAATCTATGGATGACTGCATAATATATTCTGGGAGAATTAAGCATGCCAAGTTTCGTTTCATCTTTCTATTATGGAAGGAAATGAAAGATGTATAGGAAAGTAATTCTCAACTACAATTAGGAGCAATTGGTTATGTCCAGCCAATGAAGGATGAGGAAAGGAGAGCATCAAGAATCTCCTGTGAAGACTTTACTGCCAGACAGAGAAATATATATGCAGACTGTCTTGAATCTCCTGTGAGACTCTCAAATTCTCTCTTCTTCTTCTTCTCTTCTTCTTCCCATCTCCTGGCCACACCCCTTGATCTATCAGCATAATGGTGTCACATAGCCTGGTAAACTGTACCCCACATGTGGAATATTTCCTCTTGCTCCATTGTATGTACTTCTATTATTTATTTATTTATTTGTTTACTTGCTTATTTATTTATTTATTTACTTGGGGTAGAGAGGCCATGACAGCAAAGAAGGTGGAAACAGTAACAGCATATTCTTCCATTATACCTCTGGCATGCCATAGTACAGCAGCTGCTGTTGCTGTTTTTATTGTCCATAGTCTGGTGGGAAGAAATATGTGAATATCATAATATACACAAGAGGTAGACTTTCAGGAATTAGCTAACTAGAAAAAAGCTTTTGAAATCATTTCCCTGCAGAGCAGCTAAATATAGTGGCTCATGTTCATTATGCAGCTACATTTAGCCACTCAAAAACAGGCATTCCTAGAGAAGTGGTTAGGTTGGGGGAGGGATTTAACTAGTACACATTTTTAGTGCTAACTGGTTAAATTCCCTGGCAATAGGAATAATGGATGTAAATCTAGCTGGCTAGCTCATAGCAGGTCAGATTTTTTTGCTGCAACCTAACTGGCTAGGTTGTGATTGAAACTTCACAAAAAGATTGCCAGCTATAACATAGGTAGCTTTCATTCATTCATTCATTCATTCATTTATTATCTATCTATCTATCTAACTATCGATCTATCTATTTATTTATTTATTTAATATCATTTACACCCCACACCCTCCAAAGTTTTGGGTGGGTAACATAAAAACATTCACAAAATTCATAACAAATTGATGCATAGATATTTAAACAATGACAGTTCAAAATAAAATCAAAAAAATAAATGCCAAAGAGGTAAATGTTCAAAGGTTCTAACCTGTGAATACCAGGAGAAGCTAGACCCAATCTCCTGAAAATGTACCCCTCTGAGCAGCTAAATATAATTGCATTTTTCACTAGGTGGCTATATTTAATCATTCAAAAAGCAGACATTTATGGGGGCATTTTTTGGCGAGAGATTTAGCCAGCTAACATACATATTCAGCACTGTATGCTTAGAAACCAGCCTTTAATCTAGCTGGCTAAGTTGTATTATAGAGGACAATTTTCAAAATTATTTCTGCAGAGAAAACCTGATTTCTGTGCGTAAATCTCCAACTGAAAATCAATTTGTGTGTTTGCGCATAAAAGTATGCATGAAACAGGATTCTGTGTGTATTTTTATGTACATTGTAAGTAGGCATTCTGTAGGGTGGAGTTCGATCAAGGAAGGGATTTATGCATATAATTTCTTTTTCAAAAGAATGTGTATAAATGCACATGCTCTGTTATACCTTCTCTTGAGCAGGTGGTAACATTATGAGTGTTTCGGTCAGAGAGTTTCTCACACACATGCAAATTTTCAAAATAGGCTTATGCTCGTAAATTCTGGCTAAAGTTTGTGGGTAAAAAATGCCATGGACTTTATCCTGTGCAAACTGTTTGAAAATGACCCTCCTTGAGTCTTGGCTGGTTATAACATGGCTGAGTAAGTTGTCGCTTGAGGAAAATCATCCCTAAAGATAATGATATGCTAAAATATTACACAATATTTTGATCATATGACCAAATTATTCTCACTTAGAAAGCATAAAAATGCCCCCATATTTGAACCAAACATAATATCACTGGAAACACCACGCTTATAGGAAGGTTTAAAAGGCAAGTTTTCATAGCCTCTTATTATCTCTGCTTTGAGGTGACTGTCGAGAGCCTGGGTGTGGTATGGAGAATAAGTTGGTGCTTAGGTAAAGAAGGAGAGAAGAAATTGCATTCTGTGTTTACTATGTATTTTTTGTTTAATCCTTTAAATTTAGATTTAAAAAACCTACTGAGTGGGTAAGATAACTGAGCACATTTACCTGATTTTCTCTAACTGGATATTCAGCTGCATTTACCTACTAAACATGTTGCTGAATATCTGCTAAAAATGTCATCAGAGCAACAAGAGATGTCCAACCGGTAGGAGGAAAGAATGAGTCCTCTTGCTGGTTTCCTTGAGTTCATTTTTAGGGATTCTAGATTGGCAAGGGTAGGACTTAGCAATAAGAGATAAAGGATCAGAAGGGGAGATCAGGACAGGGTTCTCTTCTACTCCATTTTATTTAACAGGTACCCAGGAGGGTTGACAATCAGGGTGTAGGTGCGAGGGATGGGGACATTCTGTTTTGTTTTGGTTTTTTTTTTTGATAACACAGAGAAAGGGAGGGAGGAGGAACTAGATATGGAGGAGACTCTTTTGGGTTCAGTTGAAATCAGATACCCATTGGGAGAGAGGGAGGGTCAGAGGGGAACTTGGAGCACACAATTTATTTTTCTTACCTGGGAGCTTGGGGAGGGTTGGTAAGTCAGATTTATTTATTTATAAATTTTTATACTGCCTAATTAGCAAAAGCTCCCAAAGCAGTTTACACAATAACATCCACAATAATACCACAAAAACAACACAATCATAAACATCATCAACCCTACTAACTTCCCACTCATCCCACCACATATCTTAAATATTTAAATAGTTTCAAAAGCTATTTCCCTCTATCTCACATAAGGATTAATATATTCATCCTAGACAGCTATTATGCTCAAGACTGAGCCCCCAGCTGTTACGTTCACCACTTGTTGGATGACCACTGCAAACAGCTTCATTCACCTGATGCCAGACCCGCTGCATGGCTTAGCCGCCACTTCCATCTTCCACCCTAAGTGCATGCACACCTGACAACTCCTTATTTAAAAGGCCCGTGGTGGGAAGACTTGGTGACACTCAGCAATGACATCATCTCTTCAACCCTATAAAAGGGCCTCGCAGACCTTCCTGCTTTGCCTCAGCAATGGAGAATCTTGCCTTGTCCAGTTGCTTCTACCTTGCCTCGTCAGCCTGCTTTCAGCCTTGCCTCAGCCTTGCCTCATCCAGTTTGTCTTCAACCTTGTCTCATCCTCACCTCAATCAGCTCATCTTCATCTAGGTCTCCAGTCCAGTCCCTGGCCTTATCTAGTTCAAGCATTGCCATAGGTCCTGCCAGCTGCCAGAACCGAAGGGCTCAATCCACGGGGAGGCAGTTGATCTAGGTGAAGCCTTTGGCTGGTCCACACCAAAGCATATTCTCTAGCTGTCAGCCCAGGCCTTGTGGGCATCACCTGTGCCTCACCAAAAAGGGCTTATGATCATGCAGTTTGTTACACCAGCTTTTAATGCACACGGGAACAAATAAACCTCAACCTGTTTATGAAACTTTTGATTACTGAACTCTGCCCTTACTATACCTGGAAACATATTCCAAAATTGTGGTGCTATGTTCGAAAAAGCCCACTTAGCATAACGCTGTAATCTAAACATGCATTTAGAAACTGCCAGTTTCACTTAGGCCAACTATTGCAGTACTTAGATTTGTCTACCAAATTTAGCCCATTAAGTGCTGCATGTCGCATTAACTGGTTAAATACTGTTTCTTGTCCCCGCAGCACACCTCCAGCTCAGTCCTTTTTTGTTCAGGCATATGTCTGCATAATGATTTTGTACAGACAAAACCTATCTAGTAAATGGGAGAGATTCTAAAACTTCATTTATGTGGTTAAAAGCTAATTTTAACCATGAAAATGTTTTAAATATCGACTCCTTTCTTATGTTTTGCATTGTGTGTTCAATTGATTGTCTGTGTGAAAAGCTCTGTTGGTTTCTCTTTGACTTGGGGGTAGCAGAGCAGAATGTGTGTTTATGTCTAATGTGGGAATGCAGCATGGAAGGGAATGAATGCTTGTGCATTGCAGTGTGCGTGAAAAAGTAGAGAGGTGAGATAGGGGAAGAAGCATGTGAGCAGAGGAGGAAAGAAGGCAGGAGAACTAAGGCGAGTTGTTAGTCTTCACCCAACAGCCCCTTGCCACCTATTCTTCTACCGCCTTCATCCGAAAGTCCTCAGTACCATCTCCAGAACCACAATCAGCTACCTCTGGGTTCATGTACAAGCATCAGATGTTTTCAGGACAGACCCAGATGAGGCAACAGTGTAGAGTGGGACAAAAAGAGTTTAGAAAAAATCAGGAATCTGCAAAAAGACATCAGATATTTGAACTAAAATGCACACTCTGAAGGGCACATGCTCTTTTGTGGTGCTTGCTGAGACTTCATACCTCCCTTCATGCTCCTGAGTGCTTTTCTCTTTTTCTTCTCTGTCTCTGTCTCTTTCCGTCACTTCCTCTGCAGCTGCTGCATAAGTGTGGACATTTTCATCATGCAATCTATACTGAAGAGATAGATAAATGATACATAATGTGAAATATTTACCACAGGATAAATATATCTCACTTTAGTATATCTGTTCCTTAGTGCAATGGTTCGAATCCTAGTCCTATAGGCTCTCCCAACTAGTTTGATTTTCAAGAAATATAATACGTTTGAAATATAATTTGAAAGCAAGAGTGAAATTTATATATGCAAAAATATATGTCATTCCTTGTTAAACTTTTAAAACCCGACCAATTGGAGCGGAAGAGGGAAGCTATAATACTACTTTGCTACCAACCACCATGGGGTCAGATGAAAGGATCAAGAAAAAGTAGGGCCAAAGAACAGTATGTAAGTTCCTTGTAAAGTTTTGAAATAACACATCTATAGCCCAAGCATTTAATTTCCTGTAACTTCTGGAAGGGAAAACTTCTATAGAATAAAACAAAGGTATAACTTAAAGAGTGTTTTCCCCAAGGGCTAAATTTAAAAATAGTTAAAAGTCTGAAAGGGCCATCCAGTGCTCCTACCATGTGACAGGGGCTGGCCAATGGCACGGATACCCTGACACATGCTAAGGGCAAAGGGCCATCGGCGCCATTTTGATTAGTGGCAGCCGACGGCCTGAGAGCGGGAGATCGCTCCCGGGACCCCCGCTGGACCACCAGGTATTTAAAAAATTTTGGGGGAGTTGGGAGGGTGGGGGATGCGAAAGAATTAAATTTAAAGGGTCGGGGTGGGTTTGGGGTTTATTTTTGTGCTCTTTCTTCCCCCCCCCCCCCCCCAAAATGATAAGAGAACCCCACGAAAAATTTTGTGGGGTTTTCCTATCGGGTTCGTGGGGCCCCCCCAAATTCTGACGAGTTTGAAAATATCCCTAATAAGCATCATGAGAGCATGAACTTCTTATTCTGCACTCGGAGATGTAGAAGTACACCTGCATTTCAAGGGTCAAGCAAAGGGAATAAACAAATTACTTGGGAGCAGATGCTTTCACAGTTTATTTATATAGTTATGTTTAGTATTTCTGTAGATTAACTGCAGACTGTGAACATTTCATTCACTTTGGCAAAGTTCTACTTTAACTTGCAGCTGCAGTCTCCTTGATATATTTCTAAAACATATTTCAGCAATAGTTTATGAAGGGGACAATGAAGAACATCAGATGGAGCACCATACTGCACATATTTCTGCTCATGGGAGGAGAGCAATCAATTAAACCAAAGGATCATACATAAGAATGCTTCCATCCAATCAACTTCTTCAGTTCTCTGTTACTGATTTTAACTCATCAGCCATGGCAAGCTGTTTCTGTTTAAATTAGAGTGCACTACTGGTCACTGGATTTACTATCTCACCCTCTGCAGATGGTTATTTACAGATGGCTGACAGCTCTGTACTACTCATGACTCCCACGATGCTCAGCACACAATGTACCGAATCAATGAAGGACAATTACACATGAAAGGATACAGGATTAAAAGTAGTTGATGTGAAAATAACGAGACTGTTTAGAACCGTTCATGATTCCAAACTAAAATGCTATAGTACTATATAGAAACATTTTTTTGGGGGAGTACTCATGCTAGTTTAAGAGCCCTGACTATTAAATAGTATACAGATGTAATATAAACAACTATCTTAAAAGTCACAATCAAAACAGTTTTAAAAGAGGCTGCTTTTCAACAAAAGACTGCAGCCTAACATACTGGCTCATTCATCAAGCTACATTAAGGCTTTATGGTGCGATAAATGGGGAGTAACAGGCGATAGAAGCGCGATGTTTATCAAGTCACATGTTAGCATGTAAATAGGATAATGAGTATGCAAAACCAGGAAAGTTATACAAATGAGGGACTCCTACCACATTTTGTGGTAAATTAATGCATATTAACATAGTATTTAACATGGGGAAAAAACACCACCTTTTTTTGTGGTAGTGTGGAAAAATGTTTTTAACATACCATAGCAACCATTATCAAGGCAATTATCACATGCAATAAAATGAGGCCTTCTATCAGAAGGATGGAAATGCTTGTAATTATTTGAAAAATTAATAAAGAATAAATAAAAAAAAAAAAAAAAAGAAACACCAACACAGTCCTGCTGGGCCAATAAAAACAGCTTTATTTACCTTCACTATCATCCTAAAACTACAATATTAGGGGAAAGTGTACTAGTAGTGGGATACTGGCTGATTTGAGCTGCTCAACAACAAGAACAAGAACAGCTAGTACAACAGGAAAGGGAAGTTCAAATGCCTCCCAGGGAAGTACCTGCATTGGAGCCAGAGCTGCAAGCCCCACCATGGAGCAGCCTGGCAGTAGCAGGCCTTGCAATATAAAAGGGTCTGCAGGCGATACAGGAAGTGCATCTTTTATCTATGAACCACATTACAGGGGATGCCAGAGGAACATGTGGTTATGAGGTATTGCCTGAGCTCTCGGGCTATCATGGAATTAAATCAAGAACTCAGAGGGGATCTGGATCCATTCACAGATAGGTCTTGCGCTATACCAAGCCTCAAAAACATTTGTGTGTCCTGCATTTTATGGCATCTGGCTCTTTCCAAACAATTGTCAGAGTCATTGGGGTAATGACTCAAATGTCTTTTCCCCGCTTTCTGGGCCAGGTCATAACAGCTATACATAGAAGCATTAATCTTTACATTAATCTTTACAGAAGATTCCCTCATGAAAGGCAGGACTTGCTGGACTTGAAGAAGGGTTTTGTTGCATGTGCCTGTCGCGGCAGACCCGCAGCCCCCTCACCTCTTTCAAAGTGATCCAGCACCCAGTCCCTCATCTCTGGCGGCTGTTGGCCGCTGGCTCCATTCTCAGGCCGCCTCTGGGGCCTTCGGCTCTGCTGCAGTTCCTGATGTTCCACATCGGGCCTCTCAGCATGGCCCGCGGAGAGACACTGTCCCGACTAGCACCACACCCCTCTCTAGGCATGCACACGGAAAGCTGATTCTTTCATAGGGCCCACGGCAGGAACCTGGCCACGGTCCCAGATGATGACGTTGGCAGAGCTCTGGTATATAAGCCTGGGCTCTGCTCTCTCAAGTTGCCTTTCCAACAGGTCCCCTCGCTAGTCGAGTGCTCGTTGCTTCTACTGCTCCTGGTTCCTGATCCTGATTGTCTTCATTCCTGTTTCCTTGTTCTCTCTTGTTCCTTCATCTCTCCTTTGTATTGCTAACCTGGTTTGACCTCTGCATTGCCTGACTACTCTGTTGCCTTTCTCCAACCTCGGACCTCTGCACTGTCTGACTACTCCATTACCTCTCTCCAGCCCTGACCTCTGCATTGCCTGACTACTCCACTGCCTCTCTCCAACCCTGAACCTCTGCATTGTCTGACTACTCAGTTGCCTCTCTCCAGCCCTGGACTTCCGCTTCGTGTGATCATCCTTTGACTCTCTCCTTGTCCAGACCTCAGCCTTCCTTGCCACTGCTTCCAGCCTGCTGCCAGTCTTGAACCCAGCTTGCTTAAGACGCCTCTTCAGCCTTTGTCCTAGACGTGGTTCATTCAGGCTTTGGCCTGCTCTTGCTCGGGCGCCCTCTATCAGACTGTGTTCTAATGGGTACCCGGGTCTCTGGGACTCCGCCTTGTCCAGTACAGACTGTTACTTACATTAGTTGTTGCCTCTGGGCCGACCTCGATCTGACCTCGATCCACCCATCGACGACCACTGACGAAGGCCTCCTAAGTCCAGCCATCTCCAGCATCCAAATGCTCAACCTGTGGTGAACAAGGAATGGTATTGGTGAAGCGCCAGCCGGCCTCCATCCGTCAGCCCTCTCCTCCTGCTGATGGTGGGGACCCATAAGATCCCTCCTACGGATAGTATCAACCCCGCCCCGGCCCAAGGGTCCACCTCCGGTACATCAGGTTTTATGCCATTGCCAGCTTTCCAAATATTCTGGAAGCTACTGACTGCACTCATGTAGCCATCATCTAATTCCATGGAAGGGAGGAGATCTACCACAACATTATGGATTTATCCACTAGGAACTTATCCAAACCTTTTTTAAACACATTTACACTAACTGCTGTAACCTCATCCTCTGGCAATGAATTCCAAAGCTTAACTATGCGCTAAGTGAAAAATAATTTTTTTTGATTTGACTTTCAGCTTAAAACAAGTGGCAGTTCAAATACTCTCTCTTGGAGCTGTTGAAACATCACTTGCCTACCCAAATGTTTTTGCACGTGCAGTGTAGGTTCTCCCAGGTCAGATCTGCTCTGTTAGTGCTCTGTCAGCCCTCAGCTAATAGTGCTCAATTCAGGTTGGCAGCAATGGTTTATCTTCACCATCACTGGAGTAGACAAGTTCAATGGAAGCTGTTGGACATGGGGGATCCTTGGGTAGATCTATTCAGTGTGTCATGTCTGATAAACATGTATCTCTGGATGACATACTGCTGAACAGCCAGGGACATGAACAATCATACTACCAGGTTGATGTCTTTCTGCAATGACGTGTGGCAGCTGCAATGTACAGCTTTAGTGTTACAGGAGTGCTAGAACCGGTAGAGATTACTTGCTTGTAAGTGAGATGTACACATTTTATATGCACCCCAGATGCTTATTTCCATTCATAAAGAATTAGCACAGCTTAACAAAGTGCTAGAGTGTACATATAGTGTTCCCGTAAAGGGCAGCATGGATGAAAGATTTGGAAATAGTTTTGTATGCCTCAAGTAAAGCTAGAGCTTCGCGTCTAGTGTCATATAGCATGCTGTCTGTTGGCAGCTAGATATCAAAGTCACAGGGGTATGAGTGATGCCAATCTCTCTTTGGCACAGGAGATTATGGTTATAGTTTTATGACTGGCTTCTCATGCCCGTGGCTCTTCCAAACTTGCTAGTGGAGATGAGGCCTTATATTCTACCCGCTGTGTCAAAGAATGCACCTTTGGTGTTCTCAATAGTAGGTTTTGTTGTTTGGGCAAAACTGGGGTAGCTTTAATATATGCCCTGCTCAGAGTCAATCACAATCTGCTTGTGATTTCACTACTCTGAATAATTTTGTATCATTTGCAAATTTGATTACCTCACTCATCGTATTCCTTTTCAGATCATTTATAAATATATTGAAAATCACCAGTCCAAGTACAGATCCCTGAGGCACTCCACTCTTTACCTTTCTCCACTGAGAAAACTGACCATTTAAACCTAATCTTTGTTTCCTGTCTTTTCACCAGTTTGCAGTCCACAAAAGTACATTGCTTCAAAAAAATGTAGCAAATTTGTGAGGAAAGACTTCCTTTGGAAATCCATGCAGGCAGATTGATAAACTAAAAAGTAATACATTACCCAGACTAGATGGTATAAATCCCAGAGTTCTCAATGAACTAAAACATGTAATTACAGATATACTACTGGTAATTTGTAACCTATAGGGATCATCCATCATGCCTGAAGACTGGAGGGTGACAAGTGTAACCTTGATCTTTAAAAAGGCTCAAGGGATGATCCGGGGGAACCATAGACTGGTGAGTCTGGCATTAGTGCTGGGAAAAATCATGAAACTATTCTAAAGAACAAAATCACAGAACATATAGAAAGACATGGGTTAATAGGACGCCAGCCTGCATGCTAACCAATCCCTTTTCCTGGCATCATCTCAGTTTGGATAACATACCAAACAAAAAGTCAGAGCCACAAAATTAACTATGGATGGGACCCAGGTTATCATTCCCTCTCTGAAGAGGGAGATGGGGAGTTAAAGGAAAGAAGGAGGCACTTGTTGTCTACTGTTCCTTAAATGTCTAAAACAATGTGAAGAAAGATGTCCTCCACCCTGACAGATGGATAAGGTATGTCAGAACTTGTAGGAATATCCAGGTACAGTGCCCTTCATTGAGCATTCAACATACATCTCCCTGTTCCATTCTGAAGTGCTTTGTGAGTGGAAGGGATAAGACAAGGACCTCCAGTTCCTGCCTCAGTATGAAATTGCTTCTGAGGAGTTAGAATATATAAGAACATAAAACATAAGATATGCCATACTAGGTCATACCAAAGGTCCATCAAGGCCAGTATCCAGTGGCCAACCAAGTCACAAGTACCTGGCAAGTACCCAAACACTAAATAAATACATCCAAAGCTACTAATCCTTATTGATTAATTGCAGTTTATGGACTTCTCCTCTAGGAACGTATCCAAACCTTTTTTAAACCCAGTTACCCTGCATTGAAGTCTTCCCATGTCAAGGTTCAGAATGCTGCACAGTCTTCCCTCCATCAGGAGTCTGTAGGAAGATATCTTATGTTTACAAATGAAACACCAAATATGAATTATAGTAGCCATGTACAGGCCAAATTCTGACAGGCCCCAAAAGGAACTGTTACAGCAAGAAAGAAGAAGGAGCTTTGCCCAGGTGAACTTTAAAACCTTGTCTCTGTGGAAAATGAAAGGCCTTGTCCTGATACACTAAAGGATAATCTAAGTGGACTGTTATTTAAGCTTAAAAGTATGAGTAAGATTCATTAAAAGACCGACATGACATTGAGTAAAAAATATTGTTGAAGTAAAAGCGAAGGGAATTTATATACACGATGTAATTTCACTATTAGGGAAGTTTGAACACTTTAGCACAAGGAAACGATAACATTGAAAAAATGACTGATGACTAAAATCAACAGCAGAGTTGAGCAAGTGGTTTTCACTTACGATGGCGCCCAGATTGATGGTTATTTAAAAGAAGATATCATAGTTTGTACTACATGTGAATTTTGGGGTGTTATAGTTACCATTTCTTAAGCGATCTCATTGATTGACTACCACCCGGCTATTATAATTATAGAGACACGGATCTTCTAAGAAGTTCTATGCTTTGTTACCAACCATGATACAGAACTTTCTTTAGGGAAAATTAGTGCTTAGTGACCAGGATGTTAGAGATAGGAACTGTTGTTATTTTCTAAATGTTATGTCCTGACAAATCTGATAAATAAAAGTCTCTTTCTGAGGAGAATACACGTTGTCTTTTCCCTGACTTAGGATCACAGGTAAAGTGGGAAGGCAGCTGGCAGTGTAGCAGACAGATTCCTGCACCCCTAAAACTCCTTACAAGTACTCAGGGATCCTTGCTCACTACCTTGATATTTACCTCCTCACTCATCCTACTATGCCCAAGCCTCAGCCCTACTTAACTCAGCCTGCTCAATGCCTCAGTGCCTCTTCATTGAATTACCTCAGCTCTCTGACCTGGCACACTTGTCCCTATGAGGAAAGACTAAAGAGGTTAGAACTTTTCAGCTTGGAGAAGAGACGGCTGAGGGGGGATATGATAGAGGTGTTTAAAATCATGAGAGGTCTAGAACGGGTAGATGTGAATTGGTTTTTTCTCTTTCAGATAATAGAAAGAGTAGGGGGCACTCCATGAAGTTAGCATGTGGTAAATTTAAAACTAATCGGAGAAAGTTCTTTTTCACTCAACACACAATTAAACTCTGGAATTGTTGCCAGAGGATGTTGTTAGTGCAGTTAGTATAGCTGTGTTTAAAAAAGGATTGGATAAGTTCTTGGATGAGAAGTCCATTACCTGCTATTAATTAAGTTGACTTATATAATAACCACTGCTATTATTAGCAACGGTAACATGGAATAGACTTAGTTTTTGGGTACTTGCCAGGTTCTTATGGGCTGGATTGGCCACTGTTGGAAACAGGATGCTGGGCTTGATGGTCTCTTGGTCTGACCCAGTATGGCATGTTCTTATGTTCTTGCCTTGTAACCATCATGTCTCCTGCCTTGCCTAGTCTTGTGGCTTCTTGGCTTCCTGCCTTGCCTTGTGGCCTAACCAGGCCTTCTACCTTGCCTTACAGCCCATCCTGGCTTACTACCTTGCTGTGTCCTCTCTTGGCCTCTTGATTTGTTCTGGACCCTTCCAGGCCTTCTGGCCTTGCTCTGCAGCATTTCAGGTTACTCTGCCTTGCTCTATGTTTTCTTGGACTTTGTGTATTACCTTACAGCCTCCTGGCCTACTAGGATTACCTTGCCCAGTCTTGTGCCCTGTTGGGTTTCTTGTTCCCTAATACCTTTCTAGTCCAGTCCAGTCCTGTCCTTGTCTAGTCCAATCCTTGTCTGGTCTTTGTCCCTTGTCTGTTCTTCAAATCTTGCTCTTGTCCTTTGCCTCATATCCAGCAGCTTCTGATCTATATCTAATGCCAGCCAGTACTTGAATCAAGTCCTCAGCCAGTACCGGTATCTAGCCCTCAGCCAGTACCGGAGGGCTAGATAACCTCAGCCAGTACCTGAATCAAGTCCTTAGCCAGTACCACTACCAGTATGTATATCCAGTCCTCAGCTAGTCCCTGTATCCAGCTCCCATCCACTCCCTGTATCCAGTTCTAAATCTCAGCCTGCTCTCAGCCTGTGCCTACCCTCAGCTTCCAGCCTGTGTTTGCCATCAGCTTCCAGCCTACCGTGTCTTGTCTAGCCTGCCGTGCCTTGTCCAGTCAGTCTTGCCTTTCAGCCTACCCTGTCTTGTCCAGCCAATGCCTTACTTCAGCTTCCAGCCTGTTCTCAGCTCCCAGTCTGTGACCAGATGTTCCACAGAAGAAAATTCCTACTGGCCCCCAGAACCCAAAGGCTAAACCTGTGGGGGAGGAGGTTGGTAAGCCAGAAGACCAGGTCCAGTCTTGTCCTGCAGCCCTGTACTGCCTCTGTGGGGGTGCTCCTTGACTCCAGCCTGCCAGTCCATGACAGAAGTCTTATTGAGTCACATGTTGATGCCCCTATACCTTCAGAAAATAGTACAATTGTCATTTTTAGCCTTTTTGAACTTTATGTCACATTTTAGTCAGGCCCAGCCCCTGTATCTCTTGTGAGGCCTCCTGATTGCTTTTAAATGTTTAAGAAGGACTCTACTCAGAATTCTTTTCCACTACTACATGAAGATATGTGAAAGGCCAAAACCTAATTGTGAATATTTCTGTCCATCTTATCTTCTCCCTCACCCCCATATATACACATCTTTGAGCCACTTTCTTTGTCCTTGGATATCCCACTCTTCACTTCCTGATCAATAATCAAAAGTGAAAACAAGTAAATAAATTCCCTTCTCCAAATCATTCATTTTAATCCTAGGACAGACATGATGCCCCAGTGTATTCACTGCACAGAGGCTGTCATTGTTCTTGCCCACACACCAACTAAAATCTCCCTTTATCTCTGTGTATAACATCTGAGGGCAATGTCCACCACATTCCCCTCAGATGTTGTGAAGGAATTAGAACCTCAGCTGACCTCTTTCTTCCCCTAAAAATCCTTATTTTTGTTTCAAAGGGCTAAAGCCTGCTTAAATCTCCCTGCAGACTTTTTGTTCCTTTCAGGGCACTCTGCATGACTTCTGCTAGTTTGACCTGCACATCACTGTCTGAGGAGGATGCTAAATCTGAATATTCCCCAGAGGTTGTGGAGGATGGTGCTGAACTAGTTTCACTTGAGTCAGCAGTCGAGGATGTGAGAAAGAGGTCATTGAGCATTTTTCCACCATTCATGGCATGCCACCTTCAATTCCTATGCTTAGGGGACTGCTGCTTTTTCCTTGATTCTGCAGGTTCCTGATGCTTCCTTCTGGACAGTGGTAAGATTTCTGAATCTCTGAGGCTGAGGTGTTACCACACCCAGTAAGCACCATGATGCTTTGCCTGCTTCACTAATATGATATCCTCCAGTCTATCAGGGTTGGTGTTGAGGGTATTCCTCCCATGAGCATTCACCCTGGTAGCCCTTGAAGGCAGATGCAACCCTAGCACTCACTGCAGCCATTTTCTCCAGGAGATGGGTCAGCAGTGCCAACCAATTGAGTAGCACTAAGTAAAGTCTCTAAGACTGTGCTGCTTTAGCTTCGAACCATCCTATTTTTCCTTGGGGCCATGTGGGCAGCACCATCTGAAGTCTCAGACTGAGCAGTAATGGCAGTTTTTCCAATCCTAAACAGCTAAGGGAAATTGCTTTTCTTCCCCATCCTTTAAAACAAAATAATTAAAAAAAAACCCTCTCCAGTCAAAACAGTGGCCCCTTAATAGTCCAAGCATATAATTCTTTCAGGGTCAAGGAAGGTGCCTTTACATTTTTTTAAAATATACTCCAGAGCGTGGCAGCCATCAGCAGACCAGAGGCACCACTGATGCTGGAACAAAGACTTGAAACAGATGCTTCCCTTTTTGAAGAAATCAAGCTGCCAATGTGAGACCTTGAGAAAACCAGCAAAGAAGCTCCAATCACTGCAGGAGGGGTAAGTGATGGAAGGTTGTACCTTCCCTCCCCCTGCAGTTTCTGATGGATCCCCTGCAGTCACCTCTTGTTGCCTGCCACGATTCTCCTGTCTCCCTCAACTGCTGCCACCAGCATCATGGGGGAGGGGTGGAGAGAATCAGGCCAGCCACACAGCTGCAAACATGACCAAGGGAAGCATCAAACCAAGAAGCCAGCTGCCATGGATAAGTTATGGCTTTAGGCCCAATGAAGAACATTAGGGCTGGGTTCTCTTGTTATTGAGATCAGGGGCAGTTCTATAGTGAGGCAGGGTGAGGCAGCCACCTCAAGTGGAAAAGGTTTGAGGCAGCAGAAAGTGATCCCCCAAACTACCCCTGCGATGGCCTCCTAACTACCTTACTTAATGAAAGACAGTGGGGTTTCCACAACCCATTGACAGGATAAAGGAAGACAAATGCGGAGGGAATGAACTTGATGAGGTGCTGGCCAGGGTTCCCACTTCCCTCCAGTAGGAAGAAGGCCCCACATGATGCTACTGCATAAAAATGATGTGCTGATGGGGTTCCCACTCTCTACTATCTTGAAGAATGCTCGGCACGTCACCAGTGCATAAAAATGCCATGCTGGCAAAGGTACCACTTCCCGTCAGCAAGAAGAAGTCCTGGTACGATACTGGTGCATAAAAATAATGGCTGGTGTGGTTCCCACTCCCCACCAACAGGAAGAAGGCTCCACATGATGCTGGACCAGCATGGTTGCTCCAGATGGTGACTGCTGATTGAAGGAAGGAAAAGGTGAAGGGAGGGGAGAAAATACAGGAGATGTGAGTGAGAAATTAAGAGAAGGAGACAAGTGATAGTGAGGAGAGGAAAGGAGATGGGAGGAAAGATGTGTCAATGAGAAGGAAGACAAGTGAATGGTAAGCAAGGGGTGAGGGGTAGTGAGTCAAAAAGAAGAGATAGTTAAGAGAGCAAGTGACAGAAGAGGAACAGAAGGGGTATGAGTGAGAGTGGAGGAAAGGAAAGGGGAGGGGAGATTCAAATAGGAAGTGAGGAGAGGCAGGGATGAGTCCAAAGGGAAGAAAAGGCAGGGGTTTTGAGTAAGGGGTAAGAGAAGAAGGTGAGTGTTTGAGACGGAATGAAAGATGTGAAGAAAGAGGACTGAATGCGAGGGAAGGACATGAATTGGAAGGTAAGGGGAGAGTGAGAGGAGGGGGAGTCAAAAAGGAGAGCAAGGAAGCTGCATGAGTGACTGGACCCAGAAGGGGTGTGAATGAGAGGGAAGGAAGGGGAAGAATGAGTCAAAAGGAAAGTGAGGGGTTGTGAGGGAGAAGGGGAAGGGGGTGAGGGAGAGCAGAGAGAGAGAGAGACCGTATGTGTGTGAGCATGTGTGTGTGAAGAGAGAGTGCATGTTTGTGTGAGAGAGCAAGCATATAGTATGTGCATGAGAGAGTGAGCATGTGTGAGAGAGAATAAAGTTTGTACATCCATTCTTTCCCCTACTAATCCTTGAAATCAAAAGTTCCTAGGTAAGGAGAACAAGAACATTTTTTTAAATCCTTATTAGTTTGATTATTGGGTGTTACTTGATGTGCCTGCTGTTCTGAAATATTTTATTGCTTTTGGGGAATTTTTAAAATAATTTCTGAATTTATCTGGTGTTATTCTATTTTTCAGCTGTTTTGACATTTCCTTTTATTAGTATTGTTTATTATTATGATGTTTTATATTTCTTGATTTTATTTTATGAGGAATCTTTGTTTTTGTTTTTATATTGCGGCAATCCATTCAGAGTCTAATTTCTGGTTTCCATTTCAGTTGTTGTTTGCACATTTATATTTATTATCATGTTATCTTTATTCTCTATTTGCTGTGGGTTTTATCTGTTTTCTGTAATTATAACCGAGGCGAGATATTCTGCTGGTATGCATTTCTGTATAAGGCATTAGAGCAGTTTGGCTTGTTCTGTTTTCCTGATAGGAGGTGTATTGGTATTTTAGAGCCTGGTGTAATATTTGCAGCATTATCTTTCTATAGGTAGTCTTGTTACTGTTTGAGTGTTAGCAGTTAGAGCTGTTTTAGTATGGGAGTTTATTATATTATAACTGCAATTCAGTTTACTCATGGCTCTGTCTCGTTTTCATGAAGAAGTGCTGCAAGACTCGGCGTCCATAAGAAGGAGGTATTCACCCCTGATGAAGCTGCATATTTGCAGCGAAACACTGGCCACTGTCGGGTACAGTGACAGACTTTGCACAGTCAGGACAATGCTATAATGCTTATAAGTTGTATTACAAGGATTTACAAATATTTGAAGAGACATATAAAAAATGAGCTAATATTGTTCATTAATACTCCTATACAGACTGTTCAGCCGAGAATAAGAGCTGCAGATGATGAACAGACCGAACAGTTCAATTGGTGATAGTTGAACATGTTGTCAGGCTTGCCGATGCGGCGTCTTATTTAAACAATTTATTGTCACAGACCTTTGGGTTGATTTGGTTTCGAGCTAATTCTTTATTTGAATTTTATAGAGGGTTTCTTTTGTGTATTTACTTTGATATTCAGGACCTGTTTAGTGCTCTTTGTTGGTGGACTTAGCTAATATCCAACATGCGTTACAATAGGACTAATACCATGAGTTCCAAGTGATTTTTTTTGCAGGGTTTTCTAGCTGGTACCACAGCAGTGCCTGTAAATATAATATACTTGTAATTGCAAGTGATATTTCTATCTCAGAAGACCATTGAATGTATTTTTCCATGTAAAATCTATCTTTTGGGGTCAGGGAATTTAAAAGTAAATGCCTAATTTTTAACAGTGTGTGGGGAGGGCCAGATAGAAGGGACTATGAGGTCTGTCCGGGATGCCTAATACCCTTGCACTGGCTTGAAAGAGTGCACCACACACAGACCCCATCATTCACCCATCTCAACAACCCCAGGTGGCAGATGCTGAGGAAGAGTGGGAGGCAGGTGGGAAAGTTCCTAGGAGTGTGACAGGATTACCAGTTTCCTAGGAATATTATCACAGGCACTCTATCTGCCAATTATCTGGGAACCCTAACGTCTGCATTCTCCCTTCAAGTATTTCAGACTACAAAAAGCTCCAGACCCCAAGTGGGAACCTTCTACCTAATTTTTCTTGGTGATTTGACCTGTGGCATGCCACGGGGAAGGGGTGCCCCTGCCTCCCTTACCTCAGGCAGCAGATTAAGCTGCACCTGATCAAGATTAAAGCCTTTATTTTATTATTATTATTCTGAAAGGAGTGATTAGATCATATTCTGAGATATAATGTTATGAACTAGGGTTATCCTCTTTTGTTTCTGCTTGTCAAAGATCCTGCAGTAACGATCAAGTTAAAAAAAATATGCAACTTTCTTTTCAATGGTAGAAATCCCCCCATCTGCTTTCCTGACTGTGTTCACATGGCTACCTCACTGGTCTGACCAGGATTCTATGTTTAACATCCCCAAGGAGAGATTGCACCTTGTCATGAAACACATTTATCTATTTATTTCAGATGTAGAGACTGCCTCTGCCCAAAGGCTCCAAAGCAGTGTAGAATAAGGGAAACAGCAATTTGTATCATATAATCTAAAGTCATAACATACTAAAAAGTATTGATGGCATAAGGGCCTATCAAATATGCATGAGACATACAGGATAGACTGATATCCCCCTTGTAAAACACTGTAGTACCTAGTAACCACTAACTAATCCCGTGCATGTTTCTGTAAACAGATTGCATTCTACCCTTTAAGATCGATTAGCACTAACCTGCTTTCCATATGTGGAAGTAAGAATGTTTTAAGTATCATTCTTGACTTTTTCTCCTTCCAAAATAAAGCATATAATAGTTTTGCTAATTCTATGCAAATCCTTCTGGTAATCACCAGGGGTAGCATCTGCAGATCGTAGAGCCACCTGGGCAGAACAATCATTTTTATTAATTGGATTCTATTGATGAGAGACAGAGTAAGATTATGCCAGCTGGACTGAAATTTTCCCATACTTGCAATCAACAGCAGAATATTCAAAGCATAGATCTACACTTGGAATGAACATCCCAATTTGTTAATAATGACTTTAGCCCATTTAAGGAAATGGCATCCTTCATTCAAATGCCCTACTGGATCCAGGGCTTCTGACTTGTCAAATTAATTTTGAATCTCCAAAAGTTTCTAAACTGCTAAAAGAAAAAGCCATGCAGTGCCACTGAGAGTATATGTTTTTTGAGGGGTTTATGATAAACCACAAAATATAATTTGCTATTTATTTATTTATTTATTTATTTATTTATTTAAACTCTTTTCTATACCATCGTTAAGCTAGAAGCCGTCACAACGGTTAACAATAAGGCACTTAAAAATGTAGCTTTATTTTAACATCTAGACAGGTGCCTGTAAGGTATGGTACAAAGTTTCATAATAGCTATAAGATGCTAGGTGAGGTTGTGTGTTTAGGTTTATCAGGTCGGTTCAAAATTATTAATAATCTACATGGTATCTGTTACTGCTTAAAAGTAAAAAAGTAAAAAACACTCATAATGAGTAGGTGTGTTGTGTCAAAGCACAGACTCATCACTTTCTGCAATTCTTTGGATTCTATTCTCCCTTCTCTTTGTGGTATGCTTGTTTAAATAGCCATGTTTTTAGGCTCTTTTTGAATAATGCTAATTTAATTACTATCTTGGCAACTGAAATGCCTTCTCTTTCAGCAGTAGTTTCCAATTTTCTAACCGACAGCTCCATACTAAGAATAAAAAGAAGTGGGGGAAATGGAATCCCAGCTTTGTATATATATCTAGCTTAAAAGAATTCCTCTAGAACGATTTCGCTGGCAATCTTTGAGGTCCATCTAAAATATTTGAAACCTATCTAAAATCAGAACAGTGAATTCAGTTCTTCTAACACAGACATTATGAGGGCAATTTTCAAAGCAACACAGGCATTTGTAAAGTTAATGGAAACGTTATCTGGAGGACTTTGCACCAAATTCTCAAAGGGAAATTCTGTGCATACTCTCCTTTTGAAAACTGCTATGAGGAAAAGCACTTGCAGAAATCGGTTCCTGTCTTTTTTTTCTGTAGATACTTTTCCCCTTTCCAACGCGTTGTGTCGTCTTGAAAATACAAAACTATGTGCATTGAAGCATTCCTAACTCTGCCCCCAGGAATGCCTCCACTGAATATCAGTAAATGTTAAGAACCTAAGAACATAGGGGCTGATGCAATGAAACTGCATGGTAAAATGGGCACTTGTATTGAGTGCCCATTTTCCTAATGCACGCACAACCACCTCTCCTGGGCATTCCATTTGGTCATGCTACAAAAGACGCTCTAGGAGAAATCATAGTAACATAGTAATGATGGCAGAAAAAGACCAAAATGGTCCATCTAGTCTGCCCAGCAAGCTTCCCAAGGTAGTAACTGGTGCTCCATACAGGTTACCCCCCACATTTCTGTTAAGGGTAGTAACTGCTGCTCCATGCAGGTTACCCCCAAGCTTTTTTATTTATTCCCATCCTCTAGCCTTTAATCCACAGTGTTTATCCCATGCCTCTTTGAAATCCTTCACAGTGTTAGTCTTCACCGCTTCCTCTGGCATCCCTAGAGCTTCATCGGGCGCCCAGGAGACGAGGCTGTGCGTGGCTTAGAAAAACAGACACAATACGAGAGTCTGTTTTATCCTGCTGTGTCCAATGAAGACCCAGTTTATTGAATATTGCAACTGCTTGAATAAAACGAATTACAAATTCATACGATTGAACATTATCTAACAGCAGGGCATATGTTTTTGGACCTTCAGTGTGGTATTTTTGAACAAGTAATGAGGAAATCAGGAATGAGCAGTTTTTGATTTTCACTCCTCAGTCTATGCATAATTCTTAATAATTGCAAGAAGTAGATCTTCCTCCTTTTTAGTATTACGATGATACTATGTAAGTGGAATGACAGTCAGAAGTATTTTTTGCTTTTTATTTGAGCCCTTGATGCATGGCAAGACTTAACACCAGCTCCAGGGCTGGCATTATATTTGCCGTGTTAAAAGGTGTGCGTTGGGCGCATGACAATTTTTTGCATTACAGGTAATAGCTAATAGCTTCATCTACATGCCATTTACATGTGATGAGTGCTATGAGCTATGTGTTTGTTTGAATATGCTAGTCCCCTTATAGCATAAAGATTTTAATGCATTATCCACTATGACACCCTTGGTGATAACTCCTCTTATGAAACCTAACATACTGTCCAGTCTGCCCCTATCAATATGGATTACTACCTACTGGAGTAGCAAAGGTTTGCCTACCAAGACCCTATTCTTCTAGGGCTCTGCCTGAATATCTCATGACCACTAATATAAAAATAAGCAATATATTTTTTCTAACTTATTCAGAGGCAGAGTGAGAGTGAGTCACTGAGCCAGTGTGAATTTTGAGCACGTGTAAGCCTGTGCATATGTGTGTGCATGTAAGTGAGTGAGCATGTGTTAAAGCACGAGAGTATGTTTTTGAGTCAGTGAGCATGTGTGCAAGTATGAGAGTGCATGTTTATGAGGGTGAATATGATAGAGTATGTATGAGAATGAACATGTATGTTAAAGATTGTGAGGTACATTTTAAATAACAGCGCACCAGGCGCAAACAAAAGTACGCTGGATTTTATAAGATACGTGCATAGCCACTTGTATCTTATAAAATCCGGGGTCGGCGCGCACAAGGGGGTGCACATTTGTGCAATTTGTGCTCGCCGAGCCCTGCGTGCGCTGCCTGTTCCCTCCGAGGCCCACCCCCCGGCCCTATCTAACCCCCCCCCCCCACCATTGTTGTAAAAGTTACGCCTGCCTCCAGCAGGTGTAACTCGCGTGCACCAGCGGGCTGCTGGCGCGCTATCTCCCAACCCGGGGCCTGTTCCGAAGGCCTTGGCTGCGCCCCCAGAATGCCCCCGGGCCGGCACCACGCCCCTGACACGCCCCCCAGAACGCCCTGAACATCGCGCCGCCCACCCGACATGCCCCCGACATGCCCCCCTAGCGAAGCCCCGGGACTTACGTGCATCCAGGGGCTTGCACGCGCCGCCGAGCCTATGCAAAATAGGCTCGGTGCGTGCAGGGGCGTTTTGAAAGGGTTACGTGTGTAACTTATGCACGTAACCCTTTTAAAATCTACCCCTGTGTGCATATAAGAGAAAAGAGTTTGTATGCGCCCCTTTGCCAGCCTGATCCATGACAATCTCAGGGTGATAGGAATAAAAGTTCCCAAATATAACGAGCATGGGATTTTTAATCCTTACTAGATGTTACTTAGTTAAATTATTAGATGTTATTACATGTGTCTGCTATTTTAAAATATTTTATTGGTTCTCCAATTATTGGATGAATTATTGTCAGCTGTTTTGAAATATTTATTTTTCTTTTAGTATAGTTAAACTATTATGGTTGAATTTGTATATGTTTTTATTTTATTGTTTGACAGTTTATGAAGAAAGATGGTGATTCTGTTTTTCCATTCTTTCACTGGCTTGTTGCGGTTTACAGTTCAGTTTTTGTCTGCACATCTCTGTTTATACCTTATGATCTTTTTATTCTGTGATTGAGGATCTGTTTGTGTTCTGCATGTGTAACTAAGGTGAAGTATTCTGCTAGTATGTAGTTTCTGTTTAGAAATCTATATAACAGCCTGACTTGTTTTCTTTTCCCAATAGGAGGTGTATTGATGTTTTAGAATCTGGTGCAATATTTACCATATTGCCTTTTTAAAGGTAGCGTTGTAACTCTTTGCATACTGGAAGCTAATGTTGTTTTGGTGTGGAGATTTAGCATTGTAATTCAGTTTACTCAAGGCTTTCTGAGGTCCAATCTCACACCCAACAAGCATTACAATAGTTCTACTGCCAAAAGAACATAAGAGCTATGGTGGCTCAGATCAAAGGTCCATCAAGCCCAGTATCTTGTCTCCAGCAGTAGTTAATCTCTAAAAGTAGATTCAATTTCTTGCTGCTATCTCCCTGTGACAAGTGATAGGTCTCTCTGAGTCATCTGGTTAATAATTATGGACTTTTCTTCCATGAATTTGTCCAAACTCGTTTTAAATTCAGTTATGCTAGCTGCCTTAATCCCATCCTCGGGCAGTGAATTCTATAACCTGAGTGTGCATTGAGTGAAAAAGAGGCAATTGAGGCAGGATATGATTGAGGACTACAAAATTGTGTGGAGTAGAATAGGTAAGTAAGGAAGTGCTATTTACTTTTTCAAATAACACTAGGACTTGGGGACACTCACTGAAACTAAAAGTGGTGGTATAATACAGATTCCATCACTGTGTATGTAAAATGAGGGTTATTTTTCCTTATGTGCATTGCTTTACTTTTGTCCATATTCAATTTCATCTGCCATTTATATGCCCAATTCTCCTTTCTTGCAAAGTCCTTCTGTATTTCCTTACAATCTGCCTGTGTTTTAATTATCCTGAATATTTGTGTGTAATCTGCAAATTTGTTCACTTTACTTGTCACTCCCCTTTTTAGATCATTTATGAACAAGTTGAATAGTGCTGGTCTCAGGATAGATCTCTGGGGCACTCCATGATTCACCTTTTCTCCACTGGGAAAACCGACCATTTAGCTCTACTCTGTCTCCTGTCTTTTAACCAGTTATCAATCCACATCAGGACAATATCTCCTATCCCATGACTTTTTAGTTTATTGAGGAGAAATATGAGTTCCATGTCTTTTTGTTTTTGGCAGAGTTTTCTGGTTTGCCCTACAGTAGAGATGTGCATCGTTTTTTGTGTTCGTGTCGTTCCTTGTTTTTCGGCCGCCATGGAAAATGTCGGTTTTTTTCGGTTTGGGTCTTTTTTTCGCAAAAAATCGATTTTTAGTTAGTGCGCGCTAACTCCCCATTAGTGCGCGCTAACTCCCCGTTAGTTACAAAAAGTAACAAAAACCGTTAGATTTTGTTACTTTTTGTTACTTTTTGTTAGTTTTTGTTAGTGGTGCTAACGGGAGTTAGCGCGCACTAATGGGGAGTTAGCGCGCACTAACTCCCCGTTAGTGCGCACTAATCAGAAAAACGAATTTTTGCGAAAAAATGGGAAAATCCTGATTTTTTTCGGGCTCCCTGAAACATGCCGAATTGGACAATTTCGTTGCAATTTTCCAATTCGGCAAAAACAAATGCACATCTCTACCCTACAGCAGCACATGTAAATATAATATACATTTTGTTATATTTTTACCTCTGAAGACTGTACTTTGGATGTCCTTCTTCATGTAAAATTATTTATAAAACCTATACAACGGCTCAGTACCTCAAAATTTATCAATTAGTCAAATACAATTTCATTCGAGGTTAAATGCTTAAAAGCATAAATTATAATTTATAATGCTCTAACAAACTCTACCAGGGGAGGTATCAGATATAGTGCTCACAGTCTCACAGGCTCTTGCCCTATACAGGGCTGCAACCCTTCTCATGTATCGGCACTGTTATATTTTACGTCATCTACCATTACCCCATGGTGAGCCTGTTATTTTTTGTGTATAATAAATTACCAATCATTAATAAATGTATTTTTAAGAAGATAATAACAAAAAAATGTGTTTTTTGTAGAAATATTGAGCAGTAAGCCCCTGAAGCAGGCGCACTTGTTGCGCCGAAACATTGCCAATGTCGGGCAGGAAGCCAGCTGACAACAAACAAATGAGCGCAAAGTAAAAAAGATAAGTGCTGTTATAATATTGAGTAATTAAATAGAGAGATATTAAATAGAGAGATCACATATAATGGTGAATAGTTTTCACGGGTAAAAAAATCAAAAATTCTTTTAAAAACTTTTGGTAATTTATTATACACAAAAAATAACAGGCTCACCATGGGGTAATGGTAGATGACGTAAAATATAACAGTGCCGATACATGAGAAGGGTTGCAGCCCTGTATAGGGCAAGAGCCTGTGAGACTGTGAGCACTATATCTGATACCTCCCCTGGTAGAGTTTGTTAGAGCATTATAAATTATAATTTATGCTTTTAAGCATTTAACCTCGAATGAAATTGTATTTGACAAATTATTTATAAATGCATAAATATTAATTGTGTATGGGAGGTTGTGACTGGAGGGGGTATAAGGCTGTAAATTTCAGCTATGGTGCCTATTATTTTTACACCAGCTCTGTCTGCACTGGCTTTATGTGGGAAAGCAGGCATCCATCTGGAGCTGTGCTGCTTTGGCTCAGTGGCTCCCCCCATCTACAAATACTTTGTGTCAGAGTGAGTACGGGTATAAGTCTTTATGACACAGACCACACACTCTCTCTTGCTCCAACACAGACACTCATACTCTCTCTTGTTCACACACAGACACACTCATATAGCTAGAGCAACAGGATTTGTATGTGTCTTTGTTTCTGAGCAAGAGAGTGTGTGTATGTGTGTGTGTGTGTGTATGTGTGTGTGTGTCTGACACTGCTGGCAGTGTGGTTGACTCATTATTTGGCAACTTATTCAAGAACTAATTGGTTGGCAAGCAACTAAAACCAGACAAGGAATCCAGGATGGATATATATATATATATATATATATATATATATATATATATATATATATATATATATATATATATGAGAGATGTAACCAGACTTGCGGGGAGACGGATAGATTGCATGGATGGAAGGGGGACTGCAACTCTGTTCTCTCCTGGTCTATGGTGCACTCTACTACTGTTATTTAGGAAAAATATGAAATCTATGTTAGAGATTTTTTTGGCTCAGTTTTGCCAGGTTCCAGGTCACAAGGGATGAGCTTTTGGGAATTGCTGAAACACCTGCTGTAGGGACAGCACACAAGGAAGTCAGATACTTCATGGGCTGGTTCTGAAAAAATCCCCTCAGGCTCATATTTTCCTGCAGTCTACCTTAACCTTTATCCACATGTTTATTAACCCCTTCAAAATAATGTAGCAGATTTGGAAGACAAGATTTCCCTAGGGTAAATCCATGCTGGCTGTGCTCCATTAAACAGTGCCTGTCTATAGGGTCTATGAACTTGTTCTTTAGAACAGTTTCCACAATGTTTTCTATCACTGAGCCTACCACTCTATAGTTTTCTGGATCACCTCAGGATCACTTTTTAAATATCAGGGATATGTTGACCACCCTCTAGTCTTCAGGTACAATGGAAGATTTAAATTATAGGTTACAAATTACTTGTAATAGGTCTGAAATTTCATTTTTGTGTTTTCATGTTTGCATGTGGTGAAACACTCCTGCAACAAGGCTAGGCAATTTTCAGACAGCAATTTTACTTGGGCAAATAGCTATTTATTCACATAAATAGCTTTGAAACTTGCCTTCTGTGGAACCTGCACAATGAATCTCATGCAAAAACTGATTTTTTTAAATTCACTGGCATACTTCTTAATGTTGTTTAATACACTTTTTTGACACCCACTAAAAGGCAGCCACTTTCACTGGTGTGCAGAAATGGTGTGCAATCTCATCCAAAAAGTGTAGCATTATATACTGTAAATTGAAATTTCTTGTGCTAACCTGCCCAAAGTGAAGGAACAAGTTAGTACAGGGGATCTGATTCCATTCTACTTCAAAGGCTGTTGACATTTCTAAGTCAGTAGCAGTGGGGTGTGTATGTGGCTGGTGGTGGTGAGGGTTAATATGCCATATCCTTCCCTAATATTATTGATGCCCTAATCAGAAAGAGCTAGATATGTAAGCAAAGAAGAGTGGAATGATAGTGAATAAGAAAGGCTTAAGGAAGGCAAAACGATTACCGTCATGGTTAAAGTTGAGGCAAAACAGGCTATTTTAGCCAAAAAAAAAATCCTTCAAAAATTGGAAGAAGGATCCATCTGAAGAAAATAGGATAAAACATAAGCATTGTCAAGTTAAATGTGAAACATTGATAACACAGGCAAAGAGAGAATTTGAAATGAAGTTGGCCAAAGAAGCAAAAACTCAGGAGATGGTTTTCAAGGGTGATGAGTCAGACGAATTGAACCAAATCACTGTGAATCTGGAAGATGAAGTAGGCCAGATTGACAAACTAAAGAGTAGCAAATGACCTGGACCTGATGGTATGCAACCTAGGGTACTGAAGGAACTAAATAATGAAATTTCTGGTCTATTAGTTAAAATGTGTAACCTATCATTAAAATCATCCATTGTACCTGAAGACTGGAGAGTGGCCAATGTAACACCAATATTTAAAAAGGGCTCCAGGGGCAATCCGGATAACTATAAACCAGTGAGCCTGACTTCAGTGCTGAGAAAAATAGTGGAAACCATTCTAAAGATCAAAATCGTAGAGCATATAGAAAGATGGTTTAATGGAGCACAGTCAACATGGATTTACCCAAGGGAAGTCTTGCTTAACAAATCTGCTTCATTTTTTTGAAAGGGTTAATAAACATGTGGATAAAGATGAACCGGTAGATGTAGTGTAGTTGGATTTTCAGAAGGCGTTTGACAAAGTCCCTCATCAGAGGCTTCTAAGAAAACTGAACAGTCATAGGATAGAAGGCGATGTCCTTTCATGGATTATAAACTAGTTAAAAGACAATAGGATTAAATGGTCAATTTTCTCAGTGGAAAAGGGTAAACAGCGGAGTGCCTCAGTACTTGGACCGGTGCTTTTCATTATATATATATATATATATATATATATATATATATATATATATATATATATATATATAAATGATCTGGAAAGGAATACGACGAGTGAGGTTATCAAATTTGCAGATAATACAAAATTATTCAGAGTAGTTAAATCACAAGCAGATTGTGATACATTACAGGAAGACCTTGCAAGACTGGAAAATTAGGCATCCAAATGGAAGATGAAATTTAATGTGGACAAGTGCGAGGTGTTGCATATAGGGAAAATAACCTTTGCTGTAGTTACACGATGTTAGATTCCATATTAGGAGCTACCACCCAGATAAAAGATCTAGGCATCATAGTGGATAATAGTTTATAGTTTATAGTTTATTGTTTTTTATATACCACCATATTGGCCTTAGCCTACACAGTGGTTTACAGTTTAAAAACAAATAATGAAATACAATAAATACATTCAATAATAAGAGATAACAGCTAAAAGTTAAAAAGTACAATAATAAAGTTTAGCTGTTAAAAGATAAAAATTTAAAATTTAAAAATAAAATAAAACCAATACTTTTAAATTGTCGGCTCAGTGTGCTGCATCAGTCAAAAAAGCAAACAGAATGCTAGAGATTATTAGTAAGGGAATGATTAAAAAAACGGAAAATGTCATAATGCCTCTGTATCGCTCCGTGGTGAAGCCACACCTTGAATACTGTGTACAATTCTGGTCGCCGCATCTCAAAAAAGATATAATTGAGATGGAGAAGGTACAGAGAAGGGCAACCAAAATGATAAAGGGGATGGAACAGCTCCCTTATGAAGAAAAGCTGAAGAGGTTAGGGCTGTTCAGCTTGGAGAAGAGACGCCAGAGGAAGGATATGATAGAGGTGTTTAAGATCATGAGAATTCTGGAACAAGTAGATGTGAATCGGTTATTTATACTTTCAGATAATAGAAGGACTAGGGGGCATTCCATGAAGTTAGCAAATAGCACATTTAAGACTAATCAGAGAAAATTATTTTTCACTCAATGTACAATTAAGCTCTGGAATTTGTTGCAGAAGATGTGGTTAGTGCAGTTAGTATAGCTGGGTTCAAAAAAAGTTTGGATAATTTCTTGGAGGAGGAGTCCATTAACTGCTATTAATCAAGATTACTTAGGGAATAGCCACTGCTATTAATTGCATCAGTAGCATGGGATCATCTTGGTGTTTGGGTACTTGCCAGGTTCTTGTGGCCTGGTTTGGCCTCTGTTAGAAACAGGATGCTGGGCTTGATGGACCCTTGGACTGACCCAGCATTGCAATTTCTTATGTTCTTATGTTTTTAAGAGAAGATTCAAGGAATAGGTGAGGAGTAGCCGAGCAGTGGACTACAAATCAGGAGACTAGGGTTCAAGGCCTAGTGTTGTTCCTTGTGACCTTGGGTAAATCACTTTACCCTCCATTGCCTCAGGTACAACCTTAGATTGTAAGACCTCTGGGGATAGGGAAATACCTACTGTACCTGAATGTAATCCACTTTGAAGTGCTGAAGAAAAGTGTAATATAAAAATCCAAAGAAAAGTTAAGAAACCCTAGGAGGGGAGAACTGATGAGTTTAGAGCATCTGCTCAAAAGAGCCAGGAAGATAGCCAGAGAGCTATCTCATGAAGACTTTTTACATATGGTAGCAGAGATGGATTTCTATGAAGCCCTGAGAGAATGCAACCCAATTATTCTGTGCAGAGACCACTTTCTGTATGATTAGTTTGGTCAAATATCATTCCTATTTAGCCAAACTCACTGCACCTTAAATTAGAGATGCTTCAAACTAGTTACTAAGAGTTAACAAAGTCAAATTATTGCATTTAAAAATACATTTGAAGAGTTAATTTGCAAATACAAGCTAAAAATATGTAATAGAATCTATTGAATTGTTAGGGAATAGCTGCAGGGAAAAGGAAACAGGAGAGGAAAGGCAAAAGGAAGTGGGGTAAGATCTGCCTCTGTCTCTTCTCCTCATCCCCATCTCCTACCATTGGTACCCCAGCAGGTTGACTGTGACATCTTTCTTTGATCCTCCTTTTGGTATATTAGGTGATCGATAAGGGACTCGTGGGCTATGCGATCCCTCGGCAGAGGTGCACAGGCAGGATGATGAGGAGCCACAGGCCACCCAGCTGTTATGTTGGTGTAAATTGGCATAGAATGGAAAATTACAGCAATGGGAGGGTCAAGCGGGTGTAGTGTCATTTGTGAGTGATAGTGAAAGTCCATCCTTTAAAGGGAGGGTCAGCGGTCTAAAGATTATAAAAGGAGACTCCATAAGTCACTGGGTAGACGTTGTCAAGGGAGTGAAGGAGAAGCAGCTCTGTGCTCTTCTGGGCTTCAAGGAAGAAAAAGACAGCTGCCTTTCTCATTTATTTATTTTTATTTATTTGTTTGCTTTTATATACCGACATTCGTTGGGGTACACATCGGTTCACATTATAACAGGATAATAGCATGACGGAAGTCGTACCATTTTTACATTGTAAAAAATCTCATCTGCAAGGAGAAGGGTTCTCTTTTCCTTCATGGAATGAATTTTCAAAGGGATTTCACACGCTAAAATTCAAGTGATTTTAAAAATCAAGTCAGATGACAGCTCCTTTACCCCCCTCCAAAGTTGAACAATAAAGTTATTGGGGTTCGGAGGTACCCCCACCCCAATAATCAACTAAAGTTATTGGGGTATAGTGTAACCCCCCCCCCCCCGGCATCCACATCCACACTCCCCTCAAAAGATGTGAAATAAATCATTGGGGGTTCAGAGACCCCCATTCCCCCTTAGGCCCCCCCCCCCATCTCCTTCCCACATTCCCCTAGCACCCTGCCTGGTTGACAGCATTTTTCAAAATGGTGCCAACCTGGCTTTGCCCCTGTCATCTGACTGTTTCTTTTAGGTTGTGGCCCTTTAACTGTAACATGGGAGACTCAGGACCCATGTTAGCATGCCGTGGTTCTAAAATTACATTTAACAAATTTCGATATGCTGTTGTTATTTATCATAGCTGCCCACGTTCTCAGTCAGCCATGATAAAATATTAGTAACATATTGATATGGTTAAAAAAATGCTTAGACCCAGCAGCTCAGGAGAAAAATCCCATTTTTATTAAATGCTACAAATATTATAATAAAGTATGTATTTACCTTATGGAGAGAGAGTGACAGAGTGCCATACAACACTAGTGCAGAGCTCTCTCAGATGATTTTACTGATAATAAGGCATTCTAAAAGTTTACACTCCATCTCATCACCAACTGCTAAACTAATAACTTGGTTATACATTTGTCAAAATATTTATATGACTGGCTGTTTTATTTAAACAATTAATATAGGTGGCTGTATGCAAATTTGCTCTCTCTCAGTATGCAAATGCTCTCTATGAGTTTGCAGCTAGGCTGAAATGTCAGCATGGCCTTGGTGTATTCTAAACATAATTCTGTAACACTGTGGACAGATAACTTTCTAGCTCATGCAACACTTTTATCTAGTATATTCTCTTCTGCGACATCTGGCTGTCTGGCAAAAGCAAAACACAAAACTTAAGCATAAATGCTATAGAATACTTATGAGTAATTATAAAGCTACAAAAGATAAAACATCAAAAAACTTAGAATGGGAGGTCAGGCAGGCCCAGTGCCTGCCTGACCGTTGTAATATGGTGTCAGGCTCACTTTTGCAAGCCTGGTAGGCCAGGATGGATATGTATGTTTGAGGTGCCTTGTGGGCCATTTGGCTGCTCACAGCCCGTTAGAGTAGCTGTGGTGAATTCAAACCACCAGGGTTTCTCAGGAACCGATTGGTTCCTCTGGGGTATGTACAGTCGGGAGTGGGAGGAGCCGGGGTGGGCTAAGTCTGATGCGCAGCTGAGCATGCACCACTTGCCTGCTGCTGCACCCGACGCCGCATCCCTCCCGCCCGTTCCTATTAGTTCGCTTTATTGTTTGGGGGTTATGTTGTCACAGCTAAGACTGGGGGTAGCGGGTAGCCCGAGCCGACTGCAGGTTAAGCCTTGGTTAATGGCTGTCTGACTTGATGGGTGTTATGTCAGGGATTCCTAGCAGAACAACTGGGTGCAGTTGTTGCTGGAATGACTCCTTGCTGGACGGTGGCGGGGACGACATGCTCGGCTCCTTGCTGGTTGGTGGCGGGGGTCATGGGATGCACCCTATTGATGTCACGGTTTACAGGCTGGGTAGCCTGGAGAAGCCCGTCTTGCTGGTCTGGGGCAGATGAGCGGTGGGGGGTTTATTGTTATGGATACACGGCTCGAGCTCCTGGGTTTATTGGTAATTAATCTGTGGCCTGTTTGATCCCACTCTGTTGTTTGAGTATTTATTTGACTGTTTGTGAAGGGACGGGCATGGGCAGAAGCGTCAGTCCTGGCTACCCATATTATAAGAAAAATGACACCTTCTGTGATATGCATGACTGCAATACTGTCCTTAGCACCCACATAAAAATTCACTATTAATGACCTGCTTTGTTTGTGCTTTGCATTATTCATGCATGCAAATTGCATACAAAGCAGATCATAGTAATGGGAAAGGATGGCAGGGTTGGGCCATGCAAATTTTCATGTATATTTGTGATATTGCCTTGATATTGCTTTAGCATGCGATATACACTAACTCGCATTAGAGCTCTGCTGCGACTTGATGAATCACCCAGTTTATTTGCAAATGATGCAGACTATTTTGTAAAAATGAAAACCCAAAATTTTGGGTATTTCCTAGGGACTGTGCATTTTTTCTTAAGGTAAAATGAACTGAAATGAAATAGTCATTTCTGTTTAGATTACAGTTTGTTTTTTTAAACAAATGCACATCCCTAATTATGGCTCCAGATCTCAGCCCTGGTTCCATCTGCATTGAAAGTGCAAAGGATCAAGAGGAAACTGGCAAGTAAACAATACGACTGTATTAACTGAAAGGCTGATCAAAAGCAAAAAAAGGAAAATAAATTAAATTATTTACTTTAAAAAATTCACAGTGCTGCCAACGAAAAAATAGATGTGTGCTAAACAAAACAGGAGAGACATCAGAAAACTGAATTCTGAATGGGGTCTGATCTTTTATATAAAGGATATGAACAGGATGATCTTTTTTGGCTATCATGCTTCTATTTCTAAATCATAGCTCAAATGCATTGAATTAATTAATGCTATCTGCTGGTAACTGTCAGAGCTATTGGTTTTCAGTATTTTATTTATATATTTCATCTATTTATTTATTTGTCGGTTTTTATATACCGTTGTTTGCAGCAAGCCTTCACAACGGATTACAGTGATAACAACAGGTTACATCAAACAGAGTAAAAAACTGGTTACATTGTAAGGAATATAGGGGGGGGTTGTCTTAAACAGAAGATTAGTGGGAAAAATAACTATGTACATTATATTAGAATATTTACATGGAAATGCATTGAAATGCTGGTAATAAGGGAATTAGGAGGTAGGGCGTTATAGGATGGTAAAATATGGGTGGACGCAAATTGCAGAATATGCATGATACTATGAAGTAATTGCAAACATCATTAGGAATTTAGATTCTGGTATGTGGAAAATTGGAGCTTGTATCTGTGAGTGTTGGGAGAGTCTAAGTTCTTTTGTAGATACTTTGGATCCAGGTGAGACGTGTGAGGACGTCCATGTTGAATAATGGGAAGTTGGAGACGGAGGAACTGTGACAGTAATCGGAGAGGAGTAATTTATCCTATGCTGTCTCTATATGTTTGTTCGAAGAGCCAGGTTTTTAGGAGTTTTCTGAATAGTTTTATGTTGCCTTGTTTCCGTAGGTTTTCAGGTAATGTATTCCATAGGCATGGTCCTGCTATTGTGAACGCTCTGTCCCATACTGAGATAAATCTGATGGAGTTGATTGTGGGTATTGATAGTAAAGCTTTATTGCATGATCTCGTGTTGCGTTTTGGGTTGTGTATTTGGATTGCATCATTTAGCCAGTTTACTTCCTTTCCATAAATTGACTTGTATAGTATGGTGAGAACTTTAAACTTGATTCTTTTTTCTATGGGTAGTCAGTGCAGAGCTTTTAGTGAAAGGTAGGTTAGAGATTGGTCAGTAATTGTCCCACTCATCTGTTCTTCCAGATTTATTTTTTAGGCTTGGTTAATCACAACTTGTTTTGCTTGATTGAGGACCAATCCTTCTGCTAGCAAGTGGTTTATTATTGTTGTGAATATCAGGGTTATTACGCTATTTACATTTTTTCAGTGTGCTTTCAGGGATAAGGTCTAGTGGGTGGGAAGCGGGTTTCATTTTAGTGATGATTTGGTTTACTTCGAGTTTAGATATTATGTGCCATTTCACTTGATCAGGTTTTTCTTCATTTGAGACAAATCTGACAAATGGCTGTGACCTATAGAATGAATGAATGAACCAAACAGGTTTTTTGACCCTCTACTGTGCTACTCCAGGTACAACTACCTGGATAACTTTAGTCATGTAATTTTCAGAATGTAGCCAGTTATGCATTCCATTGAATATGCCCCAATAATGTCCAAGTAATCTGTATGAAGTTATCTGAATAACTTTTAGACTGTTTTCTGACAAAACCAGGCTTCTCTGAAAAACTTAGCTGGATAACACTGAATATTGACATTATCTGGATAAATTATTCTCACTCCAGAATGCTTCCAATGTATCTGTGTATGTTTTATTCTGCTTAAAACTAATCTAGATGAGTCAGTAGAAATTAGCACTGTAGGATATTCAAATCCGTCCCTTTGTCCAGAAAATCTGGACAAACTGCTTTGAATATGGAATGCTAGAAGCCTAATTTTAGGCACTGATCCCTAGTAAAATGTTCATAAAGGTCAATTTAGATTCCTAAATCCTTTAAAAAGCAACCTAATAGATTTTTCTGAATATTAGCCTCAATAGTGCTCCAGTTCTCTCTTTGCTCAGCTTTCCTTTCATTTACACCCATGTTGCCAGATCATGCTTCCTGTGCTATTTCCTACCTGAGCCTTTTACATATCTAGTAAATCTCATTTTCCTTTTGCCAGGTCTTCTATCAGGGTTCTTCACCTCCCATAATTACATTGATTGTGTCATTTGAGATCAGATGTCTTTCCAGTTAATCATCACAATTGTTCAATAACATTTATATTTAAAATGTATTTATTGTATGTCTTCATTGCCTCTTTACGATGTCCATCTTACTACTGAGATGTATGTACTCCTTAACTTCAGTTTTAAATCTATGTTGCTCTTAAGAAAAGTCTTAAATCATTCTTTTGCATTTCTGATTTCTTCTTTTTGCTTCTTTTCTTCTTGCTTTTAACATTTATTAAGAAAAAATAATCAGAATACAACTTACAATATATGAGTCCATAATCGATAAACATTAAAATTTACAGGACAAGTGACTTTATGAATAAGTATTAATCCAATAAACAAAAATCCATTCTGATCATACTTTCTCCACTTTTGTTTTATTCTATCCCACTTGTGTCCTTCAGCAGACACACTTTCATTCATCCTGATTTCTGCAATGTGTAGCTAAGTACCTTACAACTGATTTAAGCAAAGTACAGAGTACTTTGAAAACTGTCCATAGGTATCAATTACCCACAGGTTTGGCATCTGCTTTTTGTGCTGGTGAAATACAATGTACGTGAGCCAGTTTCCTGCCTCTAGGAATGCTTCCTTGCAGGCAGGTTCAAAGTATGTGTGCTATGGAGACCATGTCTACTCTTAGCCAGCCTGAGGGAGGGCTATTATTATGTTTTGTAATGCCACTTTTATGTTATTATAATATTGCTTTGAGCTGTATTGGAACTGTGGCTTAGAAATTAAATCATAAATTAAGTTAAATGTTTGCAGTCAATTTACCCAGGTAAATTGCTTTTTACCAGGGTATATGACTTTGAAAATTATCCTTTATAGAAGCAATTGTGTAATTCCATTTAACTTTGCTCTAGCTGGTTAAAAAACAGGCATTTCTGCAGTTGTGTTTAGATCAACTTTATACATGCTATTTTGCCTCCAATCAGCCACCTGCATGGCAATAATTTTTGTTTCATTTTCAGTTTATTTTCATTTTTTAACGTTTTGCTTTGTATGATTTTTTATTTTTCAATTTTCATTTTGTTTTTAGTGTACACTAAATCAAAACAGTGCACATTGACTCAAATTGTGTACGCTAACCTGAAATAGTGTGCACTAATTTAAAATAATGCTCACTGAGTGCACACTATTTCAGTTTCGGACCCAATAAACAAAGCTGTAGGCTGTGTAACAGTGAAGACAATAGGAATCGGATGAAGAAAACAAGCCCTTTATTAAAACGCCCGACTCTGGCCGAGTTTCGCTCTTTTGCACAGAGCGCCATTTTGAGTATTGGCATCGGACGGCCGGTGTGCAGGAGGTCGCTCCCAGACCCCCGCTGGATTTTTGGCAAGTCTTGTGGGGGTCAGGAGGCCCCCCCCAAGCTGGCCAAAAGTCCCTGTGGGTCCAACGGGGGTCCCAGAGCGACCTCCTGCACGCCATCTGTCCGATGCCAGGACTCAAAATGGCGCCGATTGCCTTTGCCCATACTATGTCACAGGGGCTACCGGTGCCATTGGTCAGTCCCTGTCACATGGTAGGAGCACAAGATGGTGCCGGTGACCATGTGACAGGGGCTGACCAATGGCACCGGTAGCCCCTGTGACACAGGCTATCGGCGCCATGATGAAACCGGCAAACAAGGGTGTGAGAATGGAGGGATGGCTTCTGGAGTCCCCGCTGGACCACCAGGGAGTTTTGGTAAGTCTTTGGGGTCAGGAGGGTGGGGGGTTTAAATTTTTATTTAGGAGGCCGAATAAAACAGAAATCTGTTAAATATGTGGGGAGTCGCGATGCTTTTCGCCTCCCCACGTATTTAACAGATAGGACAAAATAAGTTGCGGATTACAAATACGTGGAAACGGATGCACACCCCTAGGTCTTATGTATGTGTCAAGGAAGGAGCGTGCAGTGTCTGGTAATCTCTCAGCAGCAGTCCTACTGTTCGATCCATGGTCTAAATTCCAGGGCTGACAGCACACACAGGGAGTGAACTACCCTCACAACTTAGTTGGAAATGGTTGCACTATGTCCACATAGACAGGAAATATTTCTTATTGGCCTTGGGAAAGGTAACGGCTTTCTACAAGGAATGACTGGCTGATGGAGCTTTGCAAGCTAACAACAAGACTTTAGAGGCTAGTCTGGCTTGTAACACATACAAACAGGCAGGGACAACAGGGAATATACAGACATTACGTTCTGGAACCTCGTGGAAGCACAGACAGGAGTTTAAAGAAAAGTCCAGTGGTAAAAAGCTCTGTTCTTCTTTAGGATTCCATTCCTTACCTGCCAGATGTGAATGTCCACTATCACCCAAAGGTGAGCACTGATTGGATATGCCACTGTTCATGGGTACATCATTGGTGGATGATTTAAAGCTGACTTTCCTCTTTAGCAGCAGATCCACATGATAGTGGATGTGCTGGAAAACACAGTCTGTTGATCAGTATGTGTTGCTTAATTGAATACAGTATCTGAGAAAGAAACTACATCCTCATCAAGCTCACCATGTCAGTTAGTTTAAACAATGTCTTGTTTATGAAACAATAGCAGTTCTTTGTCCCATACAGAGTTGTATTGTTCATCTTTAGTTCAGAACCATTTTACTGATTCAATGCACTGGCGTTGTTAGCACTGGGCATATAGCGCCCATGCCCTGAGTGACTCCTTCGGTGCCCTGGATCTCCCTTTCTTCACCATTGGCAGAGTAGAATAAGCCTCACAAGGCCACCAGCATATCCAGGCAGTCAGTGGCTGAGGGAAAGATCCTGTGGGGCCACCAGCTTTTCTCTGCAGTTGGCAGCTGAGGAAGAGGTCCTGCAGCACTGCTGACATTTCCCCTGTAGCTGAAAATTGAAAAAGAAGGAAAAGTTCAGAGTGCGCTTGTGAGAGAGAGAGACTGTCCTTGTGAAGTGCCTGTGTGTATGTGTGAGAGACAGAGTACGTGTCTGTGTGTATGAGAAAGAGAATGTTTGTGTCTGTGTATGAGAGAGAGAATGTTTGTGTGTGTGTGAGAGAGAGAATGTTTGTGTCTGTGTATGAGAGAGAGAATGTTTGTGTATGTGTATGAGAGAGAGAATGTTTGTGTGTGTGTGTGAGAGAGAGAGAGAATGCCTGCATGTTTGTGTTAGAGATTGAGAATACCTATGTGTGTGTATGTGTGTGTGGCTTGTTTTGATTTTCAGTTCAGTTACCTGTATGATTCTATTTGTAAACTGCAGTCCCCGAGAGTGGAAGCCTGCTGTTGTGCCAGGGTTGATGGTATTTCAATGTAGTCGTGAATGACCAAGGCAACAAGATCTCAGATGGAATCCTCAGGGATATAGTATAGTTCCCTCCTCCCAACCAGGTCTCCCTTAGTTATAGAGGTCCACAGCCCAACCAGGAAAATATCTTAGGGTAAAGAGAGGAGGTAAACATAATAAAATAAAGGCATATATTGCATTTAATTGTACATAAGTGCACTTGCCTCCATTATACTGTAAATAAGTTTATATGCTAAGTTTACAAGTGCACACACACGCCTCCTGAACATTGTTTATGCATACTTAATCTTACATGGATATCCAATTTTCCATGTCGTTCAACAAAGTTGTATCCTTGCTCGTTAACTCTCTTTCCTTGTACTTTCATATTTTATCCAGCTTAGTATATTATCCAACTATTTCCCAGTTAGCCCCCCATCCTCGTTCATTGTAATTTCCTTTCTCAGTTACTTGTGAACCGACATGATGTGTCCTATGAATGCCGGTATATAAAAATGTTAAATAAAATAAATAAATAAATAAATAAAATATACTTTGTGTTCAGTATTTGCAAACGATAATTTTATTTTGAACAGTACTATATCTCAGCTTCAATAGAATATGCATATGCAAATAGAACCTTTAACCCTAATTCATAGAAACATGCTCATTGCTTTTTCCTTTTTCTTATATCTTAAGGGAGATTACTATATAAAACAAGCAAGAGAATGCATAACAACTATCTACAAATTCAGGAAACAAGCCTTTCAGATAAGTATTATCTTGTTAAACCCTTTTGCTACTATGTTACTTTTAAAAGGCTAATTCTTATCCTTAATGTATTATGAATTCAACTATAAAGAATTCAGTCTTGCTATTTTTCAGGTAATGAAAAGTTCTCCTTTCTGGATTCAGGTAAATAACTTGAGTATTTTATATATAGTCTTTCTTTTTTCTTTCTTTTCTTAATGTCATTTCCTATTTTCTTACTTTCTCTTCTGTATCTAATAATTTGCTTTTCATGTGTCTATTTTCTCAGGCCTGGCTATATTTACTAATGTTCTTTTCTTTTTAAAGAAGACTTATTTGCAGTTTCTTCCTTTTTCAGTCATTGCTGGCTGGTTCTTTCATCTCTTCTTCTTCAACCTTTTGGTTTCCTCTTCAGCCTACTAACTTAAGCTTTAACCAAATCAATAAAAAAAAACTGTCTTCCTCAAGCCCTCAAGGATCTTCTGCAAAATAATCAGTGATATCCCCTATGTATCTTCAAAGGATACTAATGACGCATTAGAATTAGGGCATCCTGACAGGGAGGTTCCAATAATAAGAAAACTAGTCCATGTGCCTGTAACTAAAAACTCAACTGAGCTAAAAAATTCTAACTTATCCCTATCAATTAAAAAGTAGAATGAAAATACAAACAAAAATCAAACTTTGAAATGTTTGTATGCTAATCCCAAATGTCTAAGAAGTAAGATGGGAGAATTAGAATGTATTGCAGTGAATGAAAACATAGATTTAATTGGCATATCAGAGACATGGTGGAAGGAGGACAACCAATGGGACAGTGCTATACCGGGGTACAAATTATATCACAAAGACAGAGAGGAGCAACCGGGAAGCGGTGTGGCGCTTTATGTCCGGGATGGAATGGAGTCCAACAGGATAAACATCTTGCATGAGACTAAATGCACAATTGAATCTTTATGGGTAGAAATCCCTTGTGTGTCGGGGAAGAGTATGGTGATAGGAGTACACTACCATCCACCTGGTCAAGATGGTGAGACTGACAGTGAAGTGCTAAGAGAAATTAGGGTAGCTAACCAAATTGGTAGTGCGGTAATAATGGGAGACTTCAATTACCCCAATATTGAGTGGGTAAATGTATCATTGAGACACGCTAGAGAGATAAAGTTCCTGGATGGAATCAATGATAGCTTTAAGGAGCAATTGGTTCAGGAACTGATGAGAGAGGGAGCAATTTTAGATCTAATTCTCAGTGGAGCACAGGATTTGGTGAGAGAGGTAATGGTGGTGGGCCACTTGGCAATAGTGATCATAATATGATCAAATTTGAATTAATGACTGGAAGGGGGACAGTAAGAAAATCCACGGCTATCGTGCTAAACGTTCAAAAGGGAAATTTTGATAAAATGAGAAAATTGTTAGAAAAAAACTGAAAGGAGCAGCTACAAAAGTAAAAAGTGTGCAAAGGCATGGTCATTGTTAAAAAAAATACCATCCTAGAAGAACAGTCCAGATGTATTCCACAGATTAAGAAAGGTGGAAAGAAGGCAAAATGAATACCAGCATGGTTAAAAGGGGAGGTGAAAGAAGCTATTTCAGCCAAAAGATCATTCAAAAATTGGAAGAAGGATCAAACAGAAGAAAATAGGATAATGCATAAATTTTGGCAAGTTAAATGTAAGGCATTGATAAGACAGGCTAAGAGAGAATTTGAAAAGACGTTGCCTATAGAGGCAAAAACTCACAGTAAAAACTTTTTAAAATATATCTGAAGCAGAAAGCTTGTGAGGGAGTCAGTTTGACCGTTAGATGATTGAGGAGTTAAAGGGGCCCTTAGAGAAGATAAGGCCATTGCGGAAAGATTAAATGATTTCTTTGCTTCAGTGTTTACTGAAAAGGATGTTGGGGAGGTACCCGTACAGGAGAAGGTTTTCATGGGTAATGATTCAGATGGACTGAACCAAATCACGGTGAACCTAGAAGATGTGGTAGAGCTGACTGAAAAACTGAAGAGTAGTAAATCACCTGGACTGGATGGTATACACCCCAGAGTTCTGAAGGAACTAAAAACTGAAATTTCAGACCTATTAGTAAAAATGTGTAACCTATCATTAAAATCATCCATTGTACCTGAAGACTGGAGGATAGCTAATGTAACCCCGATATTTAAAAAGGGCTCCAGGGGCGATCCGGTAAACTACAGACTGGTTAGCCTGACTTCAGTGTCAGGAAAAATAGTGGAAAGTGTTCTAAACATCAAAATCACAGAACATATAGAAAGACATGGTTTAATGGAACAAAGTCAGCATGGCTTCACCCAAGGCAAGTCTTGCCTCACAAATCTGCTTCACTTTTTTGAAGGAGTTAATAAACATGTGGATTAAGGTGAACCGGTAGATGTAGTATACTTGGATTTTTAGAAGGCGTTTGACAAAGTTCCTCATGAGAGGCTTCTAGGAAAAGTAAAAAGTCATGGGATAGGTGGTGATGTCCTTTCGTGGATTACAAACTAGCTAAAAGACAGGAAACAGAGAGTAGGATTAAATGGACAATTTTCTCAGTGGAAGGGAGTGGGCAGTGGAGTGCCTCAGGAATCTGTATTAGGACCCTTACTTTTCAATATATTTATAAATGATCTGGAAAGAAATGCGACGAGTGAGATAATCAAATTTACAGATGATACAAAATTGTTCAGAGTAGTTAAATCACAAGCAGATTGTAATAAATTGCAGGAAGACCTTGTGAGACTGGAAAATTGGGCATCGAAATGGCACAAGAAATTTAAAGTGGATAAGTGCAAGGTGATGCATATAGGGAAAAATACCCCATGCTATATTTACACAATGTTAGGTTCCATATTAGGTGCTACAACCCAAGAAAGAGATCTAGGTGTCATAGTGGATAACACATTGAAATTGTTGGTTCAGTGTGCTGCTGCAGTCAGAAAAGCAAACAGAATGTTGGAAATTATTAGAAAGGGAATGGTGAATAAAACGGTAGGGATGTGCAGACCAAAAGTTTAAGTTCATAAGTCCATAAGTCGAAAGGGGGTCCCATTTGCGGTCAATATGGACATATGGAGAATTCCATAAGTTGAGTCTATGTCCATATGTGCAAATAAAAATGTAAACCCCTCACCCGCCTTAATCCCCCCCCCCCAAGACTTACTAAAACTCCCTGGTGGTCCAGCGGGGTCAGGACGCCATTCCTGAACTCCTTTGCAAGGAGCACGTGACGTCGGCATCACGTCGGAGTGACGCGGCGTCACGTGATTCCCCTCGGGTTCGCTCCTGGACCCCTCGTTGGGCTCAAAAGGAACTTTTGGCCAGCTTGGGGGGGCCTCCTGACCCCCCCAAGCTGGCCAAAAGTGCCTTTTGGGCCCAATGAGGGTTCCGGGAGCGAACCCGAGGGGAATCACGTGACGTCGGCGCCACGTCAGAGTGACGTGGCGTCACGTGATTCCCCTCGGGTTCGCTCCCGGACCCCTCGTTGGGCTCAAAAGAAACTTTTGGCCAGCTTGGGGGGGCCTCCTGACCCCCCCAAGCTGGCCAAAAGTGCCTTTTGGGCCCAACGAGGGTTCCGGGAGCGAACCCGAGGGGAATCACGTGACGTCGGCGCCACGTCAGAGTGACGCGGCGTCACGTGATTCCCCTCGGGTTCGCTTCCTGAACCCTCGTTGGGCTCAAAAGGAACTTTTGGCTAGCTTGGGGGGGCCTCCTGACCCCCCCAAGCTGGCCAAAAGTGCCTTTTGGGCCCAACGAGGGGTCCTGGAGCGAACCCGAGGGGAATCACGTGACGTCGGCGCCACGTCAGAGTGACGCGGCGTCACGTGATTCCCCTCGGGTTCGCTCCCGGACCCCTCGTTGGGCTCAAAAGGAACTTTTGGCCAGCTTGGGGGGGCCGCGGACGTCACATGATTCCCCACGCGTCGCTCCCGGACCCTCACGGAACTTTTGGCCAGCTTTGGTAAGTCTTGGGGGGGGGATTAAGGAGGGTGAGGGGTTTAAATTTTTATTTAGATCAACAATCGCGATTTCCAACGTATTCAACATAGCTATGTTGAATAAGTTGGAAATCCGATCGTTTAAGCCTCATCTTTTTTTTAAGTTAAAAAAAAAAAAAAAGTTGCGTTTTCCATTTAAGTTCAAAACGAATGCACACCCCTATAAAACGGAAAATGTCATAATGCCTCTGTATCGCTCCATGGTGAGACCGCACCTTGAATACTGTGTACAATTCTGGTTGCTGCATCTCAAAAAGGATATAATTGCGATGGAGAAGGTACAGAGAAGGGCTACCAAAATGATAAGGGGAATGGAACAGCTCCCCTATGAAGAAAGACTAAAGAGGTTAGGACTTTTCAGCTTGGAGAAGAGACAGCTGAGGAGGGGATATGATAGAGGTGTTTAAAATCATGAGAGGTCTAGAATGGGTAGATGTGAATCAGTTATTTACTCTTTCAGATAATAGAAAGACTAGGGGGTACTCCATGAAGTTAGCGTGCGGCAGATTTAAAACTAATCGGAGAAAGTTCTTTTTCACTCAACGCACAATTAAACTCTGGAATTTGTTGCCAGAAGATGTGGTTAGTGCAGTTGGTATAGCTGTGTTTAAAAAAGAATTGGATAAGTTCTTGGACGAGAAGTCCATTACCTGCTATTAATTGAGTTGACTTAGAAAATAGCCACTGCTATTACTAGCAACGGTAACATGGAATAGACTTAGATTTTGGGCACTTGCCAGGTTCTTATGGCCTGGATTGGCCACTGTTGGAAACAGGATGCTGGGCTTGATGGACCCTTGGTCCGACCCGGTATGGCATGTTCTTATGTTCTTAAGTTCTTATGTACTGTTGTCTTCATCATCTTATTGTTACTTTTTGCTTCTTACTATTGAAAACCAAAAGATCATTGCAATAGCCCTATTTTTTTTTCCATGAAAGAGCAGTTCACTGCATATGGAATATCTTTACATTCAATCTCTTTCACTCTTTCACTCTTTTCTCTTTTTCTCTCTTTTTCTCTCTTATTCTCTTTATTTTTGAGTTCCTCCTGTAAGACTTGGTGTTAAATAAGTGGTTACATTCAGAATCATCTCTAGAGACAGTAGGTCATTCAATAATCTCTAGTGTTCAGTAATTGTCTTGGCTTTTAAATAAGCTTTCCTACATATTTTCCAAAGTTGTAGTGGGCTATTTTAAATTGAGTGACTTGAACTGAGTGACCTTAATAACCAATCACTGAATTGCTCTTAGTAGGGATGTACAGAGGGACTGCATACGTTGCATTCTGTATTCGTATTTTTTGGGGGGCAGATACGTTGCATTCGGCAAGTGGGGTCCCTGATACGTTCATGCGTTCATTCTTATTTGTTTCCTGGCTAAAATTTAATTAACTACAACCCCCCACCCTCCTGACCCCCCCCCCCCCCCCAAGACTTACCAAAACTCCCTGGTGAGCCAGCAGGGGTTCTGGGAGCCATCTACTGCACTCACTCTGTCGGCTGCTGGTATTCAAAATGGCACCGATTGCCTTTCACCATACCATGTCACAGGGGCTGTCAAAGGGGCACAAGATGGCGCCAGTCGTCCATTGCTCCTACCATGTGTCAGAGGCCAACCAATGGCACCGGTAGCCCCTGTGAAATAGTAAGGTCAAAGGCTATCGGCGCCATTTTAAATACCGGTAGCTGACGGCGTGAGTACAATAGATGGCTCCCAGACCCCCCCACTGGACCACCAGGGAGTTTTGGTATGTCTTGGGGGGGGGGGGGGTCAGGAGGGTGGGGGGTTTGTTTAAATTCGCTCCTTTAGACGGCCGAATAATTCGGTGAATATTCGTTGTATTCGTGGGGAATCGCGATACGTTTCGCTTCCCCATGAATACAACGAATATGGCCCTGTACGTTGCGGATTACCAATATGTTGCAAACAAATGCACACCCCTAGCTCTTAGTAGGGATGTGAATCATTTTTTGACGATTTAAAAAAATCGTCAGATATATTTTAAATCGTCAAAAATCGTAAGAGTCGTGATACAATAGAAATTCCCCCGATTTATTGTGAAAAATCGTAAATCAGGGGAGGGGGAAGGCGGGAAAACCGGCACACCAAAACAACCCTAAAACCCACCCCGACCCTTTAAAACAAATCCCCCACCCTCCCGAAACCCCCCCCAACATGTTTTAAATTACCTGGTGGTCCAGTTGGGGGGTCCCGGCGCGATCTCCCACTCTCGGGCCATCTGCGCCATTTTGGCTGCCACTAATATAAATGGTGCCGATGGCCCGATAAACTCCCCCCCCACCCGACCCTTTAAAATTACCCCCTTAGCCTCCCACACTCTCCTGACACCTCCCCAAAACTTTTTACACATACCTGGTGGTCCAGGGGGGCCGCGGGCAGCAATCTCCCATTCCCACGCTATCAGCTGCACTAAAATAAATGGCGCCGATGGCCCTTTGCCCTTACAATGTGACAGGGCAAAGGTAGTGCCGGTGCCATTTTGAATATTGGCAATACGGCCTGCGTGCTGGAGATCGCTCCCGGACCCCCGCTGGACCCCCAGGGACTTTTGCCCAGTTTGGGAGGGGGCCTACTGACCCCCACAAGACTTGCCAAAAATCCAGCAGGGGTCCGGGAGCGACCTCCTGCACTCCGGCCGTATTGCCAGTACTCAAAATGGCGCCGGCGCTACCTTTGCCCTCACTATGTCATAGGGGCCTGTCCATCCAGGCCTTACATCCCTACAAGGACTTGATCTCTAATGCTGTGCCTGTCCATCCAGGCCTTATGTCCCTACAAGGGCCTGACCTCAAACGCTGTGCCTGTCCATCCAGGCCATACATTAATACAAGTGATTGACCTCAAACGCTGTGCCTGTCTATCCACTGTCCCAGCCTTATGTCCCTACAAGGGCCTGACCTCTAACGCTGTGCCTGTCCATCCAGGCCTTACGTCCCTACAAGGGCCTGACCTGAAATGCTGAGCCAGTCTGTCCACTGTCTAGGCCATACGTCACTACATGGGCTTGACCTCAAATGCTGTGCCAGTCTGTCCACTATCTAGGCCAAACGTCACTACAAGTGCTTGACCTCAAATGCTGTGCCTGTCCATCCAGGCCCTACATTCCTACAAGGGCCTGACCTCTAACGCTGTGCCTGTCTGTCCAGCATGGAGCTTGGATATTTCATATGTTCAACAGTTTTCATGACTTTCATAATACGGGCAGTTATCCCTAGATGTTTCTTAGGTGCCAACATTAATGTTTCTATTGCTATAGAAAACTGCTGATAGTTGTACTCTAGTTCATCCTCTGTGTTCCCATAGTTTACAGAGGCACTGTAGGGTACAAAGTCAACATAGTTTGATATATGTAAATTTGGACTTGAGAAGCAGTTTTCTTATTTCTGAGTGTAGGGAATCAGCTGAGGCAGTGGCTGGCAAACCATGCTGACTCAGCAATTTCAATACATCTTCACTTCCTTATCTCTGACCTTTGCACTGAGTGCAGCAAGACTAGCACATCTTAAAGCTTTAGCTTATAATTAACCCCCACTGCCTAAGGAGAGGATACCTGACTGCCACGTAATCAGCTGCAGGCAGAAGACAGACACATATATGGTATAGGCTTCAGCAGCCAATGAAATGATCTGTTCACACCTCCTGAGCCAATGGTCTAATGACACGTCTGTATGCTATGGCTAAGAGAGCCAATGATGTGATGGCACATCGGTATGCTATGGATGTATGTACAATAAAAGGGGACCCACGGGAGTGTTCAGCCCTTTTTGCCATGAATCCTGCCTGATGTGCCTTCATTGCCGCAACATCTGGTGACCCTGCGACATGATAGCCCCTGCTCACTTGGCTGGAACAGCCTTGGTGCGCACCGCAGTAGCAGCCCCGCTCCCGCAATCGTAAGTATTTCAGCGAGTTTGCTCCCAACATTCGTGAGTATGGGAGGTGAATTGTCAGCTCAGCAGATGTGTCATGCAAAAAAGCTGCAAAAAATAATAAAGAATCATTATTTTGTCACCAGGGGAGAAATAGCACAAGTCAGACTAGGGGACTTAGAAAAATTGATAGGTGAAATAGCCTGCCAGTGTCCATGGTATCCAGAGGCTGGGACTCTGGACATCCAAGACTGAATTAAGATAGGCAAAAGTCCCCATGCGCCTCCACACGCTCCCATACGGCAATTGTTACCCTGGCAAAAATGCACAGAAGCAATAGAATATCTGGGGACATCACCATCCTCTACCACGGCTTCCGTGGCTTCCTCTGCGTCCACCTCAGAGGAAAAACCCCAGGAAACTAAAGACACTGAAATCAAAGAAGCTAGCCTCCCTCCACCTTATCTGCAAGACCCTTCCCACCAACCACCAGCTCCCTGTACCCCAGCTGCCATTGCCTGCGACAGTCGTTGATTCTGCATCACCGATTTGTCCAGGTAAATTACCATCTCAAACCGCTACTCCCTGTAACAATTTATGTGCTGTGGTCAGCATGGGGTTTCATCTAGAATAGGTGAATGGAAATCTCACAGGGGAGGAATTATTGGAAAGGATTCAAGCATTTCCCATCACGGAGGTGCCTAATGCCCAGGGTGAGATTCAGTATCAGTGGTCAGCACTACCTTATACTATTTTAAGGGAACTTCGAAAGAACATCACAGAAACAGGCATTCATTCCACCTATACTCGTGGGATGTTAACGGAAATTGCGAATAGCTATAAATTCATTTCCCAGGATTGGAAAGATCTGTCCCGTATGATCCTTACCCCTGCTCAGTATGTGGTCTGGGACTCAGCATATCAAAGGGAAGCCCTCATAGCTGGTACTGCCTTGGGAGGAGCATATTTTCCTGACCAACTTTACGGGGTGGGACAATTTGCAACGCTGGAAGAGCAAGCAGTGAGGACGCATGCCGCTGCCTTTCCAGCGATCACTCACTGTGTGACCAAGGCCTTTAAGAAGGTTCCTGATTCTGGTAAAGCCGCAGTCTTGATATCACAGTGGCGTTACAAACAAAAACAGTACCAACATGAGAGAAATGATCTAATGAGACAGTACAATGACCTGTTACAAACCAGAATAAACCAAGTGATTGAGCAGACAAAGCAAACCTGGAAGGAATGTTTATCATGGGCCTTGCTATTCTGTTGCAGGAAGCCTGCATATTTAGAGCGCATTTCCCCACAGGCAGTGTTCCCCCACCCATCAGAGAAAGATCCAGTGTATTCTGAGCCTTACGTTGTAACTATAGTGAAACTGGGACAGGATACTGTGTAAACTCAATGTGAAATGGTCCCCTTTGACAAAGTTAAATAGGACCAGATTTAGGATGACTCCCTTACTCTGAGATTTATTTTTGTAGCTTTTGCTTGCATTGCCAGTGCACATAATTTGCATTTTTACTGCAGTATTCATTTTAGGACAAAGTAAGTTAAGATAGAATCTGTTTACAAGAGATCAGCAAATCCTTGCCAGTCTTATTGTCTCTGGTTGATGTTATCTAGTTATGTTATCACTTGCTGGTACATTTCTTGTATAAGGATTTTAGTTTAACTAAGTTAATGTTATACAGTGCCCTTTCCAGTTCCTCTGACTTGAAGAATCCTTCAAGTCAGAGAGAATGGAGTTCTCTCCTCTGTTTATTTTCTCTTGAGAAATGCTGTTCTGCATTCCTACGCTAGCCCTTCCTCTCACTCTGTCTTTCTGTTGTTAACTCTTGGTTGCCACTCGTGGGGGGGAGGGAGAACTTTTGAAAAGAAAAAACTGGACTTAGTACTGCAGTTTCTCTCCCTAATTTATGTATCTGTTATATCTCTGATACATTTCTTTATCACAACACATACTTCATACCTTTCCTTCCTGAATTATCTGCCCCAACTGTGCATTGCAACTTTCAAAGGGGGGCACGAGACAGATCAGATCTCCTGCTGATCCAAACCTTTTTTCCCTCAACCTTCAATACTGAACCTTTTTAATACTTTCAAACTTCTTTAATACTGAACTGAGGTTACTGACAAGGACATTTAATAGTAGTAACAGTTGCTTTAGCGTGTAGCAGACAGAGCTGAGCAAACAGCGTGTAAGTTCCTATTCTAATAATTAATTGATATTGTATTCTGATATTCCACATTGAATTTAAGCTCAGAGTATTATTGATTGAATTTATTGTTCCAGGTTGCAAACTATAAAGTGATGATGGTGCATCCACCAGGAGGCACTATACTATCCTATCATATGCACTATATTGCTATTTTAATAATTCTGTTGTATACTAGTTTTTATTTTTCAGGTCTACAGTCCTCCTGTCTTAAAGAAACTTCCGTTTTATTTTCTTTTTCTAATTTTTATACAGAATTCTGAACTTTTATTTTTCAAACATTTTCTAACACCTTTTGACTTTTGATCTTTGATCTAATTTTGTTTTTGACATTTATGCTAATTTACTGAATGAAAATTAATCACTGTATAAAAAATATTCTCGATAATGGGATTACCCTCTGTTCTGAAAACTGATAATGCCTCTGCTTACAGCAGCCATTCCTTTGCTGAATTTTGTCAACAATGGAACATTAAACACACATTTGGCATTCCCTACAACTCCACAGGACAAGCCATTGTGGAGCGAGCCAACCACACCCTAAAGAATGCCCTTGACAAACACAAATAAAAAGCAGGGATTGCCCCTGGACTTCCCCCTAAGCAGGACTGGCTGAACAAAGTATTGTTTACTTTGAATCATTTAAACATATCAAATTCAAATCAGACCACAGCCGTGGATAATCATTATGGGTCAAGGGTTAGTCACCCACAGCCATCCATTTTGTATAGAATGTTACCTAACCCTGTCTGGCATTGTCCTGTTCCTTTGTTAACATGGGGATGGGGATATCCTGCTGTGCTTGCTCCCACAGGTCCACTTTGGGTTCCGGGCCAGTGTATAAAGCCTTGGAAAGATGGCATGGCATCAAGGTCTACAGAACCCGATCCCAAACTTCACCCTGAGCCTCCACAACCCTCAGAAAGACCGAGACCGAGCTCCCCCCAACAAGCAGCACCAGGTGACCTGGGGACAAATCAAAGCATTATCCTGCCAATCTACACAGCTTTTGGAACAGCAAGGACTTGAAAAAACTCCAGAGAAATTTTTGCTTGCTGCATTTTCTTGCTTGCATGCCAATTCATTGACAATTGTGATGTGCATCTTCTTATCTTGCATTATCTCTCCTGCCGTGGTGATTTCCAAACAAGGACTATGGCGGAACAACATGTACATCACCGATACGCAGAACTTATCACACCTGTTGAATCGATTATAGGGATGTGATTCGTTTTTTGACAATTTAAAATATCGTCCGATATATTTTAAATCGTCAAAAATCGTTAGAGCCGCGATACAACAACAATTCCCCCGATTTATCGTCAAAAAATCGTAAATCAGGGGAAGGGGAGGGTGGGAAAACCAGCACACTAAAACAACCCTAAAACCCACCCCGACCCTTTAAAATAAATCCCCCACCCTCCTGAACCCCCCCCCCAAATGCCTTAAATTACCTGGGGTCCAGAGGAAGGGTCCCAGTGTGATCTTTTACTCTCGGACCTCCGGTGCTTGTAGAAATGGCGCCGGCGCTACCTTTGGTTTCTCCGTATGGAAAAACGATTCACGGCAGGAGATCGCTCCCGGACCCCCAGGGACTTTTGGCCAGCTTGGGGGGGCCTCCTGACACCCACAAGACTTGCCAAAAGTCCAGCGGGGGTCCGGAATGACCTCCTCCTCTTCCTCCATACGGAAAAAACGATTCGCATGCAGGAAGTCGTTCCCGGACCCCTGTTGGACTTTTGACGAGTCTTGTGGGGGTCAGGAGGCCCCCCCCCAAGCTGGCCAAAAGTCCAGCGGGGGTCCGGAACGACCTCCTGCAGTCGAATCGTGTTGTCTACGGCCGGCACCATTTTGCGCCGCCATTTTGCGCAAAATGGCGCCGGCCGTAGACAACACGATTCGACTGCAGGAGGTCATTCCGGACCCCCGCTGGACTTTTGGCAAGTCTTGTGGGGGTCAGGAGGCCCCCCAAGCTGGCCAAAAGTCCCTGGGGGTCCAGCGGGGGTCCGGGAGCGATCTCCTGCCACGAATCATTTTTCTGTACGGAAAATGGCGCCGGCCATACACTGTATGGCCGGCGCCATTTTCTGTATGGAAAAATGATTTGCATGCAGGAAGTCGTTCCTGGACCCCTGCTGGACTTTTGGCAAGTCTTGTGGGGGTCAGAAGGCCCCCCCCAACCTGGCCAAAAGTCCTTGGGGGTCCGGGAGCGATCTCCTATGCTCCTGACCTCGGGGGACAAAAAAAAAATGGCGCCGGCGCTACCTTTGACCTGTCATATGACAAGGCAAAGGTAGCGCCGGCACCATTTCTACAAGCACCGGAGGTCCGAGAGTAAAAGATCAGACCGGGATCCTTCCTCTGGACCCCAGGTAATTTAAGGCATTGGGGGGGGGGGGGGGTTCGGGAGGGTGGGGGATTTATTTTAAAGGGTCGGGGTGGGTTTTAGGGTTGTTTTAGTGTGCCAGTTTTCCCGCCCTCCCCCCCCACTGGACCCCAGGTGATTTAAGGCATTTGGGGGTGGGGGATTTATTTTAAAGGGTCGGGGTGGGTCTTAGGGATGTTTTAGTGTGCCGGTTTTCAATTTTCACGATTTTCACGATATTTAAAAAACCCAAACGGCGACGATCCGATTCCCTCCCCCTCCCAGCCGAAATCGATCGTTAAGACGATCGATCACACGATTCACATCTCTAGAATCGAACAGACTGTTGGATCTGCATGCAGATGCCGACCCACACCTGTGGAGGACTACTGATGCACGCCATAACATTTAATCTTACAGGATGGACTACTTACCCTTGGCCGGGAGGTTATCTCGTTAACTCTCCAGTTGGTAATACCATACTACCCATCGGTAGCCGTATTCAAGAGACTGCTGCACTGTGTTGGGAATATGATCCAGGGGATGGTAAGGGGCTTCAGGTGGGGAAATATCCATATTGTAGCCGAACCATTGTATTACAAGAAATCATGAACAGATCATACTATGATGTAAAAGCATACCCAACAAATATCACGGAATACTTGCATACCTTTACCCACTATATGTGCAATTGGCTGATCTCAGGATGTTCAGTGGGAGAACCAAAAAGGTGTGAAAAGAGAGAACGATTCTCAGATGGGCAATTTAACCTTTGTTATTATGCAGCCCAAATGATACAACAAGTTAAACAGACACATGACTGGTCCACTAACCAGATAGGGAATGTTTGGATGTTATGTGGGCATAGAGCATATAAGCACATTCCCCCCAGGTGGAGAGGCAGATGCACTCTAGGCTACATCCTCCCCTCATACTACACAGTCAAAGATTTACCTAAAGCAAGACTCCGTAACAAAAAGGAGGTGATCAAGAGTCCTATAGATAAGTATCCAGAAACTCAAATATCTAGGAGCCTGTTTCCCCCAATGGGAACAGCTATGAATTACAGAGACTTGCACATCCTAGCTAACTGGACGACTGCTCTATTTAATCAGATAGTCCATACATTAAAAATACTCACAACAGAAGTTTCTCAGATTAGAGAGGTAGTACTACAAAACCGCTAAGCTATAGACACCATCTTGGCTGCTAAAGGCGGTGTTTGTGCATTAATTGGATCTTATTGCTGTGTATACATATCAGATTATTATGCAAATTTCACACATACCATAGAGCAGATGGAGACCATGGTTGCTGATGCACCACTCTCAGACAAAACTCCAGTTTATCCCTGGGACTGGCTATGGTCCTGGCTTCCTGATATTTATGGTCTCAAAAAGTTGATTCCTATTATAATAATTGTAATTGTCTTACTTATTTGCCTGTGCTGCTGCATTCAGTGCATACCCAATCTCATATCCATACTGAAACCTCGCTTTTAGCCTGGTTACAAAGATATTTTGTATGCTGCTTAAATTAAAACAGAAAGGAGGAGATGTAGGGAATAGGGATGTGAATCGTTTTTCAACGATTAAAATTATCGTCCGATAATTTTAATATCGTCTTAAATCATTATAGAACACAATACAATAGAAATTCTAATGATTTATCGTTAAAATCGTTAAATCGTGTTAGTGCGCACTAAATCCAGTTAGTGCGCACTAACAGAAAATGATACAAATTGACACTTTCCAGGTCAGTAAAGGTCAGTTAGGAATGAATATGTATTCCTATTGGCTGGCTGCCCTCTTATCTATTGATATTACCAAGGTTCCCACTAAGGTGATGGTTGGGGGGATGGGAAATGGAAATGGAAACTCAGGAACACTAACAGAAAATGATACAAATTATTGACACTTTCCAGGTCAGTTAGGAATGAATATGTATTCCTATTGGCTGGCTGCCCTCTTATCTATTGATGTTACCAAGGTTCCAACTGAGGTGATGGTTGGGGGGATGGGAAATGGAAACTGTTGGTAGTTGACAAAAAGAGTAATGTGATCAGTCAATATGACTAGAACTTGTGCCCTGTTCCTGATACCAGGGGTGTTGTGATCTTCCTGCACTCAGTGCCCTATCCCTGATACCAGGGGTGTTGTGATCTTCCTGCACACAGTGCCCTAACCCTGACACCAGGGGTGTTGTGATCTTCCTGCACACAGTGCCCTATCCCTATTAATACCAGGAGTGTTGTGATCTTCCTGCACACAGTGCCCTAACCCTGATACCAGGGGTGTTGTGATCTTCCTGCACACAGTGCCCTAACCCTGATACCAGGGGTGTTGTGATCTTCCTGCATGCAGTACCCTATCCCACCTGCATTACTAGTGAGAGGCTGGCTTCACAGACAGGGGGGAGCTGCCTGACCCTCACTCCTGACTTCCCCCATGTCCCAACCAGTGAATGGTGTGTGGGTGAGGGGGGGGGGGGGGGAGGATGGTGAAGTCTGAGACAGCTCCCTCCCTGCATTAATAGTGAGAGGCTGGCTTCACAGACAGGGGGGAGCTTCCTGACCCTCACTCCTCCCCTCCCCCATGTCTCAGCCAGTGAATGGTGTGTGGGTGAGGGGGGGGGGGATGGTGAGGATGAAACACCTCCTTCCCTGCATTACTAGTGAGAGGCTGGCTTCACAGACAGGGGGGAGCTGCCTGACCCTCACTCCTCTCCTCCCCCATGTCCCAGCCAGTGAATGGTGTGTGGGTGAGGGGGGGGGGAGGATGGTGAAGGCTGAGACAGCTCCCTCCCTGCATTACTAGTGAGAGGCTGGCTTCACAGACAGGGGGGAGCTGCCTGACCCTCACTCCTCTGGGGTGTTGTGATCTTCCTGCACACAGTGCCCAATCCCTGATACCAGGGGTGTTGTGATCTTCCTGCACACAGTGCCCTAACCCTGATACCAGGGGTGTTGTGATCTTCCTGCATGCAGTGCCCTATCCCACCTGCATTACTAGTGAGAGGCTGGCTTCAAAGACAGGGGGGACCTGCCTGACCCTCACTCCTCTGGGGTGTTGTGATCTTCCTGCACACAGTGCCCTATCCCTGATACCAGGGGTGTTGAGATCTTCCTGCATGCAGTGCCCTATCTCTATTAATACCAGGAGTGTTGTGATCTTCCTGCACACAGTGCTCTATCCCTAATACCAGGGGTGTTGTGATCTTCCTGCACACAGTGCCCTATTCCTGATACCAGGAGTGTTGTGATCTTCCTGCATGCAGTGCGCTAACCCTGATACCGGGATGTGTGCAAGAAGATCACAACAACCCTGGTATTAGGAATAGGGCACTGTATGCAGGAAGATCACAACACCCCCGGTAACCGGGATAGGGCACTGCATGCAGGAAGATCACAACACCCCCGGTATCAGTGATATGGCACTGAGTGTAGGAAGATCACAACACTCCCGGTATCAGGGATATGGCACTGCATGCAGGAAGATCACAACACCCCCGGTATCAGGAATAGGGCACTGTGTGCAGGAAGATCACAACACCCCGGAGGAGTGAGGGTCAGGCAGCTCCCCCCTGTCTGTGAAGCCAGCCTCTCACTAGTAATGCAGGGAAGGAGCTGTTTCATCCTCACCATCCTCCCCCCCCCCCCCACCCACACACCATTCACTTGCTGGGACTTGGGGGAAGGGAGGGGTGAGGGTCAGGCAGCTCCCCCCTGTCTGTGAAGCCAGCCTCTCACTAGTAATGCAGGGAGGGAGCTGTCTCTGCCTTCACCATCCTCCCCCCCTCACCCACACACCATTCACTGGCTGGGACATGGGGGAAGGGAGGAGTGAGGGGTCAGGCAGCTCCCTCCTGTCTGTGAAGCCAGCCTCTCACTAGTAATGCAGGGAGGGAGCTGTCTCACCCTTCACCATCCTCCTCCCCCCCCACCCACCCCACACACACTATTCACTTGCTGGGACTTGGGGGAAGGGAGGAGTGAGGGTCAGGCAGCTCCCCCCTGTCTGTGAAGCCAGCCTCTCACTAGTAATGCAGGGAGGGAGCTGTCTCCGCCTTCACCATCCTCCCCCTCCCCCACTCACCCACACACCATTCACTGGCTGGGACATGGGGGAGGGGAGGATTGAGGGTCAGGCAGCTCCCCCCTGTCTGTGAAGCCAGCCTCTCACTAGTAATGCAGGCGGGATAGGGCACTGCATGCAGGAAGATCACAACACCCCTGGTGTCAGGGTTAGGGCACTGTGTGCAGGAAGATCACAACACCCCTGGTATTAATAGGGATAGGGCACTGTCGGGAGTTAGTGCGCACTAATCGGAAAAAACAATTTTTAACGATTTTTTAACTAAAAAATCGTGCCAAACACGATTTTCTTCTCCTGCCAGACGATTTCAATCGTTAAGACGATAGGGGACACGATTCACATTCCTAGTAGGGAATCAGCTGAGGCAGTGGCTGGCAAACCATGCTGACTCAGCGATTTCAATACATCTTCACTTCCTTATCTCTGACCTTTGCATTGAGTGCAGCAAGACTAGCATCTTAAAGCTTTAGGTTATAATTAACCCCCACTGCCTAAGGAGAGGATACCTGGCTGCCACATAATCAGCTGCAGGCAGAAGACAGACACATATATGGTATAAGCTTCAGCAGCCAATGAAATGATCTGTACGAACCTCCTGAGCCAATGGTCTAATGACACGTCTGTATGCTATGGCTAAGAGAGCCAATGATGTGATGGCACATCGGTATACTATGGATGTATGAACAATAAAAGGGGACCCACAGGAGTGTTCAGCCCTTTTTGCCATGAATCCTGCCTGATGTGTCTTCATTGCCACAACATCGAGAGCTCTTAAAGTTCCTTTGTCATCAGTTGAAGTGCATAAGTATTAAGTACAGTTCATAGCTTCTGGGTATTTACAAGGGCCTGACCTCAAATGCTGTGGCTGACTACAGTGTCCACTGTCCAGGCCCTATGTCCCTACAAAGGCCTGACTTCAAACGCTCTGCCTGTCCATCTACTGTCCAGGCCTTATGTCCCTACAAGGGCTTGACCTCTAATGCTGTGCCTGTCCATCCGCTGTCCAGGCCTTATGTCCATAAGAGGGCTTGACCTCTATCACTGTGCCTGTCTGTCCATTGTGCAGGCCTTATGTCCCTATAAGGGCTTGACCTCTAATGCTGTACCTGTCCGTCCACTGTCCAGGCCTTATGTCCATATGAGGGCTTGACCTCTAAAACTGTGCCTGTCCATCCACTGTTCAACCCTTATGTCCCTACAAAGGCCTGACCTCAAACACTGTGCCTGTCCATCCACTGTCCAGCCCTTATGACCCTACAAGGGCTTGACCTCTAATGCTGTGCTGTCCGTCCACTTTCCAGGCCTTACGTCTGTACAAGGACTTGACCTCTAATGCTGTGCCTGTCCGTCCACTGTCCAGGCCTTATGTCCATAGGAGGGCTTGACCTCTAATGCTGTGCCTGTCTGTCCACTGTTGCAGGCCTTATGTCCCTACAAGGACTTGAACTCTAACACTGTGCCTGTCTTCTACTGTCCAGGCCTTACATCCCTACAAGGGCCTTACCTCCAGCACTGTGCCTGTCTGTCCAGGCCTTATGTCCCTACAAGTGCTTGACCTCTAACTCTGTGCCTGTCTGTCCACTGTCCAGGCCTTATTTCCTTACAAGGGCTTTTAAAGAACTGAGTGTTTGTATTTAATACAAACTGAGTGTTTGTATTGAAAAAAAAAAACAACCCACAAAAAAAACAAACAAACCCAATAAAGTAGCCAGAAGCTAGAAATAAGCTAGGAGCAGTGTATACATAAGTAAAAAAGTTGAATAGTTCAGCTCAGTTACTCACCTTGGAAAGGTATTGAGGTAGTGTGATTGGGTTTGAATAGGGACCAACATTTGTTAATCAAGAAAGCAGTGAGTCACTCTGGCTGATAGGGCACTGTGTGCAGGAAGATCACAACACCCCCGGTAACCGGGATAGGGCACTGTGTGTAGGAAGATCACAACACTCCCGGTATCAGGGATAGGGCACTGTGTGCAGGAAGATCACAACACTCCCGGTATCAGGGATAGGGCACTGCGTGCAGGAAGATCACAACACACCCGGTATCAGGGATAGGGCACTGCGTGCAGGAAGATCACAACACTCCCGGTATCAGGGATAGGGCACTGCGTGCAGGAAGATCACAACACTCCCATTGTTAGCCATTGTTGGGCCATTGTTAGCCATTGTTGTCCTGAGCACATGCTAAGGGATTTCTCTGGTGGAACTGTTTAACTGCATTGCAAAATCTTCATTCTGGCTAAGTATTTTCTGCTTATTTTTACTTCTTTTTGCTTATTGATCTGAAGTTGTGTAGAAGCTTGTGTAGAAAGCTTCTGTGATTATTTACTGCCTGTGTTTTAACTTCTTTCTAGTCTGTTTCATTTTGTGTAGAAGCTTGTGTAGAAAGCTTCTGTTGATTATTTCCTGTCTGCAAAGCTATCAGCTTTTAAACTGGGAAAATCTCTCTAGTTTGGGGTTAGCTGGCACAACTAAAAAACTGGGGCATAAAGACTGTTTTTTTAAAAAAAAGAATTGACCAAAAGGCAAAGACAACAGTCCAGAAGTGACGTAATCTAACTAAATTGGGTGTGGCTCAGACCTGTGCAAGGTAATCAGAGCAAGGAAGGGAGCCATTGTTAGCCATTGTTGTCCTGAGCACATGCTAAGGGATTTCTCTGGTGGAACTGTTTAACTGCATTGCAAAATCTTCATTCTGGCTAAGTATTTTCTGCTTATTTTTACTTCTTTTTGCTTATTGATCTGAAGTTGTGTAGAAGCTTGTGTAGAAAGCTTCTGTGATTATTTACTGCCTGTGTTTTAACTTCTTTCTAGTCTGTTTCATTTTGTGTAGAAGCTTGTGTAGAAAGCTTCTGTTGATTATTTCCTGTCTGCAAAGCTATCAGCTTTTAAACTGGGAAAATCTCTCTAGTTTGGGGTTAGCTGGCACAACTAAAAAACTGGGGCATAAAGACTGTTTTTTTTAAAAAAAAGAATTGACCAAAAGGCAAAGACAACAGTCCAGAAGTGACGTAATCTAACTAAATTGGGTGTGGCTCAGACCTGTGCAAGGTAATCAGAGCAAGGAAGGGAGCCATTGTTAGCCATTGTTGTCCTGAGCACATGCTAAGGGATTTCTCTGGTGGAACTGTTTAACTGCATTGCAAAATCTTCATTCTGGCTAAGTATTTTCTGCTTATTTTTACTTCTTTTTGCTTATTGATCTGAAGTTGTGTAGAAGCTTGTGTAGAAAGCTTCTGTGATTATTTACTGCCTGTGTTTTAACTTCTTTCTAGTCTGTTTCATTTTGTGTAGAAGCTTGTGTAGAAAGCTTCTGTTGATTATTTCCTGTCTGCAAAGCTATCAGCTTTTAAACTGGGAAAATCTCTCTAGTTTGGGGTTAGCTGGCACAACTAAAAAACTGGGGCATAAAGACTGTTTTTTTTAAAAAAAAGAATTGACCAAAAGGCAAAGACAACAGTCCAGAAGTGACGTAATCTAACTAAATTGGGTGTGGCTCAGACCTGTGCAAGGTAATCAGAGCAAGGAAGGGAGCCATTGTTAGCCATTGTTGTCCTGAGCACATGCTAAGGGATTTCTCTGGTGGAACTGTTTAACTGCATTGCAAAATCTTCATTCTGGCTAAGTATTTTCTGCTTATTTTTACTTCTTTTTGCTTATTGATCTGAAGTTGTGTAGAAGCTTGTGTGGAAAGCTTCTGTGATTATTTACTGCCTGTGTTTTAACTTCTTTCTAGTCTGTTTCATTTTGTGTAGAAGCTTGTGTAGAAAGCTTCTGTTGATTATTTCCTGTCTGCAAAGCTATCAGCTTTTAAACTGGGAAAATCTCTCTAGTTTGGGGTTAGCTGGCACAACTAAAAAACTGGGGCATAAAGACTGTTTTTTTAAAAAAAAGAATTGACCAAAAGGCAAAGACAACAGTCCAGAAGTGACGTAATCTAACTAAATTGGGTGTGGCTCAGACCTGTGCAAGGTAATCAGAGCAAGGAAGGGAGCCATTGTTAGCCATTGTTGTCCTGAGCACATGCTAAGGGATTTCTCTGGTGGAACTGTTTAACTGCATTGCAAAATCTTCATTCTGGCTAAGTATTTTCTGCTTATTTTTACTTCTTTTTGCTTATTGATCTGAAGTTGTGTAGAAGCTTGTGTAGAAAGCTTCTGTGATTATTTACTGCCTGTGTTTTAACTTCTTTCTAGTCTGTTTCATTTTGTGTAGAAGCTTGTGTAGAAAGCTTCTGTTGATTATTTCCTGTCTGCAAAGCTATCAGCTTTTAAACTGGGAAAATCTCTCTAGTTTGGGGTTAGCTGGCACAACTAAAAAACTGGGGCATAAAGACTGTTTTTTTTAAAAAAAAGAATTGACCAAAAGGCAAAGACAACAGTCCAGAAGTGACGTAATCTAACTAAATTGGGTGTGGCTCAGACCTGTGCAAGGTAATCAGAGCAAGGAAGGGAGCCATTGTTAGCCATTGTTGTCCTGAGCACATGCTAAGGGATTTCTCTGGTGGAACTGTTTAACTGCATTGCAAAATCTTCATTCTGGCTAAGTATTTTCTGCTTATTTTTACTTCTTTTTGCTTATTGATCTGAAGTTGTGTAGAAGCTTGTGTAGAAAGCTTCTGTGATTATTTACTGCCTGTGTTTTAACTTCTTTCTAGTCTGTTTCATTTTGTGTAGAAGCTTGTGTAGAAAGCTTCTGTTGATTATTTCCTGTCTGCAAAGCTATCAGCTTTTAAACTGGGAAAATCTCTCTAGTTTGGGGTTAGCTGGCACAACTAAAAAACTGGGGCATAAAGACTGTTTTTTTAAAAAAAAGAATTGACCAAAAGGCAAAGACAACAGTCCAGAAGTGACGTAATCTAACTAAATTGGGTGTGGCTCAGACCTGTGCAAGGTAATCAGAGCAAGGAAGGGAGCCATTGTTAGCCATTGTTGTCCTGAGCACATGCTAAGGGATTTCTCTGGTGGAACTGTTTAACTGCATTGCAAAATCTTCATTCTGGCTAAGTATTTTCTGCTTATTTTTACTTCTTTTTGCTTATTGATCTGAAGTTGTGTAGAAGCTTGTGTAGAAAGCTTCTGTGATTATTTACTGCCTGTGTTTTAACTTCTTTCTAGTCTGTTTCATTTTGTGTAGAAGCTTGTGTAGAAAGCTTCTGTTGATTATTTCCTGTCTGCAAAGCTATCAGCTTTTAAACTGGGAAAATCTCTCTAGTTTGGGGTTAGCTGGCACAACTAAAAAACTGGGGCATAAAGACTGTTTTTTTAAAAAAAAGAATTGACCAAAAGGCAAAGACAACAGTCCAGTAGTGCCCTGCTTTACCCAGCTTGTCCCAGGCTAAACTGTTTGACTCCCTCCCACCCCTGGGGCTTGTTTCTAATAAAGACTGCCTAGATTACCATTGGCAGCAAGATAAATTAGTACATTGGTTACAGTCAAGGAAATAAAGCCACAAATTACCAAGATGAGGACTATCCAATGTAACTGCTGTGGAGCCTTTATTCTGAGGGAAAGCATCTGGAAACTTAGAGCTTGCCCAATTTGTGCACAACTCTCGTCCTTGAAAATGGAGCTGACTGTGATTAAAGATCAATTAGCTTCAATTAAAAGAATTACACCCACATTGCATTACTCAGAAAATAATTCCCCAATACCACAAACAAACCAGGAGTCAAGAAAAGGAGATCCATTAGGCTCAGGTAGGACCCACAGTCACCCATTCTTGACAGAAGAGCAGCCAACAGGTATACCGCCCCACTCAAACAGGTCATCAGGAAATTCTTTAAAAACCAGGAATACAGTTGGCTCTGGTAGAATTAGACCTGTGATGAGGAGACACACAATGTACCAAATGCAAAAAGAACAACAAGCCTTCTCTAAAATAAAAACTGAAGAAGTTCTTGAGAAAAGCATTGCAGTATTACCAGAAAAGAGAGAGAAAACACAATGCATGCAGTATTTAAAGATCCATAAGCAAAAAAAAAATCTAATTGAGATGGAAAACTCTGTCAACAGTGGCACTACCGCAAAAAGAAATAGTGAAGTGAATAACAAATCTCAACAAATATCTCACAAGGAGTCCAGGAAATGCAATAACCGTAAAGAGAGTACCTGGAAGGCTATGACCACAAATGCTCATAGTTTGGGAAATAAAATCCCAGATCTGCAGGCCCTAATGGCTGAGGCAGAATTGGACATTGTTGCTATCACAGAAACATGGTTCACAGAATCTCATGAATGGGATACAACAATACCAGGCTACAACTTGTTAAGGAAGGACAGAGAGGATAGAAAAGGGGGAGGTGTGGCTCATTATGTCAGAAACAACATCCAAGCAACTGAGCTACAAGGAAGTTGGGGTATTGAAGAAGCTCTATGGGTCGACCTAAAAAACGATGACGGAGCGTCCATTTATATTGGAGTGGTTTACAGGCCTCCAAACCAAAAGGAAGAGCTGGACAGAGATCTGGTTAAAGACATCCATAAGATAGGTAAGAAGGGAGAAGTGGTGATCGTGGGTGACTTTAATATGCCAGATGTAGACTGGAAAATCCCATCTGCAGAAACTAAAAATAGTAGAGCGATAGTGGATGCCATGCAAGTATCTTTGTTCAAACAAATGGTGTTGGAACCCACGAGAGAAGGAGCTATACTCGACTTAGTGCTCACTAATGCAGATAATGTCTCAGATGTCCAGGTGGGCGCCCACCTCAGCAGCAGTGATCATCAAACGGTATGGTTTAATATCACTAAAATAATAGGGAAAAGAACCACAAAGACCCGAGTTTTACAGTTCAAAAACACAGACTTTGAGGAAATGGGGAACTACCTGGAGGAAGAACTTAAAGGATGGGAGAACGAGAGAGATGTGGATCAGCAGTGGACCAATCTAAAAGGAGCAATCACCAAGGCAACTGCTCTATATGTTAGAAATGTAAAGAAAAGCAAAAGAAAACTGAAACCTATCTGGTTCTCAATGGAGGTGGCTGACAAAATTAAAGCTAAAAGAACAGCATTCAAGAAATATAAAGGATCCCAAAGGGAGGAGCACAAAGAAGAATATTTGTATCAACTGAGGGAGACAAAGAAATTAATCAAGTTGGCAAAGAGTCAAGCGGAAGAGAGGATTGCCAAGGAGATAAAAAATGGTGACAAAACATTTTTCAGATACATCAGCGAAAAGAGAAAGGTCCAAAGTGGTATAGTGAAATTGAAAGGTGGTAATGATCAATGTGTAGAGAGAGACGAAGAAATGGCAGAAATATTAAACGAATACTTCAGCTCTGTGTTCACTAAAGAAGACCCTGGAGAAGGACCATCTCTAAACAACAAGAAACTGGAGGGAAGGGGAATAGATGAAAATCCTTTTACAGTAGAAAATGTGTGGGAAGAACTAAAGAACCTGAAAGTGGACAAAGCCATGGGGCCTGATGGGATTCGTCCAAGGATATTGAGGGAGCTCAGAGATGTTCTGGCGGGTCCGCTGTGTGACCTGTTCAATAGATCCCTAGAAACGGGAGTGGTGCCGAATGATTGGAGAAGAGCGGTGGTGGTCCCGCTTCACAAGAGTGGGAACAGGGAAGAGGCAGGCAACTACAGACCGGTTAGCCTCACTTCGGTGGTGGGAAAAGTAATGGAGTCACTGCTGAAAGAGAGAATAGTCAACTATCTACAGTCTGGAGAATTGATGGACCAGAGGCAGCATGGATTCACCAGGGGAAGATCCTGTCAGACAAATTTGATTGACTTTTTTGACTGGGTAACCAAGGAATTGGATCAAGGAAGAGCACTAGATGTCATCTACTTGGATTTCAGCAAAGCTTTTGATACGGTTCCGCACAGGAGACTGGTGAATAAAACGAGAAGCTTGGGAGTGAGTGCCGATGTGGTGACCTGGATTGCAAATTGGTTGACGGACAGAAAACAATGTGTGATGGTAAATGGAGCCTTCTCTGAAGAGAGAGCGGTTTTAAGTGGTGTGCCGCAAGGATCGGTGTTGGGACCGGTCCTGTTCAATATCTTTGTGAGCGACATTGCAGACGGGATAGAAGGTAAGGTTTGTCTTTTTGCGGATGACACTAAGATCTGCAACAGAGTGGACACGCCGGAAGGAGTGGAGAGAATGAGACGGGATCTAAGGAAACTGGAAGAGTGGTCGAAGATATGGCAGCTGAGATTCAATGCCAAGAAGTGCAAAGTCATGCATATGGGGAGTGGAAATCCGAATGAACTGTACTCGATGGGGGGGGAAAAGCTGATGTACACGGAGCAGGAGAGGGACCTTGGGGTGATAGTGTCTAATGATGTGAAGACAGCGAAACAATGCGACAAGGCGATAGCAAAAGCCAGAAGAATGCTGGGCTGCATAGAGAGAGGAATATCGAGTAAGAAAAGGGAAGTGATTATTCCCTTGTACAGGTCCTTGGTGAGGCCTCACCTGGAGTACTGTGTTCAGTTCTGGAGACCGTATCTACAAAAAGACAAAGACAAGATGGAAGCGGTACAGAGAAGGGCGACCAGGAAGGTGGAGGATCTTCATAGGATGACGTACGAGGAGAGATTGAAGAATCTAAATATGTACACCCTGGAGGAGAGGAGGAGCAGAGGTGATATGATACAGACTTTCAGATACTTGAAAGGTTTTAATGATCCAAAAACAACGACAAACCTCTTCCGTAGGAAAATAATCAGCAGAACCAGGGGTCACGATTTGAGGCTCCAGGGAGGAAGATTCAGAACCAATGTCAGGAAGTATTTCTTCACGGAGAGGGTGGTGGATGCCTGGAATGCCCTTCCAGAGGAAGTGGTGAAGACCAGAACTGTGAAAGACTTCAAAGGGGCGTGGGATAAACACTGCGGATCCATAAAGTCAAGAGGCCGCCAATGAAGAGTGGGTGACTCGCCAGAATGATGGCTATTGACACAATACCCTTATTAAATAAACATACACATGCTTACTGTGACTCCTACATCGCTCTAAGCTTCAACAGCAAGAGGTAATGGAAAAAAAGGATTTGCACTCATAAAGAGGGGAGTAGCTGGCTTGTTACGGCGGTTACTACCCCAAACCAAATATGCCTGATACTTCACTTTCAATGCATATACAGCATAGCTCTCTGCTTCAATGACAGGGGAGAAGAATAACTGATACTTCACACATCCAGCAGAGCTCTCTGCTACAACGGCAAAGGAGAAGAAAAAGGGTTCGCACTCAAAACGCGGGGAGTAGCTGGCTTGTTACGGCAGTTACTACCCCAAACCAAATGTGCCTGATACTTCACTTTCCATGCATATCCAGCATGGTTCTCTGCTGCATCGGCATGGGAGAAAGACTGATACACCACGCATTTCCAGCATAGCTCTCTGCTTCAACGGCAGGGGGAAAAAAAAAAAAACAAAAACAAAAACAAAAAACTGATGCTTCACGCATATCCTGCATAGCTTCAACGACAGGGGTGAAGAAAAAAAAAAGGATTCGCAATCACAAAGCGAGGAGTAGCTGGCTTGTTACGGCGGTTACTACCCCAACCAATGTGCCTGATACTTCACTTTCAAGGCATATCCAGCATGGCTCTCTGCTTCTACAGCAGGGGAGAAGAAAAAAAAAACCAACAAGAGCTGTACAACATAGTCTAGGTAAAACAAATAAGCATGGGTGTAGCTTGCTTATCGCAGCGGTTACTGCCCCTACTACCCCTAACTAATCAAGCTAGATATTTCACTTGCATGCAGCTCCATCACTGCTCTCTACATTAATGGTGGGGGTGGAAGGGGAATAGAACAAGGAGCTAAGAGTAACAGATAAGAATGAGAGAAAAAATGTGTGAGGCTTGCTGGGCAGACTGGATGGGCCATTCGGTCTTCTTCTGCCGTCATTTCTATGTTTCTATGTTTCTAAGTTAATTCACTGATATAATAAATCAATAAAAAATTGAGTAGGTTGATAAAATAGATCTAGTAGATTGAATAAAGAGCTGATGTGTCTCCTCTCCTCACACCAAACAAAAGCAACACACAAGCAGAGAAGCCCTTCTTATAAGGCTTAGCTGGTGAGTAAAAGTAGGAGGGAAAGTAAACATACTGGCCACTTCAAAAATACACTTACCTACAATTTCCATATACATATATTCGAAGTGTGTATAATAATTCCAGGACCACCTTTCTAAAATGCACAGAGATTGGCAAATTCAAAACATGCACTAGCATTTCACGTGCCAATGCCTGGTAACAAAAATAATAAACAAACAAGTTCTAGTCACATTGACTGTTCACATTACTTTTTTTGTCAAGCTACCAACCGTTTCCATTTCCCATCCCCCATATATTAAACCATCACATCAGTGGGAACCTTGGTAACATCAAAAAATAAGAGGGTAGCTAATAGGAAAAATATTCATTCCTAAACTGACCTTAACTGACCTGAAAAGTGTCAAATTGTATCATTTTCTGTTAGTGCGCACTAACAATGGATAGTGCGCACTAACCAAAAAAACGATTTTTCACGATAAATCGGGGGAATTTCTATTGTATCGCACTCTTTACCGATTAATGACGATTTAAAAAATATCGGATGATAATTTAAATCGTTAAGAAACGATTCACATCCCTAGTTAGTATAGCTATGTTTAAAAAAGGATTGGATAAGTTCTTGGAGGAGAAGTCCATTACCTGCTATTAAGTTCACTTAGAGAATAGCCACTGCCATTAGCAATGGTATCATGGAATAGACTTAGTTTTTGGGTACTTGCCAGGTTCTTATGGCCTGGATTGGCCACTGTTGGAATCAGAATGCTGGGCTTGATGGACCCTTGGTCTGACCCAGTATGGCATTTTCTTATGTTCTTATGTTCTTATGACTTCTAACTCTGTGCCTGTCCATCCACTGTCCAAGGCTTATGTCCCTACAAAGGCTTGACCTCTAACGCTGTGCCTGTCCGTACACTTTCCAGGCCTTATGTCACTACAAGGGCTTGACCTCAAACGCTGTGCCTGTCCATCCACTGTCCAGGCTTTATGTCCCTACAAGGGCTTTACTTCTAACTCTGTGCCTGACCGTCCACTTTCCAGGCCTTATGTCCCTACAAGGGCCTGACATTCTAACGCTTTGCCTGTCCGTCCAGGCCTTACATCCCTACAAGGGCTTGACCTCTAAAACTGTGCTTGTCCATCCACTGTTCAGGCCTTACGTCCCTACAAGGGCCTGACCTCTAACACTGTGCCGGTCTGTCGAGGCCTTATGTCACTACAAGGGCTTGACCTCTAATGCTGTGCCTGTCCATCCACTGTGCAGGCCTTATGTCCCTAGAAGGACTTGACCTCTAATGCTGTGCCTGTCGTCTACTGTACAGGCCTTACATCCCTACAAGGGCCTTACCTCTAACGCTGTGCCTGTCCGGCCAGGCCTTACGTCCCTACAAGGGCTTGACCTCTAACACTGTGCCTGTCCAACCACTGTCCAGGCCTTATGTCCCTACAAAGGCTTGACCTCTAACACTGTGCCTGTCCATCCACTTTCCAGGCCTTATGTTCCTACAAGGACTTGACCTCTAATGCTGTGCCTGTCCGTACACTATCCAGGCCTTATGTCCCTACAAGATCCTGACCTCAAACACTGTGCCTGTCTGTCCAGGCCATGCATCCCTATAAGGGCCTGACCTCAAGTGCTGTGCCTGTCCATCCACTGTCCTGGCTTTATGTCCCAACAAGGGCTTAACCTCTAATGCTGTGCCTGTCCATCCAGGCTTTACATCCCTACAATGGTCTGACCTCTAAAGCTGTGCCTGTCTGTCAAGGATGTACCTCCTTACAAGGGCTTGACATCTAATGCTGTGACTGTCCGTCCACTGTCCAGGCCTTATGTCCCTATAAGGGCTTGACCTCTAACACTGTGCCTGTCCGTCCACTGTCCATGCCTTACATCCCTACAAGGGCCTGTCCTCAAACTCTGTGCCTGTCTGTCCAGGCTGTATGTCTCTACAAGGGCCTGACCTCAAATGCTGTGCCTGTCCATCCAGGCCGTACATTCCTACAAGTGCCTGACCTCAAAAGCTGTGCCTTTCCATCCAGGCCATACATCTCTACAAGGGCTTGACCTCAAACGCTGTGCCTGTCCATCCACTGTCCAGGCCTTATGTCCCTATAAGGGCTTGACATCTAACGCTGTGCCTATCCATCCACTGTCCAGGCCTTATGTCCCTAGAAGGGCTTGACCTCTAATTGTTGAGTTTGTGGATCTTTGAGCTGGCTAGAGATGATGATGGTGCATCATGAGAAGGCCCACAGTGGGAGTTATAGCCGGGAGGCGGTTCAAGTCAGGAGACCCACCGAATGTTCACCACTGGAAGCCCGAGATCCCCCCGGCAGGAGCCCTTGAGGGTCCGAGCCATTTGGACTTGTATGCAGTCTCCTGAATGTGAGTACCTGAAGAGTAGTCCAGGAGTTGCTGAGCGGAGAAGTAGCAGGAACCAGGAGACCAACTGGAACTTCACCACTGGAAGCCTGAGGTCCCCCCAGGAGGAGCCCGTGAGGACCCGAGCGCTTGGACTTAGGCGAGATATCTGGAATGGAGCTAACCAGGTGGTGAACCCGCCTGAAAAACAGGTTTGAAATTTGGTTCAATCCGAGAAAAGAAGGATGTTACAACTTGATTGAGCTTGCTCTTAAGAGAAGATAATTATGCACATTTCTCAGAGTGGTGGGCTCTTTTGAAAAATAACAAAATTTGTAATGATTTTAGGGTGGATTTATATGTTATAGGAAAAAGGTATGCTGTTATGTGGATGTTTTTGATAAAAAGATTGTGAAAAAATATAGAGAAATAAAAAGTTTAAAAAATAAGTGGGATGTAGTTGATGTATCCTCATACAGAGACTCTCAGGTCCTCTGTCTCTCTCTGTCTCTCTCTCTCCTTGCTGCAATAACAGCTGCAATTGTGCACTACAGCCCCTGATAATATTCCATGCATGTGTTAAAAACAAATAATGTGCCATGCATTGCAATATTATTATTTATCAGGTACTATATTTATTAGGGATGTGCATTTGTTTGTGAGAAATAGGAAATAGAGACAATATTTCCTATTTTGTTGCATTTCGGGGGGGGGGGGGGGGCAACGAAACGATAAGAAAACCCACAAAAAGGGAGAGAAAGGGTGCATTAAAAAAAGAAAAAAAACCCACACCCACCCTAACCCTTCACATTTAATTAATTGCAACCCACCACCCTCCCGACCCCCCAAGACTTGCCCGACCCCCTCCCCCCAAGACTTACCAAAACTCCCTGGTGGTCCAGTGGGGTCCTGGGAGCAATCTCCTCCTCTCGGACCATTGGCTGGCACTAATCAAAATGGCGCCAAAGGCCCTTTGCCCTTACCATGTGACAGGGGCTATCGGTGCCATTGGTCGGCCCCTGTTACATGGTAGCAGCAATGGATGGCCCATGCCATTTGTTCCATTAAACCATATGTTCCATTAAACCATATATGTTCTGTGATTTTGATATTTAGAACACTTTCCACTATTTTTCCTGGCACTGAAGTCAGGCTAACTGGTCTGTAGTTTCCTGGATCACCCCTGGAGCCCTTTTTAAGTATTGGGGTTACATTAGCCACCCTCCAGTCTTCAGTAGGGATGTGCTATTGTTCAGAATGAATTAGGGAATTTCAACCTGAACGGATTTTCCCCGAAATTTTGGGAAACATTTGTTTTTGGGTTAGCGTGCACTAACGGGAGTTAGTGTGCACTAACCCAAAATTCGGGTCCCCCCAAATTTCAAAGGCCCAAACCGCAGGAAATCCGATATTTCCTGCAGTGGCTCGAAAATGAATTGCATAACCCTAATCTTCAGTTAAAATGGATGATTTTAATGATAGGTTACAAATTTTTCCTAATAGATCTGAAATTTCATTTTTTTGTGTTCCTTCAGATCCCTGGGATATATACCATCCCGTCCAGGTGATTTACAACTCTTCAGTTTGTCAATGAGGTCCACCACATCGTCTAGGTTCACCGTGATTTGGTTCAGTCCATCTGAATCATTACCCATGAAAACCTTCTCGGGAACAGTGTTCTCCCCAACATCCTCTTCAGTAAACACCAAAGCAATCATGTAATCTTTCCATGATGGCTTTATCTTCTCTAACTGCCCCTTTAACCCCACGATCATCTAATGGTCCAACTGATTCCCTTACAGGCTTTCTGCTTTGGATATATTTTAAAAAGTTTTTACAGTGAGTTTTTGTCTCTACTGCCAACTTCTTTTCAAATTCTCTCTTAGCTTATCTTATCAATGTCTTACATTTAACTTGCCAATGCTTATGCTTTATCCTATATTCTTCTGTTGGATCCTTCTTCCAATTTTTGAATGAAGATCTTTTGGCTAAAATAGCCTTTTCACCTCACCTTTTAACCATGTCAGTAATCGTTTTGCCTTTCTTCCACCTTTCTTAATGTGTGGAATACATCTGGACTGTGCTTCTAGGATGGTATTTTTTTTAAATGTCCACCTTTTACCTTTGTAGCTGCTCCTTTCATTTTTTTTCAGTTTCTGATCCTGCCAAAAACACAATCCTAGGAATTGACCTCCTAATTGCATCCAAAAGGATGCATGCTGAGGAAATATTTAGCCATATTAAGGCAGGGCAGTTTTCATACCACCCATTTACATGTGTAAATCATTATTTCCCTGCATAAGTGACTTTGAAAATTATCCACTTGTCACATTTTAGAATTTACACAGATAGACCTTTATACATATTTTCTCTTCCTTCAGCATACAAAATTGCTCATATAGCTCATGTAACCACAGGCAAAGAAAATTGAGTGGCTAGTTCAGTTTAATTTTCTGCTATTGAAAAGGTCAGAGTACTGTGCTGTATAACATCTTACAATTCATTTGCAAATCATTACAGCTGCAGTAATTCTCATTTGAACTCAACAAAAACAATGCATATGACTAATTTCTATAAGATTATTTAAAGTTAAAATAAATGCAAATACAAAATTACTTGACGCACCTTTAAAACTTTAACAATCTATTTCTGTTTCATTTGTAGCTATTTAATATATCATTGCAATCACTGCATATTTTTTGCTGGATAGTTTCTTCCTGTTCCTTTGAGCTCCCAGCTCAATCAGAATAGTAGTTGGGATATGCACCATGAGCCTCCATTTACAACTATCAGGGGATTTTGGAAACCTGTAATCATTGCTCTCGAGTCAACTCACTAAGGGGGTTTATTTATTTAAAAAATGTTCTATACCGTCGTTCAGTATATTACTGTCACAACGGTTATTTTCCAAAGGCTTATTGCATGTGATAGCATGCAAATTAGATTGGGGCAGAGTCGTGGCGGGGAGGGGGCGGAGTCGGCGATGGCTTCGCTGCCAGCGATAATGTTACTAACATTATCGTCAGCAGTAGCACGCCGAATAGCACCACCTTTCACGGTGGAGCTATTTGGTGCGAAAGCCAGCAGCCGGCACTCCATGGTACGAAGGCTGCGGGCCCTCCCCCCCCGCCCCCCATTTTTGTAGGATTCATCATTCTGCGAAGAGGCCAATATTCAAAAAAGCTCAGCTACTAAATTAAGACTAAATTGGCACCTATTTTCAGCCAAACTTAGGAATCCTAAGTTTTCAGCTGAAAATTCACATACAACTAGGATTCTAAAAGTTAGGCCCTGAGTTTCAGATTGCTATTCATTTGCCTAGTTTGGGGAAGTGATGTCACACGTAGTGACGTCACGCCTTGAGCGGCCAAATTGCACGCACAGGCTGAATGCACGCAGGAGAAGTGGCCGCAGCTGGAGCGATCGTGTCAGGGGGCCCGTGCAGGCATCCATCTTCGCCAGCGGGGCCACTTTCACCGCCAGCTGCCCCCGGGAGGCAGGAGGCAGCCCCCGGGAGGCAGCCCCCGGGAGGCAGGGGAGCCGCGGTGCGTCTCCGGAGGAGGGCTGCAAGAGTAAGTTACACCACATGTCACTTTTCTCCTTTTCCGCTCCTTTTTCGCTTTCGTTGCTTCGGGAGGAGGGTAAAGAGGACTGGCAATCCCGAGCATAGGAGAACCGAGTGTAGGAGAACCGTCCACTTCCTGGTACCTGTCATTTCAAATGTAATTTGAAATGACAGGTACCAGCGCACCCAGGTTACTGTATAGGCACTGTATAGCGCTCTATATAGTAAAATGGATTGCGCGGGCCTAACCCTTCTCGGACACTTCTTGGACGGGGCTTGCATTTGCAAGCTATTTAAATACAATATCGAGTGGTAGGTGAGCCGGATTGTGCGTGTGGCAAACGCGGGTGCGCCCGGCACTAACGCAGCTCTTCCTACCGCTCCTTACTGTATCGGCCCGCTTGCCGGGCAGCCCAGGGCTGACTTATACAAATTTATTTATTATGCACATTTTTTTTCCAGGGCCCTTTCTTGTCTCCCTTATTATTAGGGATGTGAATCGTGTGATCGATTGTCTTAACAATCTATTTTGGCTGGGGGGCGGAGGGAAATCTGATCGTCATGTTTTTGTTTTTTTTTAAATCGTTAAAAATCGTAAATCGGGAGAGGGCGGGAAAACCGGCACACCAAAACAACCCTAAAACCCACCCCGACCCTTTAAAACAAATCCCCCACCCTCCCGAACCCCCCCAAAATGTTTTAAATTACCTGGGGTCCAGTGGGGGGGGGGGGGGTCCCGGTGCGATCTCCCGCTCTCGGGCCAAGGCTGTGTTAATAGAAATGGTGCCGGTGGCCCTTTGCCCTTACCATATGACAGGGCAAAGGTAGCGCCGGTGCCATTTTGGTTCCTGACACCCGATGTCACGAGTGCAGGAGATCGCTCCCGGACCCCCGCTGGACCCCCAGAGACTTTTGGCCAGCTTGGGGGGGCCTCCTGACCCCCACAAGACTTGCCAAAGTCCAGCGGGGGTCCGTGAGTGACCTCCTGCACTCGCGCTGTTTTGCCAATATTCAAATTGGCGCCGGCGCTACTTTTGCCCTCACTATGTCATATGTGTCGTCCGGGAGCGATCTCCTGCACTCGTGACGTCGGGTGTCAGGAACTAAAATGGCGCATGAGCTAATTTTGCTCGTATGACATAGTGAGGGCAAAGGTAGCGCCGGCGCCATTTTGAATATTGGCAAAACAGCGCGACTGCAGGAGGTCACTCCCGGACCCCCGCTGGACTTTTGGCAAGTCTTGTGGGGGTCAGGAGGCCCCCCCAAGCTGGCCAAAAGTCCCTGGGGGTCCAGCGGGGGTCCGGGAGCGATCTCCTGCACTCGTGACGTCGGGTGTCAGGAACCAAAATGGCGCCTGCGCTACCTTTGTCCTGTCATATGGTAAGGGCAAAGGGCCACTGGCGCCATTTCTATTAATGCAGCCGTGGCCCGAGAGCGGGAGATCGCGCCAGGACCCCCCCACTGGACCCCAGGTAATTTAAAACATTTTGGGGGGGTTCGGGAGGGTGGGGGATTTGTTTTAAAGGGTCGGGTGGGTTTTAGGGTTGTTTTGGTGTGCCGGTTTTCCCGCCCTCCCCCGATTTACGATTTTTTGACGATAAATCGGGGGAATTGTTATTGTATCGTGGCTCTAACGATTTTTGACGATTTAAAATATATCTGACGATTGTTTTAAATCGTCAAAAAACGATTCACATCCCTACTTATTATACCTCCTTGGATCTAAATTTGAGTCTTCATTCTTCCTTTGGAGTTTCAGACTGTCCTCTCCTGCCTCACACTCTTTTCCTCGCTATTTCTTGCCCTCCAAACCATCCTTCTCTCCTTTTTTCCCTCACCTCTATCCTACACTCCTCCCACTTGCCCTCCATCTTCCCTCCTCCTCTTTCTTACTTCACAATCCTGCCCCCCCCCCCCCTCTTCCATCCTTGCCTCCACTTTCCATCCCTGCTTTGCCCCCACAACTTCCATCCCTGAGCCCCTCAATTTTCATTCCTGGCCCCATGGCCATACTGGCTCAGGTTCTCTGACAGGAGAGCAGTGCTGTGGGATCTGTGCTTATAAACGCTTCCTCCAGCCATCTGTATTTCTCTTTTTCCTCTGTTCTGTTTATGCTTGAACTATGCTGAGGAGAGAAAGGTGCTGGCAGTGGGAGGAGGCATTTAGATGTTTCCAGACCCACAGCACTGCTCTCTGGTCAACATGAACAACAACAACATTTCTTTGTCCCATGACCAGGGGGAGAGAGAAGAAAAAGGCATGGAAGGAAGCAGCAGCAACAGCAACAATTCTTCAGCACCATTGATCCAATCAGAAAGAAGGCTGTGGCTTTTCTTTACCCCAGCGGCATCATCGGGAAGAGGTGCTGATGTCTCTAGTGTTTGGCTCTCCATGTGACCACACAGCTTACAAACCAAAAGAATGGTATTGCTTCCTATTGGCCAAAGCACAGGAAGTGAACATGCATGCAACGTTTTGTTGGTCATTGCAAACCCATGGGAAAGTGAATGCCCTGAGAAGGCCACACCACTACTGGCTGCTCCCGTCAGTCTGAGGCAGTGGTAAGCTCAGGTAGGAGAGTTGCATCAGGTGCTAGATTGGAGGATAGCAGTGGCAGCATTGAAAGTTGCAGCAGTGACATGATAGAGGAAGCCACAGCTAGAATCAGGCCTTAGAGCAGAAACGGAGCTGAGCTTCAGCAGTGACCATAGCACATTGAATGTCAGCCTGCAGCAGTGCTAGGCTCTGCTGACATCAGAAGTGCCAAACAAATGCAATGAAAGTGAGAAACTGCAAAGGATAAAGCTGGAAAGCAAGCAGCACATTAAACTAATTCAGAGGAGTCAGGTCACAGACAGCCCTATCTGTCACGCACGAAAGAGATGAAGGAGCCACTAAAGCGAGTTAAGGTGGTAGGAAACCCAAAAGTCAGACTCCATTTTTAGGCAACATGCTGGGTGTGCCAGTTAAGCCTCTGGCAGGGCTCTTATATGTGAAAGCCACACCAATGTCAAGTGTAGTTTGGGCTATGGTGCCTGTCATCAGCTGTTAGGCCATGAGTTAGATATAGAGAGGGAGAAGAGGATTCATGGTCTAGGGCAGCAAATCCAGGACAGAATCGGCAGTGAGAATGGGATGGCTGTGTGAGATGCATTGAGGAATAGGATATGGCTGACTTACAGGCCGATACAGTACAGTGCGCTCTGATGGAGCGCACTGTACTGTATCGGCAGGTTAACAGTGCGCTCCATTGGAGCGCACTGTTAACCTGCCCTTGGACACGCGTTTTCCCTTACCCCTTATTCAGTAAGGGGCGGAAAATGCGCGTCCAACTCGCGGCACATAATAGCGCTCTCAACATGCAAATGCATGTTGAAGGCCCTATTACGTATGTGCACGGGATATAGTAAGTAAAATGTGCAGCCAAGCCTCACATTTTACTCTAAGAAATTAGCGCCTACCCAAAGATAGGCACTAGTTTCTGCCGGCACCGGGAAAGTGCACAGAAAAGCAGTAAAAACTGCTTTTCTGTGCACCCTCCGACTTAATATCATAGCGATACTAAGTCGGAGGTCCTGAAGGGTGTAAAAAGTAAAAAAAAAAAAGAAAGACAAATTTAAATTGGGCCAGCGGCTGTCAGGCCGAAAACCAGACGCTCAAATTTGCCGGCGTCCGGTTTCCGAGCCCGTGGCTGTCAGCGGGCTCGAGAACCGATGCAGGCAAAATTGAGTGTCGGCTGTCAAACCCGCTGACAGCCGCCGCTCCGGGTCAAAAGGAGGCGCTAGGGATGCGCTAGTGTCCCTAGCGCCTCCTTTTGCCCGTTTCTACCGCACCACCTAATTTACATACTGAATAGCGCGCGCCGGGAGAGCGGGCATTCGTCCGTTCTCCCGCGTTTTTACTGAATCGGCCGGTAAGGTAGCAGGAGGATGAAGATGCCATATTAGTATTTCCCTCATTCTCCAGGTGTAGACAAACTCCATTCTCCATGGACACCAGCCTTCTCTTCTTAGGTTTTCAGGATATACCTAATGGATATGCATGAGATAGTTATGTATGAATTTTGGGATATTCTGAAAACTTGAGCGGATTGGTGTCCATGGGGACTGGAGTTTGTCTACTTCTTTACTCCCTCCTCCTTCCAGTCAGAGGGAGGATCAGATCAGCTGTGAAGTACGTGAGAGAAACTGAGGAGGAAAGGGTTAGAAGTATTCAACTGTTTGCACCACTCCACACAATATGAGAACTGCTTAAACCTGTCATTTTTGACAGACATTTCATCTAGTTTAAATAATGACAGTAAGAAAATGGATACTGTTAAGCACAGACGTTTTGTATTTAGATGTGTTTAGTATTTTATAAAACATTTTCACAGCTAATGATATTCCATCTTTTACAGAAAGTAATTCTGGCCACTTATAAGTAGTGTGGAAAGATGGGAAATGAAAGTGTACAATAATAACTGCCATGTTGAATTACACATATCTGCAACTGCATCAAAACAAATGAGCCCATGTTAGCAAATATGGGAGTATCTAGAGCTTAACCACTGAATTTGTGATTTTTTTTTTTTTCAGAATCGTTTTGGTGACTTTTGGTAAAATGGGTGAATTTTAATTTAGGAGCACAAAACCCAAGTTTAAATATCAATGCAAAAAGCAAAAGGAACTCGTCCCTTAATTTGGGAATGTGTGCCAGCATTTGAAGCAGTTCTGTCTACTGAAACAAGACAAACAGCCAGGGCCACTGGCAACTGGAAGAAGTGCTACTGATCTGAGAGTTTTCGGTGCAGGAGCCTTCATGTGCTTGTTCCTTCTGTTATACACCATGTTTTTCCGGCTTGCACTATCTATTCATGTTCAAAGCTGCACGACTCTAATGGGAATATCAGCAATTAATCATTCTTAAGATATATCCTCTTCTCATAAGCCAATGGCAGAGAACAATAGTTTGACCTTCACTTCCATTTGTTCAAATTAACAAGTTTAAAAAAAAAGGTTTTCTAGCTGCAGTTTTAAACCCCTATTGGACAGATGGTAAAGTAGTAACAATTACTGCTGGCAAGTCTATTAATTAAATCATTGGAATTACTCAATCAATATAAGAAAAGAAGTACTATGTTTTAGCAATGACTCATCAAGTATTTCATGCCTGAAAGCTTCATCCACTCAAGGAGAAAATATGTTTTGCTATTGGCATTTTAAGGCTGGTTCTTTGTTAGATAACACACTAGCAAACACAGGAAAGCATCTCATGCATCACTGGTTTGCTTCTCTCTGGACATCCTAGGAGGACTTAGAATCAAGATATAGGTACATTTCCTCAAATACATACAGAAAAAAATTAGAATTTGTAGATAAATTATATATAGATTTTATTATTTTGACCTTTACATATGTTACACTTTTTCTGTTATGATGCCCATGCCAGTCTTTAAATGAGATGAGCCTTAATCTTCTATTATTATTGGCTTTAGGTACTAGGAGTGAAGAAGTAGCCTGGGAACCAGGGTTCAAATCTTACTGATGCTTCTTGAGCAAATCATTTCACCCTGCATGATTCTACTTGTTATTAAGTTCTGACTATGGATCTGACTGTTAGTTTGTGAGCGTATAGTAAGTGAATCACTGAAGATGCATTGTGAGATGGGCTTTCTATTTAAAAATAATTTTAATTTCTTAATAAAACATCACTGTGCTTCCTGTTTTTTTTTTTTAATGTGTAAGCTAATATTTATAAACATTCCACATGTCCGCCAGGATGCCCGATTATTTTTTCAAATGATTCACTGTTGGAACATCTGTCTCAATATGTAGATATTTTTTTACACAATACCTTGAAATCTTTGGCCCAGTTCATGGCGGCAGTCAAAAAGGCAAATAGAATGTTATGAATTAATTGGAAAGGAATAGAAAATAAAACTGAGATAATCATCTTGCCCCTATATAGAGCCATTGTGCAACTGAACCTTGAATGCAGTTCTGGTTGCTCCATCTCAAAAAGGAAATAACAGACATAGAAAAGATATAGAGAAGAGCAACAAAAATGATAAAGGGGATGGAAATGTGCCCTTATGGAGAAAGATTAAATAGATTAGGTCTCTATAGCTTTGAAAAAAAAATGACTGAGATGGGAGATGATTGAAATTTATAAAGCCATGAGGGGGGTGGAATGGGTAAATAGGGAATGGTTACTCTTTCAGACTACAAAAGGACTAGAGAATACTCCCTGAAAATAGCATCCGGCAGATTTAAAACAAATCGTCGGAAGTATATTTTCACTCAGGGCACAATCAAGTTATGGAATGGTCAAGGCAACTAACATAATGGGGTTCAAAAGAGGATTAGAGAAATTACTGAAGTAAAAATCCATAAGCAATTATTAGCCAGGTAGACTTTGGAAAGCCAGCACTTAACCCTAGAGTGTGATACAAGACACAGATCAACTACTGAGGATCTGCCTGGAACTTGTGACTAGGACTGGCCATTGTCAGAAACAAAAAGGTGAATTTTAAAAGTCCGGCACGTGCATTCATTGGGGATGACTGAATAGGCTGTGCTCGCGTGCACTGAAAGTATTTTAAAAGCCAGCGAGATACACATGGAGCTCCCGCAGAGCACACATCTTGACATGGGTGTTTTGGGGTGTGAACCTGAGATGTGAGGCCCTCCTGGCGTTTAACTTTAGTTCTGATATGAACGACATGTAAGTTAAAAAATGAAGAAAACAGGCATATCTGTGGGGTGTTAAAGGACTTGTCTCTTAACTGGGTGAAGAAGTATGAACTGGTAAAATTGGGAATAGCGTCGGCACATGCCCTGTTTAAAATCCCCTGATTTAGGCAGTAGAAGTGGGATTTACACACACAGGTGCACACACACTTAAAATTTGGCCCACACGTACACGTGGCCAGGCTATTTTATAACATGCGTGCAAATATGAGTTCCTGGGCATGGGCTGATGCATGTGCACAAATGTGTGCATGCTCAGCGGTTTGAAAATTACTATGCCTATTTTGAACTTGAACCTTGAGCTGAACCAGCAAGGCATTTCTTATGTTCTTAATATTTCCTCATATATATGTGATTCTACTCATTTCTCAGGTTCTTGTCATAAGTTCAAGATGATGTATCCAATTTGGTTCTACCAAACTTGAACATTACCTGTTTGCATTCTTCAGTTCATCAAGATGGAGCTCTCATAGAACTGGAGAAAGCACTGGATAATTGTCCTAGACCTTTTCAAGTTCCTGTTAGTTTTCAAGTAAATTTTCAGAGGCCCAAGCACGCAAATACCGGGGTTTATGCATGTGGCCGGGCTTTGTGCGCCCCGTGTGCATTTCATAATGGGCCCGGCCATGCACGAAAACCCCAGTACGTGCACAAGTGTCGGGCCTCTCCAAAGGGGCTGGCCAGGGGGGGGGGGGGGGGGGGGGGGGGGGGCGGGCTGGGTCAGCACCATTAGACACTGTCCTGGGGAAGTGCGTGCATGCGCAGATTACTTCTGCTGCAGAGGAGCAGTAAGTAATGAAATAAAGAATTTTGTGATAGTTAGATTAGGTTGAAGGGCATGGAGCAGAGGGGACAGGGAGGAAGGTTAGATAGGTGGGTAGGGAAGTTCCCTCGCAGTCCACTCTTTAATTGCAGCAGACTGGGAGAGAACTGGGGGAGGCATGAATGTGTCGCTGTGCATATTTACCGAAAATTCCACCCCCCCCCCCGTGCTCGCCGCCCGCACATACGCACGTGGATTTTAAAATCCGGCATGCATGTACGTGCGGCCATCAGATTTTGTATCATGTGTGCTGCTGGCGTGTGCATGTTATCAAATCGGCGCGTCCATGTGTGCTTGCCAGGAACCACGCACAAATGGACGGCCGTGCACTGCTTTTAAAATTGACTCCATTATTCTCTTTAGCTCTGGTCAAAGAATAATTTTTTTTCATGTTTGAGAGTCAAGTCAACTGTATCTGCAAGTTTCTGGGACAGCTATGGGAACTAAATGTTTTCCCTCTATTGCTAATTTGCATGTGGCAGTCTTTAAATCCAAATGGCTCCATCAATCTCCATTTGCCAGTCAAACAATTTTTTGGAAACAGTACATTCAAGATATTTTTTTTCTATTATTGAAATATTCTAGTGTTTCTTTACAATAATTGTATATTTGACTTAATACTTGTGATACCCATTAACAATTTTCATTACAATTTGATATGGTAGCTATTGTTTTTTTTTAATGTTTCGGTGATGAAAATTACTTAAAGGTTTTTGAGTTCTGTGTTTCAAAAACCTACTAATTGGAATACTATTCAAGTTTTCACCCTTTGCACCCACTTAACAACATACCTTTTTATCTATTTTTATTTTGTTGTTCTCTGTGTTCTCAAACACATAAATTTAAATGCCAAGCATGAGTTTTTACAGCTAGATTTATTCAATAGGGATATCCCATGCCTATTATTCATAGGTCTTATGAACATGCCTTATTTTCAGATCTTTCCTTGTTACTTCCGTCAAATTTTAATAATTCTAGTGATTCACCAGTTATAATCTGCATGATGAGGTATTTAAATTTTTCATCAAAAATTGCTTCAAATTTCAGGAAACACTGGCAGATTTTGTCTTTGCATGAATGCTTTAATCTACCTCTTTGTTTTGCCTAAACCAGAATCATAATTTATGGCATATGTTAGTTCCTTCAGTGTTACCCACATTGACAGTATCTCCATCAAGTGAGTCAGTGAAGATGGGTTGTTTGTGGAAATTATATATATTTTTTTCCAGTTATGTTGCAGTTCACTGACTCTGAATATTTTACTTTACAACATCGTTTTGTGTTTAGACATTTTTCAAGTTGTGAAACCACTCATGTTGTTTACATTATATTGTGTCCCTGTAAGCGTCTTTATTTTAGTAGGATGACTCATTAGTTAAAAACATGACTTTCTGAAAAAAGAGTTGTCTTGCCTGTAGTAGAGTATTGTGAGACATGAAAACATCTTTTTTCAGAAGTTCAATTCTGTTACTGATTTTGTTCCTTCTCATCAACATACTGATGATTGGGATCATCAGTTGATTTGGAGACAACAACTATAGATACGTCATCTTCAGTCACTGCACCCCCCATGGCTTGAAGCTCTCTATTGAATGGAGTCAGATGCTGTAAAGTTGAACCACGAGTGTTTTTATTTGGAAAATACAGTATTCAAAAAGAAGGTTGCTGATTGTTATGTGCTCTGAGTGGTGAGGGTTTAAACTGTCATTTTCCTGTGAAATAAACTTCAGTATGGCTATATAAGTTTTGACAGAACATAAGAACATAAGAAATTGCCATGCTGGGTCAGACCAAGGGTCCGTCAAGCCCAGCATCCTGTTTCCAACAGAGGCCAAACCAGGCCACAAGAACCTGGCAATTACCCAAACACTAAGAAGATCCCATGCTACTGATGCAATTAATAGCAATGGCTATTCCCTAAGTAAACTTGATTAATAGCCGTTAATGGACTTCTCCTCCAAGAACTTATCCAAACCTTTTTTGAACCCAGCTACACTAACTGCACTAACCATATCCTCTGGCAACAAATTCCAGAGCTTAATTGTGCGTTGAGTGAAAAAGAATTTTCTACGATTAGTCTTAAATGTGCTACTTGCTAACTTCATGGAATGCCCCCTAGTCCTTCTATTATTCAAAAGTGTAAATAATCGAGTCACATCTACTCATTCAAGACCTCTCATGATCTTAAAGACCTCTATCATATCCCCCCTCAGTCATCTCTTCTCTAAGCTGAACAGCCCTAACCTCTTCAGCCTTTCCTCATAGGGGAGCTGTTACAAACCCTTTATCATTTTGGTTGCCCTTCTCTGTACCTTCTCCATTGCAACTATATCTTTTTTCAGATGCGGCGACCAGAATTGTACACAGTATTCAAGGTGTGGTATCACCATGGAGTGATATAGAGGAATTACGACATTTTCCGTTTTATTAACCATTCCCTTCCTAATAATTCCTAATATTCTGTTTGCTTTTTTGACTGCTGCAGCACACTGAGCCGACAATTTTAAAGTATTATCCACTATGAGGCCTAGATCTTTTTCCTGGGGGGTAGCTCCTAATATGGAACCTAACATCGTGTAACTACAGCATGGGTTATTTTTCCCTATATGCAACACCTTGCTCTTTTCCACATTAAATTTCATCTGCCATTTGGATGCCCAATCTTCCAGTCTTGCAACGTCCTCCTGTAATGTATCACAGTCCGCTTGTGATTCCTTTCCAGATCATTTATATATATATTGAAAAGCACCAGTCCAAGTACAGATCCCTGAGGCACTCCACTGTTTACCCTTTTCCACTAAAAAAATTGACCATTTAATCCTACTGTTTCCTGTCTTTTAACCAGTTTGTAATCCACGAAAGGACATCGTCTCCTATCCCATGACTTTTTAGTTTTTGTAGAAGCCTCTCATGAGGGACTTTGTCAAACGCCTTCTGAAAATCCAAATACACTACATCTACCGGTTCACCTTTATCCACATGTTTATTAACCCCTTCAAAAAAATGAAGCAGATTTGTTAGTCAAGACTTCCCTTGAGTAAATCCATGTTGAGTGTGTTCCATTAATTCATGTCTTTCTATGTGCTCTACGATTTTGATCTTGAGAATAGTTTCCACTAATTTTCCTGGCACTGAAGTCAGGCTCAATGGTCTATAGTCCCTGGATCACCCTTGGGGCCTTTTTTAAATATTGGGGCTACATTGGCCACCCTCCAGTCTTCAGGTACATGGATGATTTTAATGATAGGTTACAAATGTTAACTAATAGATCAGAAATTTCATTTTTTAGTTCCTTCAGTACCCTATGATGCAAACCATCCGGTCCAGGTGATTTACTACTCTTTAGTTTGTCAATCTGGCCTACTACATCTTCCAGGTTCACAATGATTTTGTTCAGTTTGTCTGACTCATCACCCCTGGAAACCATCTCTGGAACTGGTATCTCCCCAACATCCTCTTTAGTAAATTATGAGAGGTCTAGAACGGGTAGATGTGAATTGGTTATTTACTCTTTCGGATAGTAGAAAGACTAGGGGGCACTCCATGAAGTTAGCATGGGGCACATTTAAAACTAAAGAATTTGTTGCCAGAGGATGTGGTTAGTGCAGTTAGTATAGCGGTGTATAAAAAAGGATTGGATAAGTTCTTGGAGGAGAAGTCTATTACCTGCTATTAAGTTCACTTAGGGGCGGATTTTAAAAGGAGCGCAAATAGCCTACTTTTGTTTGCGCTCCAGGCGCAAACAAAAGTACGCTGGATTTTAGTAGATACGCGCGGAGCCGCGCATATCTGCTAAAAACCTGGATCGGCGTGCACAAGGCTATGGATTTTGTATAGCCGGCGCGCGCCGAGCCGCGCAGCCTACCCCCGTTCCCTCCAAGGCCGCTCCGAAATCGGAGCGGCCTCGGAGGGAACTTTCCTTTGCCCTCCCCTCACCTTCCCCTCCCTTCCCCTACCTAACCCACCCACCCGGCCCTGTCTAAACCCCCCCTTACCTTTGTCGGGGGATTTACGCCTCCCGGAGGGAGGCGTAAATCCCCGCGCGCCAGCGGGCCTCTTGCGCGCCGGGCCGCGACCTGGGGGCGGGTACGGAGGGCGCGGCCACGCCCCCGGACCGCCCCGGGCCGTAGCCACGCCCCGTACCTGCCCCCAAAACGCTGCCGACACGCCCCCGAAACGCCGCGACGACCGAGCCCGCCCCCCGACACGCCCCCGACACGCCCCCCTCAGAGAACCCCGGGACTTACGCGAGTCCCGGGGCTCTGCGCGCGCCGGTAGGCCTATGTAAAATAGGCTTCCCGGCGCGCAGGGCCCTGCTCGCGTAAATCCGCCCGGTTTTGGGCGGATTTACGCGAGCAGGGCTCTGAAAATCCGCCCCTAAGTAAACACGGAAGCAAAGAATTCATTTAGTTTTTCTGCAATGGCCTTATCTTCCCTAAGAGCCCCTTTAATCCCTCTGTCATCTAATGGTCCAACCGACTCCCTCACAGGTTTCTTGCTTCAGATATATTTAAAAAAGCTTTTATTATGAGTTTTTGCCTCTATGGCCATCTTCATTTCAAATTCTCTCTTCGCTTGTCTTATCAATGTTTTACACTTAACTTGACAATGCTTATGTTTTATCCTATTTTCTTCAGATAGATCCTTCTTCTGATTTTTTTTTTAATTTTATTTTTATTAAACTTTTCATTTTCAAACAAATATTACACAGATTGTACAATCACTAATACTAAGTAAATAACTCCCAAGGTTGATTTACATTTACATTCTGTGAAAGCTACGCATTTGACTTTTAGTAATTGCAGAGCCTGGCTAATAGAAAGAGCAGTGAATAAACGAAATACATTTAACTAATATTGTGTCTAAACCATATCAGTTTTCAATTTTTCCCTATAACTAAAGCTTAGGATGAAATTAAGACTCTAGGTATATGCGTAATTGTTCTGGGTAATTAAATGCATACCTCATATTCTGGTATAAAAGAACACATTTACAAGGAAATTGTAAAATGAATTTAGCTCCTCTTTGTATAACCTGTTCTCGTATTGTCAAAAACTCTTTTCTCCTTAATTGTGTATCAAAAGAGATGTCAGGAAAGATTCTAATTGGGTAACTGAAAGAGAAGATTCTGAGATTTAAAATATAATCTAAGAATCAAATCCCGTTGAGAAACTTCTGCAAATTGAACAATTAGAGTGGCACGAGTTTTAATTTCCATATCAGAAGATTTTTCAAGGAGTTCTGACAAATTTGTATCATCATTCTGATCCTCCTGCTGCTGTTCAGGTACATCACCTCTTGCAGCTCTTTGAGTAATATAATATATCCTTGAAATTATAGGTAATGTTGTATCAGTATATTTCAGAACTTTTACTAAATAACTTCTAAATAGTTCTCTAGCAGACAATAAATGAGTCTTAGGAAAATTTAGGATTCTTAAGTTGACTCTCCTAATTTGATTTTCCAATTGCTCCAATTTGTTTAAATGCATTTTTTCTGATTTTATTAGATTTAATTGAACTTTTTCCATCTCACTTAAGGGGTGCGCGGCTTTGCCAGGCTTCGCCTGAATTCGCCGGAGTCCGTTGGAGCTCATTGGAGCCCGTTGGTTTTGTCGTGTGAAGCTGCAGGAGTTTCGGATTTATGGTAGCAGCAACCAACGGAACCTGGCCAATTGACATTGTGTCTCTGAAGGATCCTACTTTTTAAGAGGTACAAATTTTTCTTATTTCATTGTTGTTCCCTTTCCTCTTTGTAATGCCACATACTAAGAGGAAGGGGAAAATGGTTGCCTCAACTCCAGTTGTGGGTATTGGATAAGAATCAGCCACGGATTCAAGATCTGTTTGGTAGAACCATGCCCACCAGGAGCAGAAGTCGCTTACAATCTAAGTCGAACACTTGTGGGGACATAAGTCCTGGACGAACGGGCACAGCAATCGAGGACAGACACAATCCCACCTAGGGACATAAGGCCTGGGTGGACAGGCACAGCAGTCGAGGACAGAGGTCAAACCCTTGTAGGGACATAAGGCCTAGATGGACAGGCACAGCAGTTGAGAACAGAGGTCAAACCCTTGTAGGGACATAAGGCCTGGATGGACAGGCACAGCAGTCGAGGACAGAGGTCAAGCCCATGTAGGGAGATAAGGCCTGGATGGACAGGCAAAGCAATCGAGGTCAAAACCTTGTAGGGACATAAGGCCTGGATGAACAGGCACAGCAGTCGAGCACAGAGATCAAGCCCATATAGGGACATAAATCCTGGACGGAAAGGCACAGCAATACAGGACAGAGTTAATCCCACCTAGGGAAATAAGGCCTGGACAGACAGGCACAGCAGTTGAGGACAGAGGTCAAGCCCACGTAGGGACATAAGTCCTGGACGGACAGGCACAGCAGTCGAGGACAGAGGTGAATCCCATGAAGGGACATAATGCCTGAACAGATAGGCACAGCAATTATTTTTTTAATTTATTTATATTTCGCTTTTCACGCTTTTCCAGCACTTCATAGTGGACTAAATTCAGGTACTGTAAGTATTTCCCTATCCCCAGAGGGCTTCCAATCTAAGTCAAACCCTTGTAGGGACATAAGGCCTGGACGGACAGGCACAGCATTTGAGGACAGAGGCCAATTCCACCTAGGGACATAAGGCCTGGATGGACAGGCACAGCATTCGAGGACAGAGGTCAATCCCACGTAGGGACATAAGGCCTAGAAGGATAGGCACAGCAGTCAAGGACAGAGGTCAAACCCTTGTAGGGACATAAGGCCTGGACAAACAGGCACAGCAATTGAGGACAGAGTCAATCCCACCAAGGGACATAAAGCCTGGATGGACAGGCACAGCAGTTGAGGTCAAACCCTTGTAGGGACATAAGGCCTGGACGAACAGGCACAGCAATCGAGGACAATCAATCCTACCTAGGGATATAAGGTCTGGATAGACAGGCACAGCATTTGAGGACAGAGATCAAGCCCACGTAGGGACATAAGACTGGGACGGACAGGCACAGCAGTCAAGGACATAGGTCAAGCCCATGTTGGGACTTAAGGCCTGGACGGACAGGCACAGTAATACAGGACAGAGTCAATCCCACCTAGGGACAAAAGGCCTGGATGGACAGGCAAAGCAATCGAGGTCAAACCCTTGTAGGGACATAAGACCTGGACGGACAGGCACAGAAATTGAGGACAGAGTAAATCCTACCTAGGGACATAAGGCCTGGATGGATAGGAACAGCAGTCGAGGACAGAGCTCAAAGCCTTGTAGGGAAATAAGGCCTGGATGAATAGGCAAAGCAATCGAGGACAGAGTCAATCTCTCCTGGAGACATAAGGCCTGGACAGACAGGCACCATATTCAAGGTCAGAGGTCAAGCCTACATAGGGACTTAAGGCCAGGATGGACAGGCACAGCAGTCGAGGACATAGGTCAAGTGCACCTAGGGACATAAGGCCTGGATGGACAGGCACAGCATTCAAGGACAGAGGGCAAGCCCACATAGGGACATAAGGCCGGGATAGACAGGCATAGCAGTCGATGACATAGGTCAAGCCCACCTAGGGACATAAGGCCTGGACGATCATGCAAAGCAATCGAGGTCAAACCCTTGTAGGGACGTAAGGCCTGGATGGACAGGCACAGCAATCGAGGACAGAGGTCAAGCCCACATAGGGACATAAGGCCTGGGCGGACAGGCACAGCAATACAGGACAGAGTCAATCCCACCTGGAGACATAAGGCCTAGACGAACAGGCAAAGCAATAGAGGTGAAACCCTTGTAGGGACATAAGGCCGGGATGCACTGGCAAAGCAATCGAGGTCAAACCCTTGTAGGGACATAAGGCTTGAATGGACAGGCACAGCAGTTGAGGATAGAGGTGAATCCCATCTAGGGACATAAGGCCTCGATGGACAGGCACAGCAGTCAAGGACAGAGGTCAACCCCACATTGGGACATAAGGCCTGGATGGAGAGGCTCAGCAATACAGGACAGAGTCAATTCTACCTAGGGAAATAAGGCCTGGACGGACAGGCACAGCAGTCGAGGACTGAGGTGAATCCCACCTAAGGACATAAGGCCTGGACAGAAAGGCACAGCAGTCAAGGACAGAGGTCAAGCCCAGGTACAGACATAAGGCCTGGATTGACAGGCACAGCAGTCGAGGACAGAGGTGAATTCCATGTAAGGACATATGTCCTTGACGGACAAGCACAGCAGTACAGGACAGAGTCAATCCCGCCTAGGGACATAAGGCCTGGACAGTGGATGGTCAGGCACAGCGTTTCAGGTCAGGTACATGTGCTGCAGTGCTTATATTACCTGGAGCATAGGAGGCAGTTGGAGCTGCTGCAAGGCTTTCAATTGCTTTTATTCATCCTGCCATTCACAGGGAAAATTTGGAAACCCAAGCAAAGGCAGGTTTACTTTCAAAAACACTAGCCTTTCCATCAACTCTGGTGCCATCCTTGAGCGGTGAGGGCTCATGATATCCCCTGTCATTGAAAAGACACGTTCACTGGGCACACTGGTTGGTGGACATGACAGATATCGCTGAGCCACTTTGGCTAGGTGTGGCCAGACAGTGGACTTGTGTGCCCAATATGCATGTTCCCTGTCGGCTCTGAGAGATACCGTGTCACTGACAGCTGTGCTGATGTCTCCTTTGCTTGGGTGGGCTGAGTGTCACTCATGCCAGCTGCTTTCTCTCTCGCCTGTCGCACAACAGATGAATCTTTATGGGCAACATGGCTTTGGCGTTCTGAAGTGGAGGAGGAGGTACTATCTGTTGCTGATAGAGTGCTGCTCCGCTCCTGCTTGGGCTAGCAACACAACTCTCTGAAGTGCCTGCTGTTTCCACCTCTGCTTCACGCCTAATCTGTCTCTGCATATGGTGCTCATGTTCACGGACTTTTGCTAACAGCAAGTCCTTCACCAATAAGAGACAATCGTACTGTAGGGCAAGTTTTCCTTTCACATGGGGATCACAGACTGTGGCGAGCATGTATGTGTTCTGTTCTGTTAAAGGCCTTAATCTCTCTTCCACCTGCTGCTGCAAAACATCCAGACAATGCAGCACCTCAACTGTCATTCCCTTTTCCTGTTTAAAGGCCTCCAAATGTTCATCCAGTAGATTAACTATAGGGATGATGTCAGTCAAGGTGGCACTTCTGGAACTCAGCTGCTCCATGACATCCTTGAAGGGCTGCAGGGTTTTTACCAGCTGACTCATGACTAACCAATCATGATGCCCTAGGGGATTCTGCACACCTATGTGTCTGCAGCTCCACTAACCTCTCGAGCATCATAAAGGTGGAATTCCACTGGGTGGCAGTGTCTTGAATGAGATGCTTGTGAGGCATCTCCAAATCAGTCTGCTTTTGTCGGAGAGCCTGCCCCGCCTTCACACTTCTGTGGAAGTGTGCTGCTATGTTCCTGCACTTCTGTATTAACCTATGCAGGTATTCATTCTCTTTCTCATTGGAGTCCAACCCCAGAGCTGACTTCACTACCAGGTGCAGAGTGTGTGCAAAACATGGGATGTTCTTAAAGTGCCCGTCATTTATTGCCTTAATCATGTTTGCACCATTGTCTGTGACAAAGAACCCTGCCTGAGGATTCCTGTCTCACTGGTGTAGTTGCCAGACCTCCAGCATCTGTCTGATGCATGCTAGAATATTGGCTGCAGTATGGGCCTGGTCCGTCAGGTGGGTGTGCAGTAAAGCCCACCTCCACCCTGATACTTGATCAGTAATAGAGCTGCTGGCTGCCCCAGCCTCAGCCAGGTCCCACTAGTGTGCTGTCAGGGAGAGGTAAGTGTGTGCAGCATTCATGGCGGTCCAGATATTGTAGGTAAAATGCACTCTCCCCTCTGTCTTAGCTAGCAGCACTTGCATGCGACTTCGAAACTGCTTGTACAGGCTGGGGATGACCTTTCTGCTAAATGTGGTTCTGGAGGTTACTTTGTAATTTGGAAGTACGACCTTCAGAAAATGCTTGAAACCCACATTCTCCTCTAACTGCAAGAGCTGGTCATCAAGGGCAACCATTTCCCCAATGCTCCTGGTTACAAATTTTGAGGCTGCCTGCCTCCTACCCTGGGATAGCGTTACCACACTTTACCCCATTTCCTCCATGCTTCTGCCACATGTCAGGGGGTTACTGGCCTGCCACCTGACTGCTAGTAGGGGATGAGGGCGTGGGCTGACTCTGCTGCTTTTGAACCACTTAACGCTGCTTGGAAGGAGTCCCCTGATTGGTACTGCCACCATCCCCAGATGGCAGTACTCTTGTTGGGTGTTGCCTCTTCATATGATGCGTCATGCCAAAATTAGATAGATGTCCCATTTGCTTGCCTCTGCTAATATCCCTGCCACAGTAATTACACCGAGCAAAACGCGGGTCATCCATAACTTTAAAGTGGCTCCAGATCGCAGATGTCTTTCGTGATCCTCCCTTCTCTAAAGCCTTGGGGATGGATGCTGGCACTGGAGCTGAAGTAGTGGATGCACCCTGAGAAGCAATGCCAGGGGCCTCAGTCACTCTCTGTGCCTACGCTGATTGCTCTTCCTCCTCCTCCTCATCAGTTTTATCTCTCCCCTGCTGCACTGAAGTGGAGGCTGACAGGACTAACTGATCCTCTTAAAGCTTCATCAGCTATTACTTCTTCCGTTTCTGTTGAGAATCCCACATAAGATGATTCTTCATCTGAATTAGAAGCAAACAGTGACTGTGCTACATTGTCAACACTAAGTGTTAGTCGAGACTTCTGTCCCCTTGCTGCTTTTGGGTGTTGACATTTTGTCTGGCATGACTCAGCCTTCCCTTCCCTTACCTCCAAAACTGCAGGGTCAGAAACAGGTGGTGGTGATGGTGATGCATCATGGTCAGATTTCATTTTTTTCTGGATGGAACTGCCTGCCCCTCCAAAGAGTTTAGATTGTGACAGGTCCCTTTTTAACTTTAATGGGGGAGTGGCACTAGTGCCTTTTGAAGTGCCTCCTCTGCCAGTCCCAATCACTCGACTACATCTATCTTTCCCTGACAATATGGATTTAATGTCACTGCCTAGTACCTACTGGCTGCCCACTGTCACAGTGCCTTGCTATGCAGTAATGTGTGCTATGCAGTAGTGTGTGGTGTGCACACACACACAGCTTGCTTGTAAGCACAAAAGAGGCAGACTGGGGATTTCACTGCACAGACTGTCCTAATAATAAAGTTCAGTCTGCTAAACTGCCAGCCCACTGAAGCCCAGTGCACAGAGAGACTGAGTGAGTTGAATTAAACAAACTCAGTTTAAAAAAGCTGGAACTGCTGGCACAGCAGGAAAATTGATAAAATATATTTTCCAATGGAGATTCTAGAAAAATTGAATATATCTCTCCCAGCCACAACACCCAAATGGTCCTTGCTTGCAGCCTAGCCCAGAGGGTGAATGAAACAAAATGGCACTGCTAGCAGCTTCTTTCCCTGGCACAGAGATACCATCTCAGATCACCTAAACTGCTTAAAAAACAAACAGGGCTAGCTGGCACAGGCACTGCAGCCAAAGAAAGAATAAATAGCTTTTTTCCCCTACTAACTAGCCTAGCTAGCAATTCAATAGAGATTTTTGAACTCAGACTAGCTCTGAGTGCAGCCTGCTTCCACAGAGACCACCTTCCCACACCACCCCTACAAAGAAAGTGCGTGGCACATTGCGTGCTTAAGTATATATAGTGCTGGGTCATCAGGAAAATCATCACCGAGCATTGAATGACAGCGCGATTGGCTGCATTCAGTGCATTTCACAAAATGCTATCACTGATATGCTGCATTCCGGTATCCATGCCAACCTGTCCGACTCTTTCCTGTGAGTCACGATTCACAGGAATGGGCTGGTTTTTGGCTCTGGATAGTGGATACACCGAAATGGCATCCTCCGATTGCAAATGGCGGCGAAGTAAAGCGCACGTGCCGTGCACCGTGCAACAGATGAAATGGATGATGTTATATTCGTGGAGAGACACGATACGTTTTGCTTCCCCATGAATATAACGAATAGGGACATATATGTTGTGGATTGACAATACATCGAAAATGAATGCACACCCCTAGCTGATAATAAGCGCAAAGTGCAGAGCAACCCTACTTAGATCAGCCCTCTTTTATAGAGATGTGAATCGTGACGATCAATTTCGGCTGGGAGGGGGAGGGAATCGTATCGTCGCCGTTTGGGTGTTTAGAGTATCGTGAAAATCGTTAAAATCGTGAACCGGCACACTAAAACCCCCTAAAACCCACCCCCGACCCTTTAAATTAAATCCCCCACCCTCCCGAACCCCCCCCCCCCAAATGCCTTAAATTACCTGGGGGTCCAGCGGCGGTCCGTAGCTAAATCGGGGGAAGGGGGAGGGCAGGAAAACTGGCACACTAAAACACACTAAAGCCCACCCCCGACCCTTTAAATTAAATCCCCCACCCTCCCGAACCCCCCCCCCCCCCCCAAATGCCTTAAATTACCTGGGGGTCCAGCGGCGGTCCATAGCTAAATCGGGGGAAGGGGGAGGGCAGGAAAACCGGCACACTAAAACACCCTAAAACCCACCCCCGACCCTTTAAATTAAATCCCCCACCCTCCCGAACCCCCCCCCCCCAAATGCCTTAAATTACCTGGGGGTCCAGCGGCGGTCCAGAACGGTCTCCTGCAATTGAATCGTGTTGTCTTCAGCCGGCGCCATTCTGCGCCGCCATTTTGCAAAATGGCAACGCAAAATGGTGGCGGCCATAGACCAGCGGGGGTCCGGGAGCGATTTCCTGCCGCAAATCGTTTTCCATACGGAAAATGGCGCCGGCAGGAGATCGACTGCAGGAGGTCGTTCAGCGGGGGTTCGGGAGGGTAAGGGATTTAATTTAAAGGGTCAGGGGTGGGTTTTAGGGTGTTTTAGTGTGCCGGTTTTCCTGCCCTCCCCCTTCCCCCGATTTATGATTTTTTGACGATAAATCGGGGGAATTGGTATTGTATCGTGGCCCTAACGATTTTTGATGATTTAAAATATATCGGACGATATTTTAAATCGTCAAAAAACGATTCACATCCATACTCTTTTAAGATGCACAAATTTAGGTGCTCAGCAGGTGAATGGGGGGAGGAGTTCATATAGGCACATCTAGATGTCCAGATCTTTTGAATATCAAGCTCATTGATTATGACATCATTTATATTTATATATTAGGAATATGATTGGAATTTTACAGTTTTATAGCCTTCTGTGTTTAGTACACACACGTATCTGTAACTCTTTATAACCATATACCTAGAAAGTACAGTTGTAGAAAATGCAGTCACGGTCTTGTTGAGGTATCTTGGTCTGAATTAGTCTTCAAACACACCTAAAATGGCTAACTTATCAAGATGAAGATAGCCAGAAAAGTCATCCTATATATATTCATAGGGTAGATATCCCACTGAATATTCTCAATAAAGTTATCTGACTATCTTTAGCCAAATAAATTTAAATCCAACTGGGTATATTTAAATATCACTAGTTATATTTAATGTTATCTAGCTAAGGGTAACCATATAATACAAGGCTTAAAGAATATAGTTGACTAAGTGGCAATAATGTTTAAATAAAAACATAGCATGGTGGCATAGTAGGGATGTGCATTCGTTTGCGATGAAATAGGAAATAGAGATGATATTTCCTATTTCATCGTGTTTCGGGAGGGCGACAAAATGATAAGAAAATCCACAACATTTCGTGTAGTTTTCTTATCGTATTTCGGGGAAGGGGGAGGGGGGAGAAAGGGCACATAAAAAAAATACCTAAATGTACCCTAACCCTTCAAATTTAATTCATTGCAAACCCCCACCCTCCTGATCCCCCCTCCCTTCAAGACTTACCGAAAGTCCCTGGTGGTCCAGCGGGGTCCCGGGAGCGATCTCCCCCTCTCAGGCCATTGGCTGCCACTAATCAAAAGTGCCATTGGTTGACTCCAGTCACATGGTAGGAGCAATGGATGGCCCGTGCCATTTTGTAAGATGGTGATGGCTGTCCATTGTTCCTACCATGTGACAGAGGATGGCCAATGGCACTAATAGCCCCTGTCACACGGTAAGGGGCCATCAACGCCATTTTGATTTCTGGCAGTTGACGGCCTGAGTGCAGGAGATCAATCCCAGGACCCCAGCTGGACCACCAGGGACTTCCAGTAAGTCTGGGGGGGGGGGGGGTCAGGCAAGTCTTGGGGGGTCAGGAGGGTGGGGGGTTGCAATTAATTCAATTTGAAGGTTTGGGGTTGGTTTAGGTATTTGTTTTACAACCCCCATTGTAATTCGGAGTGGGTTTTAGGCTTCATTTCGGGGGGGGGGTAAACAAAATAAAATTGGCCCGAACTGCGGGAAACAAAATTTCCTGCGGTGGGCCGATAACGAAGGCCGAACCAAAAGGTTCAGCTGGATCACATCTCTATGGCATAGTGACCTGATTCTCAGACCCCCACCATCAAGCTAGGGTGAGAGAACATAGTACAAATTTTCATCTTTGTGAGACTTTCCTCACCCCAAATGACATCAAATCTTCACCAACGTGTACTTTGCTGTTTGTACATCTCACTTTACATGTGAAACAGACCCCTAAACTCTAAAACACCACTAACTAGGGTTGTGCACACATTTTTTTTTTCGGTTCATTTTTGTTTTCAGGTTCGGGTTGGACCATTTCAGTCCACTCCCTGAACCCGAAAACCTTTTCCCATTTCTTTTCGGAAATGGACCAAAAAAAAAACAAAAAACACACCCCAACCCTTCTAATTTACTTAATTACAACCCCCTACCACCCTCCTGACCCCCCAAAACTTAACAAAAGTCCCTGGTGGTCCAGTGGGGGTCCCGGGAGTGATCTCCCCCTCCCGGGCTGTTGTCTTCCACTGATCAAAATGGTGCTGGTGGCCCTTTGCCCTTACCATGTGACAGGGGCTACCAGTGCCATTGGTCAGCCCCTGTCACATAGTAGGAGCAATGGATGGCTGGTACCATCTTAAAAAATGGCACGGGACATCCATTGCTCCTATCATGTGACAGGGGCTGACCAATGGCATCAGTAGCCCCTGTCACATGGTAAGGACAAAGCACCACCGGTGCCATTTTGATTAGTGGCAGCCGACGGCCAGGGAGGGGAAAATCGCTCCTGGGATCCCCGCTGCACCACCAGGGACTTTTGGTAAGTTTTTGGGGAATCAGGAGGGTGGAAGGGTTGTAATTAAGTAAATTAGAAGGGTTGGGGTGGGTTTGGGGTTTTTGTTTTTTAATAAATTTGCCCCTTCCCCCGTGCAAACCCGAAAACGAATTTTCCGAATGGGGCAAATTAGGCAATTTTGTTGAAATTGCCTAATTCGTTTGAAACGAATGCACATCCCTACCACTAACACCTCACCTCGACCTCTCAGGTGGCCCCCCCCTATAGAGATATAAATAGGTGCCCAAGTGAGGCCCTCCCCAGAGACTTTTCTCACTCTCTCTCTCCTCCCCTCTCCCTCCCCAAGGCCAAAATGCAATTCCAAAAATTTATTGTGAATTGCATTATGGCCATTTCAACATATCACACAGCTTAACACAGGGAAAAAGCTGTAGTTATTTCCGGCATTAAAACCATGTGATATGGTCCCTAATTTAATTAAAACCCACCCAAATTTCTTCCCTGATCCCACCCACTTTAAAAATTCCCGCCACAAGATACTATACTTTTCACATGCACTATGGTGTTAATGTGTGCGTTAATGACACAATGCATTTTGATGCATGATCTGGTAAATTTTAGCTAGATAATTGTCAGATATTGAAAAGTTGACATTTAGCTGGATACCTTGTGAGCTATCGTCTTAAATGCCTTTGGATATTGGTCTCAATGAGACCAATGTTCAAATGCTACTTAGATGGATACATAGGTCTTTAGTTAAGTGGCAGCCACATTCAGTGGTTGCCACTTAACCGGATAAATCACATATCTGGCTAAGTAGTTAGCTGGATAACTCAGGGGCGGGGAATGTGCATATCAAGGTGATACTTATCCGGCTAACTTAGCCTGATAAGTGCTGATATATGGACTTATCTGGTTAATTTAACTGGATAAAGTTTTAAACTTAGCCAGATATAACTTATCTGGCTAAGTAGTGGCAAATATGGGAATATTCAGCAGCATAACACCATGCTGCTGAATATTCCATGAAAATTAGCCAGATATGTTTTATCCAGCTAACTTACAAAAATGGATATCTTTAAAATTGACCACAATCTGACTAGTTCAAGATCCAATTCAAAATTTTCTTAACAGCTGTCATTGCAAAATGTCAAGCTGACTAAGCACCCATTTTTCCAGACATTAAGCTCCTTGATGCAGGGCATCTGATGACCAGAAAAGTATGTTTTGGTTTTTTTTTTCCTGGAAAGGAGGATTATTATCTTTAATAGAATTTAAATAAGCTTCCCATTCTAAATATTGAAAAAAAATCAACATTTTGTGAGGTAGATGAACATTTTGGGGGGAAATGAATGACAGTACACATACAGAATTGTAGTTCTAACAAGATGCAGGTGATGGAGGAAAGGTCAGCATAGAAGGAGAAAGGAATCAAGGTTGATGGAGGGGAATCACAGATTGCAATGAATTAACAGGAAAGGACCATAAACATTATGAAGGCAATTTCAATAGCCTGTGATGTTGCACACATAAAACGTGTGGCTATTTTTCAAAGGGGAACTAATCAGGCAGATTCCCTTTAATAATTGCTTATAAGGTGGCCATGCACATTTGAACCTGCTATTTTAGTAGGTGGATGATCTTTCTTTTTCTTTTGGGGGGGGGGGGGTTTTAAAAACAGCACATGCAGTTTTGAAAATCACATTTATGTGAGCTGCTTTCATCTTCTGATGTAAACATATCCCTGGCAACACTGTCAGCATGTTGTTAAAACCCAATCATACATTTTGTTGCTGAAAATAGCAGTTTTGAACCAGGGCTGTTTACCTGGGTAAATCCCTACTTACCCAGGCCAACAAATATCAGCGTTCACTGGCTAAAATTTAGCCCTGTCTTTGGAATTCCCCACGGCAACCCTAGACTCTTTTTACCTGGCTAAAGTTTGTCCAAGATACCTGGACAAAATTATGCCGGGGTGCAGGGGGAAATATGTAAATCTCAGGTTTTTTCAGGGCAGCTCAAAAAGTTACTCAGAGAAACCTTTTGAATATTGACTTATTAGTGTTTCCTTTTGAGTGAAAGAGTAAAAATGATATTGCTATGCTGTGGGGAATTCACGCCTGTGTGCATTCTGCTTTTTGCTCCATTGGGGAAGCATTCTGCCTGAAAGAGAGACTGGAGTCAGCGACAAATGGAAATGGAAACCTCAAGATATCAGACACTGCATGTAATTTAAAACCTTGGAACAGAAAAAGAATGCATTTCCAGAGCTAAACCCAGAGAGAGATATTTCCCAAGTAAAAGATTTCTTGTAGAAGAATGTGCGGAAAAAATTCTGAATAATATTGCTCGGGAATACAGGAGAAACAACAGCAATAGTAGCAAAATGTCATTTCCTGCCATCAGGACAGAAACATATTGGGGCAAATTAATTTTTTAAAAGGCATATTCCATGGTGCTTTTAGTGCATATGTTTTATGTTCATTTTCAAAGAGAAACAATGCAGGCAGTTTCTCTTAGAAAGGCACTGAAAAGGATATATTCTGAAACTGACCATATACTTCTACCTGTTCTTTGGTGCAGGTACTTAAAAAGGGGAAAAACAGGGTGGGAGCACTGAGAGGAGAGGATCATCTTGGTGGTGACTGAAAAGAAGAGGTAAGTACTGTTTGGGGAAATTTTAGAACTTAAACGTTTTGGGGAGAACTAAACTATTTGGGGTATATTCTTTAGTGTGTTTGTGTATTGTGTATTATGTATTAAATGGCCAATCAAAAGGCAGACAAAATAACCAGGAGTTTTGTGTGTTTGTATGAAATAGCTAGTCAGAGGGCAGGCTTAAAAGCAGGCGTTTGAGTGTTTGTATTAAATAGCTAATCAGAGAGCAGGCAAAACCAATGAGCTTGTCTGTTTGTTTTTCCATCCCTTCCTCCCACCACTAGCTCATTCTTTAATTTATAAGCAGGTGACACTTTGGAGACTAAACAACAATAAAATTAATCAGCCCTTTAAATTAAATTCATAAATTCCCCACACCTTATCAAGAGTTCAATCATTCCCTTGTCGATCACTACTTGATAAATAGTGACTATTCTAATACAAAAGCATTCCTACACCCATAGCAGCATAAGCATAACTAGGAACTGAACAAATTTAAGATGAAGGCAGCAGTCCTGCAGCAAGAGGGGGACCTCCCAGTCTTTTGCATCGAGTGTCACATATATGATTTTTTTACCTGCTGGTGAGACATTTGTATGTGTTCACCCAGAGCAAAGAGTTCTTATCTCTCAGAGAATGACTGATCTCTGTAGGATAGAGTGGCAGACCTGGAGGAGCTGATGCAAACTAAGAGGTATATAGATGAGACCTTCAGGGACATATTAGCCAAGCCCTAGCTCCAGTCTGGCTGCTCTGGTGCTGCCTTAGAGGTCAAAGGTCTCCTGATCAGAGAGCATCAACCTGATGTAGCAGAAAATGATCCTATGGCAAGGACCTGCTCTCCGGGTGGTGCACTGTCCTCTCACACTGAGGATGTGTCTCCTACTGTCCAGGTTGGAAGGGTTAGGTCAGCCATCATAGTTGGTGATACGATTATTACTAATGTAGACAACTGGGTGGCTGGTGGGCATGAGTATTGCCTAATAAATGCCTACCTGGTGTGAAGGTGGTGGACCTCACGCGTAACCTAGTAGTATTTTAGAAGATGCCGGGGAGGAGCCAGGTACATCAGGGCACGAACAACATAGTAAAATGTGGTTGGAAGGTTGGAAGGTTCTGGAAGCCACATTTAGGCTCTTAGGTAGAAAGCTGAAATTCATAGCCTCCAGGGAAGTATTCTCTGAAATGCTCTCTGTTACCTTGCACAAGTTCCCAGAGGCAGGAAGAGCTCCAGAGTCTCAATGTCTGAATGAGACAATGGTGCAAGGAAGAGGTATTCAGCTTTGTAAGGAACTGGGGAACCTTTTGGGGAAGGGTGATCTTTTCTGAAGGGATGGGCTCCACCTTAACCAGGGTGGAACCAGGCTGCTGGCACTAACTCTCATCTACCCTATTCAACATTTACCTCACTCCCCTCTGCCACCTCCTCACTGACCTTAAACTCAAATTCTACCTTTATGCTGATGATGTACAGATCATCATTCCCATTCACAACTCCATATCTGACGCCCTCGAGCACTGGGAAAAGTGCCTTGCAGCCATCAACGCCCTCCTCACCAACCTTCAGCTTGCTCTCAACACCAACAAAACGGAACTCCTTCACATCTCCTCGCACCCCCCTGACCTCCTACCTAACGACCCTAAACTTAACCTCCTCACAGCTCAACCCTCCGTTAGAGACCTCGGAGTCCTTCTTGATCCCAACCTAAGTATGAAACCTCACATCAACTCCATCCTCAAAACTGGCTTCTTCAAGCTAAATGTACTAAAGAAACTCAGACCCCTGCTCTACGCCCATGACCTCCGCACAGTGATCCAAGCTACCCTCACCTCCAAACTAGATTACTGTAATGCCCTCCTCTTAGGGCTCCCATTGTCTTCTATCAAACCCCTTCAACTTCTGCAAAATGCTACTGCAAGACTCATTACAAACACACGCAAACATGACCATATTACCCCCATCCTCAAGGATTTACATTGGCTCCCCATAATGTCCCGTATACACTACAAAACTCTGACCATAATTCACAAGTCCATTTACACCCACAACTCCAACTGGCTCGACCTCCCTTTCACTGCCCCCCTGTCCATCCGAGCCACCAGATCTACCAACAAAGGCACCCTACACGTTCAATCCTTGAAACAGGCACATCTCTCCTCCACCCGAGACCGTGCCATCTCTATTGCCGGGCCCGTTCTCTGGAATACACTACCTGTCCACATGCGACTTGAACCCTGTGCATTTAAATTCAAAAAGAAATTAAAAACTCTCCTGTTCAACCATGCTTACACAGAATAACTCCCTCCACTCCCCCTCGCAGTCCCCTTTCAGGTAACCTCCTTATCAAGGAGACTTTCATTGTAAATTGTTTTGGTTATTACCTTCTTGTTCTCCTATCCTTCCTACTGCCTTTCTGTTCTTCCCCCCGCCCAGTTACATTCCCCTGTTGCAATGTATTTTCCAATCTTTCAGGTACTATGTGAACCGGTATGATGTCCCCACAAACACCGGTATATAAAAGTTTCTAAATAAAATAAATAAATAAATAAATAGAACAACTTTTAAATTAAATCAAAGGGGAAAACCGGCAATCGCTCAGCAGTACATGGTTTGGAAAGAGGTATCTCCAAAGGATACTAATGAAGCATTAGAGTAGAGTTAGGGCAACCCTACAGAGAGGTTCCAATAATAAGAAAAGTAGACCAAGTGCCTATAATTACACACCTGAGCTAAAAGATTCCAATTTATCCCAGTCAACTGAAAAGCAGAATGTTAATACAAACAAAAAGCACACATTGGGCTAGATTTTAAAAGCCCTGCGCGCCGACGCGCCTATTTTGCATAGGCCGCCAGCGCACGCAAAGCCCCAGGATGCGCGTAAGTCCCGGGGCTTCGTAAAAGGAGCAGGAGGGGGCATGTCTGGAGCGGGTCCGGGGTCAGGGGGTGGTCCGGGACAGGTCCGGGGGCGTGGTGATGGTTCAGGGGCGGGCCAGGAGGGCAGTCCCGAGTCCCCCGGCACTGCGGCCTGTGCTGGGGGATGCTGAGGTGGCGCGAGCAAGTTATGCCTGCTTCGAGCAGGCGTAATTTGCACAACAAAAGGTAGGGGGGGATTTAGGTAGGGCTGGGGGGTGGGGTAGATAGGGGAATGGAGGGGAAGGTGGGGGGACGCGGAAGAAAAGTTCCCTCCAAGGCCGCTCCGATGGTTCAGGGGTGGGCCAGGAGGGCAGTCCCGAGTCCCCCGGCACTGCGGCTTGTGCTGGGGGATACTGAGGTGGCGCGAGCAAGTTATGCCTGCTTCGAGCAGGCGTAATTTGCACAACAAAAGGTAGGGGGGGATTTAGGTAGGGCTGGGGGGTGGGGTAGATAGGGGAATGGAGGGGAAGGTGCGGGGGACGCGGAAGGAAAGTTCCCTCCGAGGCCGCTCCGATTTCAGAGCGGCCTCGGAGGGAACGGAGGCAGGCTGCGGGGCTCTGCACATGCAGGCTGCCGATTTTGCGCAGCCTTGCGCACGCCGACCCCGGATTTTATAAGATACGCGCGTATCTTATAAAATCCGGTGTACTTTTGTTCGCGCCGGTGGCGGAAACAAAAATACATGCGCACGTATGTTTTTAAGATCTACCTCTTTGGGAGGTGGGGGCGGAGCCAAGATGGTGGCGGTGTAGCAGCACAGCTCCGTCGCTGTCTGTTTGTTTCCTGGAACAGCGTTTGTTTCTTGCTAACCATGTCCCCGAAAAGGAAAGGACAGGTCCGCATTTGCCCTGCAGCGCCATCCCTCCCTCCAGGACAGCAAACTATAAAGGAGCTGGCAGCAAACTATTCTAAATTGGAGGAGCTGTGCTCCACGGAGGTGACTACGGGAGGAGCCGTGGTCAACCCTGGAGAGACCAGCTTGAGCCCTCCAGACTCACGGACGCCTCCAGCGCCAATTCCCCAAAGCTTCTCGAGCCTGGTGAGTGCTGTACCGATCCAGACAGGGCCTCGAAGTGCAGTTGCAGGAGCCACCGCAGGAAGTGGGAGTGAGATTCAAGGCCTGGATGGGGCACAGGAAGGGATGGCAGGGCTGCCGATGGCAAACTTAAATCAGGACTTTGTTTCCCCATTGAACGCCTTAAATGGTGAAGATATTTTTTAATTTGAGCCAGAAGCAGGTAGTGCCTTATTCCCCAAACCTGAAGTAGTGACCATGGATGCTCTCTGGGAGCTGATGACCAAACTGGGGATGGCATTATATAAGTACTCTCAACGGCGAGCAAAGGTTTCCTTAAAAGTCAAAACTTCTACCCAGGAATTCAATGCAAAATGCCTAGAACATCAGCAAAAGATCCAGAGACTAGAAGAACAGGAAAGGAAGACTCAAGATGTTTAAGCAGCTTTGGTGAAGGATCACATTCCCCTAAATAGAAAACTGGAACAGTTAGAAAAGAAGGCAAGGAACTTAAACCTGAGGTTTATACATTTCCCAAAGGTTATGGGCGAACAACCTAGAACAATGCTAAGGAAATACATGGTGGACATTTTAAAGATAGCTCTAGAAAATATTCCTACTTTGAACAAAGTGTATTTCATGCCACATGCAAGGCCTAGAGAAGCAGAAGCTGCCCCAGTGATTGATCTGGCAAATTTAACAACTTTTCTAAAGACTTCCACTACTGAAATAATAAAGAGGGGGTCATTTACCAGGCGGATCGCACGCGATAAGGGACGTTTCGCAGGCAAAAAGTCCCTTATCGTCTGCGATACCAAGATGGGGGCGGAGTCGGCCCTGGAAGAGGAGGAGTCGGAGCATCCTCGGAGCCAACTCCACGAAGACGGCGTCGACAGTGAAAAGGTAAGGGCCTTTTCGCTGCCTATTTCGTGCCCAATAACTACAATTTCTATGGTGGCGTTATTGGGTGTGAAACCGGCAGCTATCTCACTGCGGCAGTGCAATCGCTGCCGGCTAGTGCAGGACTGCCCCCCCATTTCGGCCCCCCGCCCCTCATTACCTAAAGTATCGCAGGCCTGTGATACTTTAGAAAATGAGGCCCTTAGTTTCTTTCATTTATTCACAAGATCTTAGCCTTCTAATGAGGAATTATTTTCAAAATATGAGAGCAGAATTTATGGGTAAAAATGTGCAGGTCTTCCCAGATTTGGCCGAAGTGACTCAGGAAAGGAGGAGAGGAGAGGGCGACTTTTATGGTCAGGTATCCTTGTCGTTGCATATTAAAGTTAGATAATATCACTTATGTTTTCTTCGTACCTGAACAATTGAAGGTTTTGCTTGAAAATAGGAAAATATACCATTTCCCTAGTCCAAGAAGGTACTACTGTTGAGTCAACAGAAAGAGAATAGTTGAGTCAATAGAAAGAGAATAGTTATCATACACAAAGCTTATTCTTCTTTTGTTTAATTTCTTGATGTGATTATCTCCTCATATATCTGGCAGTAAGCCCCCCCCCCCCCTTCTTGAAAGTATTTGGGGTCAAGTTAAATGATATTGTTTTTCTTTAATGAAGCATAACTGTGTAAGTTGTGGAAAAATGCTGTTTATTTCTTGGTTTCTGTGCAAAGTGATTAACCTTTGTAATTTTGATTAAATGTTAATAAAGAAAAAATTTAAAAAAAAAAGCACACTTTGAAATGTTTTGCTAAAGCCAGAAGTCTAAGAAGTAAGATGGGAAAGGTAGCGTGTAGCAGTGAATGATGACATAGACTTAATTGGCATCTCAGAGACATTTACTAACTTTCAAAAAAAAACTTAAGACTTGGCTGTTCCGACTAGCCTTCTCGGATCCATCAGACACACAATAATCTATCAACCTACTCACGAGCCATGGAACCATGCCTCTCCGTGAGATGCCTCTTATCCAATACCTCCGCAATTTAACTATCTTGCTCGAACCGAGCTCATTATGACTTTGAGTTTTTAAGTTACTGCCCTGCTCAGGCCTTTTACTCTATTTTACTTCCAAGCTGTAAAGCCTCCAGTTTTTGTTACAAGTTTCTCTATCCCTCGTTCGATGTAAACCGATCTGATATGGTATTCAACCATGAAGCTCGGTATAGAAAAATGTGAAATAAATAAATAAATAAATGGTGGAAAGAAGATAACCAATGAGAGAGTGCTTTACCAGGGTACAAATTATATTGCAATGATAGAATGGAGCAACTTGGTGGCAGGATGGCGCTTTATGAAAGGGATGGCATAGAGTCCAACAGCATAAAGATCCTGTAAGCGATTAATGCATAATTTAATCTTTATGAGTATAATCCCTTGTGTGTTGTGGAAGATTATAGTGATAGGAGTATACTACCGTCTACCCTGCCCAAAAATGATTACATGAACAGTGAAATGGTAAGAGAAATAAGGGAAGGTAACAAAACTGGTAGTGCATTAATAATGGGAAATCTAAATTACCCCAATATTGACTGGGTAACATAAGGACATGCTTGAGAGATAAAGTTCCTGGATGGAATAAATGACAGTTTTATGTAGCAATTGGTTCAGGAATTGAGAAGAGAGGGAGAAATTCTAGATCTAATTATCAGTGGAGCATAGGATTTGGTGAGAGAGGTAAAATGATGGTGGGGCCACTTGGCAATAGTGATCAAAATATGATCAAATTTGAATTAATGACTGGAAGGGGGACAATAAGTAAATTCATAGCTCTAGTACTAACTTTTCAAAATGGAAACTTTTATAAAATGAAAAAAATAGCTTAAAAAACTGAAAGGTACAGCCGTAAAGGATAAAAGTGTGCAACAGGCATGGCACTGTTAAATATTTCCATCTTAGAAGCACAACCCAGATGTATTCCATGCATAAAGAATGGTGGAAGGAAGGTCAAACAGTTGCCAGAATGGCTAAAATGTGAGCTGAAAGAGGCTATTTTAACCAATAGATCTTCATTCAAAAATTGGAAGAAAATCCATTCAGAAGAAAATAGGATAAAGCATAATCATTCGCAAGTTAAAAAATAAGACAGTGATAAGACAGGATAAGAAAGAATTTGAAAAGAAATTGGCCATAAAGGCACAAAATAATAATAAACACGTATTTAAATATATCAGAAGTAGAAAGCCTGCAAGGGAGTCAGTTGGAGAAGAGACGGCTGAGGGGGGATATGATAGAGGTCTTTAAGATCATGAGAGGTCTTGAACGAAAAGATGTGACTCGGTTATTTACACTTTTGAATAATAGAAGGACTAGGGGGAATTCCATGAAGTTAGCAAGTAGGCACATTTAAGACTAATTGGAGAAATTTCTTTTTCACTCAACGCACAATAAAGCTCTGGAATTTGTTGCCCAGACGATGTGATTAGTGCAGTTTAGTGTAGCTGGGTTCAAAAAAGGTTTGGATAAGGTTCTTGGAGGAGAAGTCCATTAACGGCTATTAATCAAGTTTATGTATTTATTTATTTATTTTTAAATTCTTATATACCAACGTTCCTGTATAAAATACAGATCACACCGGTTTACATTGAAAAACAAAACAGTCGCTTCGATGCGATACAAGGAACATATAAAGCAGTCGCATGGGAAAGATACAATGAACATTAAAAAATAAGGAGCATTTAAAACAAGACGATAAATAACTTCAGTACAGATTAAGATTAAATTAAATAACTACAGTAAAGATTAAGATAAATAACTTCAATACAGATTAAGATACGATAAATAACTTCTGTACAGATTAATATTCGGGTCCGCTTTAGAGAGTGATTATCTCTCCGGTAAAGGCTTGAATGAAAAAGCAAAATTTTGAGAGGTTTTTTTAATGTCTGAGGGCAGGGTTCTTGATGGAGATCCGGGGAAGCGTATTCCAGAGAGTGGACCCCTGCTGTGGATAAGGCTCGCTTCTTTAAGGAGGTTTTAGCAGGGGGTGCATAAAGTATGCCTATGTATGCTCTTCTGATAGGGTCTGACTGATGTTGTGCGCATGTAGTTGGATGCTCAGCTTTAGGGGGGAGATGTTGTGATGTCCTTGTGAATCATCATGAAGACTTTGAATAGAATCCTAAATTTGATGGGTAACCAGTGGAGATCCTGAAGGATGGGAGTGATGTGCTTTCTTTTGTTTGAGTTGGTGAGAATCCTGGCGGCTGCGTTCTGAACCATCTGCAGGGGTTTAATGGTGATTGCAGGGAGCCCAAGGAGGAGGGAGTTGCAGTAATCAATTTTTGACATGATGATGGATTGTAGAACCAGACGGAAGTCTTGGAAGTGCAGGAGGGGTTTCAGTTTTTTAAGAACTTGCAATATGAAAAAGCAGTCTTTTGTGGTATTTAGTAGAAATTTTTTTAGGTTTAGTTGGTTGTCAAGCAAAACCCCTAAATCTCTAACAGATGGAGAGTGATTGATAGCTGTTTTTGCAAATTGGGAGGAGCTTGGAGAGTTGAGGAGAACGTTGTTTTCATCCAGCGATATGATGAGAATCTCCATTTTATTGGTATTGAGGACGAGGTTTAGGCTGGTGAGAAGGAGGTTGATTGCTTGAAGACAGCTATTCCAGTAAGACCAGGTTTTTTGAAGAGTGTCTGTGATTGGGAGAAGAATCTGGATGTCATCTGTGTAGAGGTAGTGAGTTAGTTTAAGGTTTGTGAGTAGCTGGCAGAGTGGGAGAAGGTATATGTTGAAGAGGGTGGGTGAAAGGGATGATTCCTGGGGGACTCCCAGGTTGGATCTGATTGGGTGTGATTCTTTATTGTTGATCCTGACCTTGAAAAATCTGTTGTCGAGGAACAATTTGAACCAGCTGTGCGCAAGACCCTTGATACCTATGTCTGCTTGACGCTCTAATAGGATTGTATGGTTCACAGTGTCAAAGGCCGCAGATAGATCTAGGAGCGCTAGGAGATAAGGTTGTTTTTTTTTCCAGGTTTAGGAGAATGATGTCCGAAAGGGAAGTTAGAAGGGATTCTGTGTTTAGAATTTTGCGGAAGCCAAACTGAGATGGGGAGAGAATATTGTTATCCTCCAAGTATTCGGAAAGTTGCTTGTTTACTATTTTTTCCATAGTTTTGGCGATCAGAGGCAAGTTTGCTATGGGGTGGAAGTTGGCAGGGTCCGAAGGTGATAAGTTGGGTTTTTTTTAATAGGGGTTTAAGTATTGCGAGTTTTAGTTGGTCTGGCAGCTGCCCTTGGGCAAAGGAGCAATTAATGATATCTGCTATAGGTTTAGAAATGATCTTTGGAATGGAGAGAAGCAGATTAGGTGGTATAGGGTCCGACGGATGTGAGGAAGGTTTGAGCTTTTTAAGAATGTTTTCAATTTCCAGTGATGACGTAGACTCAAAGAATTCCAGAATAGAGTTATGTTGCAGTAAGGTTGTGACCGGGAGAGGGGACCTTGGAGTGGAGGCGGAGAGAGGCGTGATGAGGTTGGAGATTTTTTTCTCGAAGTAGTTTGGCCAGATCTGTAGCTTTGCTGAGGGCAAGGTCGTCCGGTATGATGGGTGGGGTTGATTTGATGAGAGCTGAGTCATAGGAAAACAATGCTTTGGAATAAAAAATGAAATGATGGATTTTTTTAGAGAAGAAATATTTTTTTAGATCTGAGTATGGTGTTCCTGTAGGCATTTAGTTGAGATTTGAAGGCCAGTAGGGTCGAGGTGGAGGGGTTCTTGTGCCATCTGTTTTCTTTGCTCCGTAGGTCTTGCTTAAGGGCCTTTAGTTCTGGGGTGAACCACAGTTTCCTGTTGTCCTGAGATGAGTGTAGTGTTTTGGTGATTGTTGGGCAGGATAGTTCTGCAACTTTGCTTGTGATATTGAACCAGGAAGTAGCCGCTGTGTTGGCATCTGCAAGGTCGAGTTGGGCTAGTTCCTTGGTGAGCTGAGTGCTGAGGTGGTCTGTGGGACAGGGTTTCCTGAATTGGATGTAGTTTGGGGAAGGAATGGGGAGAGTGATCTTTGATCTGCAGCACCGTGGAGATGATCTGATGGTCTGACCAGGGGACTGGAGAGCATGTTGGGTTGGTGGATAAGGAGATGCCCTCATTTATGAAAATGAGGTCCATGTGTGGCCCGCTTTGTGCGTAGGGCTGTTGACAATTTGTCTGAAACCCATGTGGCTGAGTACGGCTATTCCCTAAGTTTAGCCACTGCTATTAATTGTATCAGTAGCATGGGATCTTCTTGGTGTTTGGGTAATTGGCAGGTTCTTGTGGCCTGGTTTGGCCTCTGTTGGAAACAGGATGCTAGGCTTGATGGACCCTTGGTCTGACCCAGCATGGCAATTTCTTATGTTCTTATGTAAGGTTAAAGGGGCACTTAGGGAATATAAGGCCATCATGGAAAGACTAAACAAATCTTTTGCTTCTGTGTGTTTACTGAAAAGGATGTTGGGGAGTTTCCCATTCCAGAGATGATTTTCAAGGGTGATGAATCAAATGAACTGAACCAAATCACGGTGAATCTGGAAGATGTCATAGGCCATATTCACAAACTGAAGAGTAGTAAATCATCTGGACCAAATGATATACACCTCAGGATTCTGAAAAAACTCATAAATGAAATTTCAGCCCTTTTTCAATTAATTTGTAACCTTTCATTAAAATTATTCATTGTACCTGAAGACTAGAAAGTGGCCAATGTAACCCTGATATTTAAAAAGGGCTCCAGAGGTGATCCAGGAAACTATACACTGGAGAGCCTGAATTCAGTGCTGGGAACAATTGTGGAAAGTGTTATAAAGTATAATATCGCAAATTATTTAGATAGACATGGTTCAATGGGACATAGCCAGCATGGATTTACCCAAGGGAATTCTTGCCTCAAAAATCTCCTACATTTTTTTTGAAGGGGTGAATCAACATGTGGAGAAAGGTGAACCAGTAGATGTGCTGTATTAGATTTTCAAAAGGCATTCAACAAAGTCCCTCCTGATATGCTTCTAAGGAAACTAAAAAGTCATAGGATAGGAGGTGATGTCCTTTTCTGGATTGCAAACTGGTTAAAAGACAGGAAACAGAAAGTAGGGTTAAATGGTCTGTTTTTACAATGGAAAATGGTAAGCAATGGCGTGCCACAGAGATCTGTGCTTAGACCGGTACTTTTTAATATATTTATAAATGATCTGGAAATGAATACAATGAGTGAGCTGATCAAATTTGCAGATGATACAAAATTATGCAGAGTAGTTAAATCTCAAGCAGATTGTGATAAACTGCAGGAGGACCTTGTGGAACTGGAAGATTGGGCTTCTAAATGGCAGATGAAATTTAATGTGGACAAGTGCAAGGTGATGCATATAGGGAAAAATAACCCTTGCTGTAGTTACACGTTAGGTTCTATCTTAAGTTACCACCCAGGAAAGAGATCTAGGCATCATAGTGGATAAAACATTGAAATCATCGGCTCAGTGTGCTGTTGTAAGGAGTGATCTCATGTTTACCATTGATATACCAATTATGAATTATAATAGCCATGCACAGGCCAAATTATGACAGGCCCCAGACACTGTCACTGCAAGAAAAGGAACTTTGTCCAGGTGCTTTAAAACATTGTCACTGTGGAAAATGAAGAGGGCTTGTCCTGATACACTGAAGGATTCCTTATCAGATGTGCCTGTTTGTCAGTCCTGTACAAATATAAAGCAGACAGAGAGCCAATTGTTGTGGTTATGTATGTTTTATGGATCTTTGGGTGCTGTGGGGATGACCATGCCCATGGGGAGGAGCCCCGTAAAGAACCACAACACTGGGCTAGACTCGTAAACACACATACAAGAGTTCTTTTATTATACAGCTTTGTAGAAAGCCACCAGTGGTGGCAGTAGTGAGGAAGTTGGTAGTTGCAGTCTCAGGGTCCTCGGCAGAGGGAGCCCTTCTCTCCTGGATTACGTCAGGAGGTTCCGCAGCAGGTATTCCCCAAAGAGACACTGTGGAAGAGATAGACTGATGATTAAGGTACTCACTGGATGTTAGCTGTAGGTTAACAATTTCACCAGGTATAGTTAGAGGTACAGGCACAGAGGCAGGGATAGCAGGCTGACGAGGAGCGAGTATCTGTTCCCTATAAGGTACCTGAAAGAAAAAAGAGGGCCCCCGAGGAGCGGGTACCCAAGTTAGCATTACCTCGAAGGGCAGAGAGGAAAGCTTCCTGCAGCAGCACGGAAGTGGCAGAGTAGCGTAGACAGGAACGAATTTGAGTCCTTGCTAACTCGGTGAGCTAGCAAAATGTTGAGGGTAATATACCCGGATGGCGTGACATCAGCATGAGGGAACGCCCTTGAGGTTCACGCCAATGGTGGTACAAAGACGTGGGTTGCGCGTGTGCACCCTATTAGGTCCTGGGAGGAACAATGGCGGAAGGCAGCATCGTAGCCATACTGGGGACGCCAGAGAGGTCAGCAGGGAGACACAGAGGTAGCTATCTTTCCCAGGTGACCGGGAGGAGCTGTAAACAAGATGAGGCAAATGGGACGAAGCCGTCGAAGACCGAATAACGGAACACCAATGACTTACGATCCTAAGCAAGAGTCAGGGTCAGCAAAACTCTCACCCTAAGGCGGGGGGCAGCCTGAGATGGAAGAAAAAACTCTGACACACAGCTTGGGGTGGAGACTTAGACGTTCTCCCCCTGAAGGAATGGAGGGAGTAAAAGGACCTGCAACGTGGAAGGACCCCTCCCAAAGTAATGGGGAGGGGGGGGGGGGAAAGACCTGCAATGCAGTAAAAGACCCTACATCCACCATGAGGTTATGCATGAGCTTATGCATAATTATCAGTGGGGAAGAATAAGACAGTGGGTCAACGAAGAAAGGCAAGCAATGGACCCCCAGAGGAAGAGGAGGCACAAACCCTGAACGCAAACCCGGGGAGAAAATCCAGAGTGAGAACTTGTGCTGAGGTGTCCCTGGAAGTGAAAAGTGGGCCAGAGGTAAACCAACCCTCCCTGCTATCGAGAAAGAGGAAGACTAGGTGTGGCCAGGTGATTGGAGAGAGGAGACTCCAGCTCAGGAGCGGAGAGTGACACAGAGTCATAGATGAGGAAGGGTGAGAACCAGCCCAGACAGCTGGAAAGCACCAGAGCCAGAAGCTAGCCTCCTTCCTGAACAGCCCGCCCGCTCTGCCAGTACCAAGCGCAGGAAGCAAGTCTCTTCCCTGCCACACATTCTCCAGCTCTCCAGCCAGAACCTACTTCAGAGGTGAACAGAGGTATCGCCTGAAGTGGGAATCAGGGGTAAATAAGTTAGCCATAAGTATTAATATCTTAAGCAAGCTAAGGTTTATGACATATTTGAAACTACCCATGATATAGAACATTCTGTAGGGAAATTGGTGCTTAGTGGCCAGGATATTAGAGATTGATTTATTTATTTATGTATTTATAACTTTTCTACACCGAAGTTCAAATAACAGAGTTACTTATCACTCTGGTTTACATTGCAACCATAAAAAACAGTGACAAAGTTGTCTTACATAGAAAAGGGGGAGAGAAAAACTTGGATACAGCTTAAGCATGGGGAGTAACGTGTCAAAACTGGTAAGAACTGATACGAGTTGGCTTTTTGGGGTAACAAGGTATTCCGAGGGAGGGGGTAGGAATGAGAGATTGGAAGGGGGTTGGAAGGGGGGGGTTGGAAGGTGGGGGGTGGGAGGGTAGCGGAGGGTTACCATAGATTTAATGAAACTAATATACATATATTAAATAGCTTAGGCAGCGGAAGAAAAAGTGCTTAGGCATCTGAGCTTAGGAAGAGAAGGTCCGTGGAGGATGAGGCAAGGACGAGTGTTATGGGAAGGCTTGTCTGAATAGTAGCATCTTAAGTCTCTTCTTGAATGTAATTGGGCATAGAGATAGGGATTGTTGTTATTTTCTAAATGCTATGTCCTGTCAAATCTGATAAATAAAAGACTATTTCTGAGGAGAATATATGTTGTCTTTTCCCTGACTTAGGATCGCAAGTAAGGTGGGAGGGCAGATGGCAGTGTCTTGTAACAGACAGATTCCTATTGTGGTCAATAAAGCAAACATAAGGTTAGGAATTATTAGGAAAGGAATGGCAAATAAAACTGTGGATGTCAAAATGCCTTTGTAGCGCTCCATGGTGAGACTGCACCTTGAATACTGTGTGCAATTCTCATCTCCGCATGTCAAGAATATTAAAAATTCTTTCTAAATAAATACATAAATAAAAAAGATATAGTTGCACTGGAGAAAGTGCAGAGAAGGGTGACCAAAATGATAAGAAGCATGGAATGACTCCCCTATGAGGAAAGGCTAAAGAAGTTAGGGCTGTTCAGTTTGGATAAGCGACAACCGAGGGGAGATATGATAGAGATCTACAAAATCATAAAAGGACTTGAACAGGTTAATGTAAATTTGTTATTTACTCTCTCAGATAATAGAAGGACTAGGGGGCACTCCATGAAGTTAGCAAGTAGCTCATTTAAAACAAATTGAAGAAAATTATTTTCACTCAGCACATAGTTAAGCTCTGGAATTCATTGCCAGAGGATGTGGTTATTGCAGTTAGTGTAACTGGGTTTACAAAAGGTTTGGATAAGTTCCTAGAGGAAAAATCCATAAACTGCTATTAATTAATAAGCAATAGTAGCTTGATATTTAAATAATGTTTGGGTACTTGCCAGGTACTTGTGACTTAGATTGGCCACTGTTGGAAATAGGATGTTGGGCTTGATGGCCCCTTGTCTAACCCAGTATGGCATATTTTATGTTCTTATGTTCTTATTATGACACGTATACTTATGAAATCATCACACATACATGTTGTTTTTCTTCCTCTGACCCGTATACACCCTGAAATGCTTCATCATACCCAGTTGAAAAGCATGTACCCTAAGGAACATCTGGGTAGATGAACGAGAAATTTGGACAAGTAATTTTACCCATGGAAATGACTTTAGTGAGGTTTTGTATTATCTCTGGTCATAGTGAGGATACTTTACAGAGTCCTGTATTTGAGTTTGTTATTTATTTTCTGTCCTTTGCAATTTTTTTCCTTTTTACTATTTGTATCAATCAATCTTATAAACATTTCTGAATGTGAATTAGAATATGATAGGTAGGGTGCAATGGACCCAGTGGCATGTTTCAGCAGCAGCATCAATAGCATTAGCAGTTAAGGAAGAGTGCTGTCTCAGTTTTATATAGTGGGCATAGTGGCAGGATATGTAGGAAGGACCCAAGTATTAGTGACTGGAGGTAAAGAGAGCAACATGAGGAGCAACATTTGGAGGTGGAAGAATTAATGAATGACATTAGTAGCATGATATTAGGCAGGGATTGAGAAGCTAAGGAGCAGTAATAAAAAGCAATGGTTGCTGTAAGTGAAGTGGAGAGGGGATGGAAATGTGGTAGCTGGATATTGGGTACAAGGGAGCTGCAGTTGGAAGTATGAAAAAAGCAAGAGAAAAGTTAGGAGTTAACTGCTAGAATTGGCAATATATTCTGGCTTTAGTGCTGGCTTCAGAGAATACAATACTCTGAGTTCAGTAGGAGAGGTGCACTTTGGATACATTCCGGCACAAGCAAAAAGAAGGCCAGATAACAGTTGAGGATACCTATCCTGAAGCTATGAAACACTAACTGCTTTAAAAATGTCCAGCTGATCCAAAAATCTAAAGAAAACCTTCCATTTACAACTTGTACCAAGATATGAAGCAACATATGCAAAATTTCTAGCAGAAGTCCATCATACAGAAAAAGTATTTGGTCCTTTAGTTTCAAGAAGTCAAATTTATGACAGTACTATATTGTTGCCATTCTATGATGGCACATGGTTAATTTGTAATCTATACCACTCATATTTTTCGTTAACGTGCCTTTTTGTAAACTGTTGTGATGGTTATCTAACTCAACGATGGTATAGAAGAGTTTTTAAATAAATAAATAAATAAATAAATAAATCACCTGCTGCGGAGCCTCCCCTCCACAAAGGGTACTCAGCGAGCACCACTCCCAGCTGCACAAGTTATCTTCTTGCTGATCACCTGATGCCTCAGCCCCAGTCCAACTTAACCCAGCCTGTACAGTCCTTCTTCATTGAGTTACCTTGGGTTTCAGACCTAACCCACCTTGCCTTGTAATTCTACCTTGCTTTGTACCCTATCCAGGCCCTCTGCTTTGACTTGTGGCCTACCCAAACCTTCTACCTTGCATTGGAGCCCACCTGGGCCTTTTGTCTTGCCTTGTGGCTTACCCAGGCCTCCTGTCTTGACTTGTGGTCTATCCTGACTTTCTGTTTTGCTCTATAGCTTACCTTGACTTTCCTAACAAGCTCTGTGGCCTATCTTGGCCTCTTGCTTTGCTCCATAGCCTACCTTGGCTTTCTGCCATGCTCTGTGGCCTGTCTTGGTTCCTTGCCTTGCTCTTTAGTTTCCAAACTTCCTTGTCTTGCTCTGCAGCCTTCTAGAATCTCTTGCATTGCTTAATGGCCTTCTGGAGTTATCTGTTCTGCCTTCTGGCCTTCAAGCCTACTAGGATTACTAAGCCTTGTCTTGTGCCCTGTAGGGCTTTCTTGTTTACTGTTGCATGTCCTAGTTTGTCTTTATCCAATCCTTGTCCAGTCCTTTCTTGTCTAATCCTTTTCCAGGCTTGTCTTATCCAGTCCTTGTCCAGTCCTGTTCTTGTCTTGTTCAATCTTTGCCTGCCTAGCCCAGTTCAGTCCCTCATCTGTATCCCAGGCCTTTTCCTTGTCTTTGGATTCAGCCCTGCTATATCTAGCCACTGCCTGTCTTCTGTATTAGCCTTACAGCCAGTACCTTGATTCAGCTCCCAGCCAGTGTCTGACTCCAGATCCCAGTCTATACGCAGCTCCCAGTCCGTGACTGATCCTTTCGTGATGTTCTGCACGAGAAAAGTCCTACTGGCCCTCAGTAAGGGCTGAACTTGAGGGGGAAGGATGGTTAGGCAGAAGACGAGCTCCAATCCTGCTCTGTAGTCCTGCACTTCTTCTACAGGGGTTCTCCCTGAATCCAGCCTGCCAGACTGTGAAAGCTATGTATATCAGCTGCACATACTTCATGTATTATATTTTTTTGATGTTCAATTCATGGAGGGTTAGTGGTGACCTATACTGTATGGTATCAATCCTAAGATCACCAACACGATGAATATTTAGGATTGTTATTCCCATCAAAATATATGGGCTTTGCTTCAATATGGATTAATAAAGACCTGAATCTAAACCCCTGCATACCTTTTTAATCTAAGGTAACTACACACATAAAGGTGAATTTTAAAAGCCCAAAGTGCCAAAACTGGGTGATACACACACAAGTCGGGCTGGTGCATGTTGAGCGGATTTTAAAAGCTACCCATGTACGCAAGTATCTCCTGCTATGCACATACATGAAAAGTTCCAAACAGGGGCAGGGCATGGGCATGGTCTCAGCAGGGCATGGATGCTCCTGGATTTCACATTGGAATTAGTGTGTAAATACTTATGTGCACAGGTGTGCACCTTTCTCCCCTGTCGTGTAACTTTACTTCTGCGATGGATGATATGTAAGTAATAAAATAAAGATAAATAGGCAGATCAGTGGGGTTTTAAGGGTTGGGGCTAAAAGGGGAACAGGGAGGCAATTAAACTAGAGGGATTTGGAAGTCCTATTCCTTACTTGAGTGAATTGGTAAAACTGGCGATGGCATTGGCGCATGTGTATTTTTAAATCCCCCCACGTATATGAAAGAAGTAGCATTTGTGCACATTGGTGCACATCCACTTAAAACTGCAGGCACATGTGCATGCGGTCAGGCATTTTATAACATGTGCGCATATTAGAGATGTGAATCAGTTCCGTAATCATTTCCAGTATCTTGTTCGTAGAACCGCGGGAAATCTTCATTTCCCTCGGTTCTGACTGCTTTTTTTTTTTGGCTGTACCAAGCTGAAACCCCCCCCCCCCCCCACCCCGATCCTTCAATTTATTATTACAATTCCCCACCCTCCCGACCCCCCAAAAACTTGCCTAAAGTCCCTGGTGGTCCAGCGGGGATCCCGGGAGCGATCTCCTGCTTTCAAGCCGTCGGCTGCCAGAAAACAAAATGGCGCCGGTGGCCCTTTGCCCTTACCATGTGACAGGGGCTATCAGTGCCATTGGTCGGCCCCTGTCACATGGTAGGAGCAATGGATGGCCCGCGCCATCCATTGCACATCCCTAGGGCATATACATACGTATGTTATAAAATGACTGTGTCCCTGGGTGTGGGATGACAAACATGGACACGTGCACCCTCGTATCTGTTTAAAAGTTATTTTCATAGAGGACTATTTTCAAAACTGTTTGCATACACCCATATATGAGTGCATATGGGTGTACGGTAATTTACTACTGTATTTTATCACCTGTATGTCAATGATATGTGCAGGTTGTAAAATAAGAGTTCATATGCACGTTTATATCCTTGCATATGTAAAAATTGTGAGCTGCATAACTTCTAACTTATTTTGAAAAGTAGTGCCACATATCTGGATAAGTCTGAAAAGTGCTACTTGTCTATCTACTTAGAACATTTTGGACTTATCCAGGTATGTAAGATAGCTGGAAAATTGAAAAAAAAAAAGAGGTATTTATTCAGATGAGCTGAAATTTGTTCATATAATGAGCAATAAAGGTGCTACATAGCTGGATAAGTGGGAATTTAGCTGGCTAAGTGTGCACAAATATATCCATATATTTGTAATTAAAATTTTATAGGGAAAGTAACTTTAAAACAGCCATGCGGGCGTACATGAACCTGGCTCACACCCATGGATGAGGCCATTTTAAAACATGCATGCGTACAAACACACATTTTATAAAATCAGCTGGTCGCACGTAAATGTGCATGCCATTTTATATGGTTGCATGCATGTTGCCGCTTCTACTGAATAAGTAAAGGGATTTTAATATACACATGCACCGATGCAATTACCAGTTAAACCAGTTCATTGCCATTTTGCCAAGTTACAGGAAAGGATTTCCTAACCCTCCTAGCTAACTAACCTCTCTTTTCCCCTACCTGCCCCAACCCTTAAAACCCCACTAACTAGCCTAGTTTTTTTTTGTTTTTGTTTTATAACTTACATGTCATCTATAGCAGAAATAAAGTTATGTGGGTGAGGACCCTCGCGCATGCTTATGTGCATAAATATTTATTAACTAGTTTCCATTTAAATTCCCGACTTGCCCAGACCATGCCCATGCCCTGTCCCTTTTTTGGACTTTTTCTTTCGTGCATGTACCGGGAGATACGCGTGTCCATGGACACTTCTTAAAATACATGCACCTTGCGCCGGCCCGAGAGACGTACATATCTCCCTGATTTGGCATGCATAGGGCTTTTAAAATCTACCCCATAAAATGTACTTGCATTATTTAGATGCATTTACCCCTCTGTAATTCATCTTTTGCATGCATAAGTCAGGTAGTATTATCACCTGTGTGCAACATTGAAATTTCCAGTTTTACCATTTTATCCACCAGTTTTCCCAGTCCATGAAGACCGTGCTGGCTCTTCAGCCTGAAGTCTCCCCATTTCACCCAGAACCCCCCCCCCCCCCACCCAGTCATTTTTTCACTTTTGAGTTGTTATTGATCACTTATATCAGATATTGAGCAGAAGTAAATATATGCAAGTAAAAGACTTAGGCGCATCACTTTGGCAGGCTATGAAATAGCAATTTATGCACATAAATGTCGGCACTCCCCAGAATACCCCTACCCCACCCCATTTTTACATCCACAAATATACTTGTAGTCCCCGATATATGTGTGTATATTCCAGTTTTTCAAATAGTGAATACTCGCATAGAAGCCATTTTACATGTGCATGTGCTGATTTTTACACATACATCTTTTGAAAATTCAACTCATAGCATTCATTTCTGTTTCATTAGTACAATGCAGATTATACGTCTAGATAATTACAGTGCAGATCCTTTAAAACTGGAAGCAATCCACAGAGTTTTCATGACTATTATTAAAAAGGTACAGAGGTCTGCTGATTCCCATATATATTTGCTGTCTATATAGTATTTCCAGAAATGTTTAAAGAGCAATACAGTGTTTTCCAAAAGCTTGTGACCTGCAAAATACAGATAATGAAACCAACAGCTGATGCAACAAAGTATTCAAACACAACCAAAGACATATTGTCCAAACATTCATATTAGTTGATCCTTTTGAAGTTTTATCTAATGTTATAAACCAGTGTCTGAAATATGACCTTCCTTTGCAGCAATACAGGTTCTTAAAATTCAGATGATATAGTAGAATTTGCATATGAATTATGCAGAAGCTTTGCATGTTTCAGTTTGAAAAGCCTTACCTGAATAAAGCCTTCCAACAGAAGGCTGTAGGGGTCATTTCTACAGATGTCTTCCTAACAACCTGGATGTGTTAAAAAAGCCGAAGGAAAAATAAAAAATGTCCAGTGAAGACTAGATTTAAAAACATTTTAACAGTGTTTGTCATGTCAGTTGCATACCCAGAATATAGTATTGACATACACATAACTATAGAGCGTACTGTAAACTATATTGAATTTTAAGGGGCTCTTAAATGTCACATTATCGTCTTTCTTGCTTATAAGACATAAAGAAAAGCAAATAATGTTAGACATGATAATTCTCTGTGCATGTTAATTCATGCTCGCATTTTTTCTCCTGCTATTCATTTGTGCTACTGTACATATGTTGCATCAAATAGCTCCAAGCATCTGTTTTTCTTTCTTCAAAAAGATGAGCAATGGATGATTTCTCTTGCTTCTACAATTGTGATCAAGAGTGAATCTGAAATGACTACTTCTGATTTGAAAATATTTTTGTTGGACCTGAGTAGGATGGGGAAAAAGAAAAGGACACAATTTATCTAGTCTTTTTGGCCAAAAGTGGTTAGATATTCCTTTCAAGGCAAAAATAAATGTCTACATTTATTCTGCTTTTAGATTTTTGAAGCCCTGATGTTTACAATTTTTTATGTATATTTTCATGTGCTACTCAATGAGCACATAAATACATTATTCTTATTCTTCTAATTCTTATTATTAATATATTTTTCTTTAAAAATAGACATTTTAATTTTTCAGATTTTTGCAGTTTGTTTCACTCTCCTCTACTCAGTATAGCGGGAGCGCTGGGGAGTGATCCCACTTCCGGGAGAAGAAGTGACAATTAGGCCTTCGCAATCTGTAGTGGATCTGTAGGAGGGAGCGCTAGGAGGCGCTCCCAATCCTGGGGAGAAGTGTGCTCTTGGACCTCGGCAAACCAGGAGAGGAGCTCCAAGGAAGCACCGAGGCAGGTGAGATGGGTCCTTCTCTGGGTGGAGACCAGTATTCAAGCCCCCGCCGATCTGCACGGCTTCTGTGAGGCCAACCACCCAAGGTTGGTCTCTGAGTAGTCCTCCGACCACTCCAAGCCCTTTCGGAACTGCCGCTGGGTAACGGCAGAGGCGGCAGGCTGGACAGGAGGCAGAGGTAGACGAAGACCATGGGTAAGGATGGACTCAGGTGCTGATGAAGATGAAGAATCATATGCTGATGAAGACAAGACTCAGGCGATAATGAAGACAGGAATCAGGCGATGATGAAGACCAGACTCAGGTACTGAAGACAAGGCAAGGCAAGCTAAAATCATGTAGTAAAACTCAGGATGGAGTGGACTCCGGATAGCACACTAACACCCTCAGCCAGAAAGGAGGCTTCAGTTGCTAGAATGACCCTTGGGCTATCCACTGGAGCACAGACCACCAGATGCTAGGTGAAGCTGGAGTCCAAGACATCAGAGGAAGGTTAAAAGACAAGCCTCCATGGTGAAGGTTCAGGACATCCATGACAGACTCCCAGGACACTCAATGAAGGGCAGCCAGAAAGAGCAAAGCAGGACATCTAGAGGACTCCAGACCACGGACATGGGCAGGAAAAGGACATGGAGGATCCTCGGCCCCAACAGAAGGCGTTGTCCCACCGAGCACCCTACACACCCCAGTGGGGGTGGTCATGGACTAGTGGACCACTGCGCGCCCTACACACCCCAGCTGTAGTGGTCGCGGACCATGCAGGGATGGAATAGCGCAGACCCTTGGAAGATGCTGGACAGGACGGACATCAGGTCATCAAGACTGGACCATGGAACATCAGGACTGGGTCACGTAACATCAGGATTGGATCACGGAACATCAGGACAGACATCAGCAGACACCAGGAACAATGATGACGAGGGATCCCATGAAGAACATAGAAGCCAGGCAGGAACTTAAGCAGAGAGTCCTAAGGAGGACTAGCCCCTTGTGAAGGCAAAGCTGGAATGCAAGCAGAGCCTTTTTATAGGGCTGAATGAAGAACACCCTTGGTGATGTCATCAGGTGGAGCCAGAGGAGCTGGCCCTTTAAAGCAGGAAGAGAGATGCAGCCCCGTGCCTAAGGAGTAAGGGGCAGGACCCTGGACAGTGGCATCCCTGCCGCTGTGAAGGAGGAGGAGCAGGACCAGGCCCCGAAGGAAGCCCCGATGTCAGAGGTGGATCCTGCTGCTGAAGAAGGACTGAGGGCGGCTCCTGCCACAAGGAAACTCCGGTGGTGGCCTCTGGGCCGCAAAGAGGAGCTCCGGAGTGGCCTCCTGGCGACAGACGAGGATGGTGACATCAGCAGCTCCATGCCGCGGGAAGCAGGAGACTTCAAAGTGGCCTCCAGGCCGCGGAGAGGTGGAGTCAGCGGTCGCTCCAGGCCGCGGCGGCAGTGGCAGCAAAATGGCAGCCTCCGGGCTGTGAAGAGAAGACAGGCTGTGGCTTCTGGCCAGCCGCGGGAGTGATGAAGATGGCGGCCTCCGAGCCGAGGTAAGCGCCTGCTTGAGGCTAGGCCAGCGAGCAGGAGTGCAACACTCAGATCATGGGAGGGTAATAATAAGCAATCACACCCTGGTTTCCAAACTGAAAGCTTCATTTAATAAACTTTATTCCCCATAGACACAGAATGGGAGAAAAGCCTTAGGGGCGGATTTTAAAAGGAGCGCGATTAGCCTACTTTTGTTTGCGCTCCAGGCGCAAACAAAAGTACGCTGGATTTTAGTAGATACGCGCGGAGCCGCGAGTATCTGCTAAAAACCTGGATCGGCGCGCGCAAGGCTATGGATTTTGTATAGCCGGCGCGCGCCAAGCCGCGCAGCCTACCCCCGTTCCCTCCAAGGCCGCTCCGAAATCGGAGCGGCCTCGGAGGGAACTTTCCTTTGCCCTCCCCTCACCTTCCCCCTCCCTTCCCCTACCTAACCCACCCGCCCGGCCCTGTCTAAACCCCCCCCCTTACCTTTGTCGGGGGATTTACGCCTCCCTCCGGGAGGCGTAAATCCCTGCGCGTCAGCGGGCCTCCTGCGCGCCGGGACGCGACCTGGGGGCGGGTCCGGAGGGCGCGGTCACGCCCCCGGGCCGCCCCGGGCCATAGCCACGCCCCCAGGCCCGCCCCCGGAACGCTCCCGACACGCCCCGAAAATGCCGCGCGGTTCGGGCCCGCCCCCGACACGCCCCCTCCGAAAACCCCGGGACTTACGCGAGTCCCGGGGCTCTGCGCGCGCCGGTAGGCCTATATAAAATAGGCTTACCGGCGCGCAGGGCCCTGCTCGCGTAAATCCACCCGGTTTTGGGCGGATTTACGCGAGCAGGGCTCTGAAAATCCGCCCCTTAGTAAATATGGCCCTGAGTGAGAGAATTAAAATGAATTCTACTACACTGTGAGAGGAAATGGAAAAAATTGAAGAATACCGAGGATAGGCAAAATTGTAGAAATCAGTTTGGAACTTATAGACTAGCTATTATAGAAGCAAAACTCAATTATTTTTTAGCTCCAGTACCAAAGGACTTTTCAGAGAGGTAGAGAAACTAATAAATCTATTTTTTAATTTTGTTAATACTGACAAGCCCAGTTTGGACTGTAATGAATTGGCTGCTCACTTTGGGGTGAATTTTCAAAGGAGTTATGCAAGTAAATTTAACATATATGCGCATAAGTAGCTTGTACTTCTGCACATACTGGCAGATTTTAAAAATGCTACGTATGGCAAAGCTGGGAAATATACAGCACACGCTGCATGAATTTTAAAAAATGTGCAAGTAAGTGTCTACTGGCACGTGCACAAATTTAAAAGCTCAAATAAGGGGCGGAGTCTTGTAGGGGGCATAGGGGGACCGAATCTGTAACATGAAGTCTGTGCTTAAGTATTTATGCACACAAGTGCATGTTGGACTCCCCTACTGCATAACTTTATTTCTGCTATGGACAGCATATAAGTAATAAAATAATAAAAACTAGGCTAGCCAGCTGGATTTTAAGGGTCAGGGCTAATAAGGTAAAAGGGAAGCAAGTTAACTAAGGGATTTAGGAAGTCCTCTCCTTTACTGGGGCAAACTGGGAATGAACTGGGGAAACAGGTAATTGCATCAGCATGCATATCTACTAAAATCCCCCCACATACTTGCTTAAGGCAGCATTTACGTGCACATGTGTGCATAAATATAAATTCTTGTGCACATGTATGCACGTATAACTGGTTTTATAACATGTACATGTATATGCGCATATACGCAGGTATGTTATAAAATTGCTGCGTCCATGTGCGCAAGCTGGCAAGTGCACGCACATGTGCACAGGCACGCAGGTCTTAAAATTCACCTCATACTATGCACATCTACCTGCACAAAAAGAGGTAGTCTAGAGGCATGCCAGGGCAGGCCCAAGAAGTAAATGCAATCTGTTATGAATTAGGCTGCTGAGTTAGCAATCTGCTAGCATTTACCCCGCCAGGAGGGCAGAGTGAGCATGGTATTGATCAGCTCCTCCCAAGGGAAGGAGATAGCATTCTGATAGGCTTGACTCCTGTAGGAGGAAGAGTTTAGCAATCTGTTGCAGATCTTGCCAAGGAGTAGCAATCTGTTAGTGCTCTGCTCCCCCAGAGGGAAGGAGTAACAAATGTATGCTTTGTTCCTGTAGAAAGGTGAGCCAGCAACCTGTATGATCCCCACAGGGAGGTAGCTATCTGATATGGATCAGCTTCTGCAGAGAGAGGAGTAATGGTCTGATGTGGGTTGGCTCACACAGAGTGGCAGATGATAATACCGCTCTATTAGTGTAAGGAGTAACACTTAGTAGAAATAGTGAATCCCTGGGCTGATGGCAGATGACAGCTCCCTCAAGTGGAGATCCTGAGAGGGACCACCGGTTAGGCTGGAGTATTGAGACAAACACAGATAGTTCTTTATTAGACTGGAAGTAGAACCACCAGAGGTGGCAGTAGTGAGTTGATGTGCCCGGCAGGGCTGAAGTCCCTCTGATACTGGAACTACGATCTCTGAGTTGCTGAGCTGTAAGGAGAGACTATAGGTAGTGAGTAGACAGGGTATGCAGGGCATAACCAGTGGTAGATGATACACTCACAATTGTAGATATCTGTAATGTCTTCTTATGCAACACAGAGTATTCAGGAACAGGAGCCGCAGGTGAGTACTGGTTCCTATAGGCAGTCTGAAATAGAACTCACAATAACTGTGTATGGGATGGCATCTGGAATAGAAGAGAGGCTAGAAGAAATTTAGGAACGAAGGCCCTCGTAGAGCGAGTACCGGTTCCTATCTGTAAATCTTTAATAGTAATCCATAAGATATAGGTAATTAGGTATGCAATATCTTCTGAGGAAGAAGAGAGTCTGAGAAAGGTATTAGGAACAAAGGCCCTTGTGGAGCGAGTATCGGTTCCTATCTGCAATCTGCAATGGTAACTCATGATCTCCATACCTGCGATAACGTCTTAGACTGAAGGGAGCCTTAGAGATTAGGAACAAGGGCCCTCGTGGAGCGAGTACCGGTTCTTGTCTGTAATAAGACTCACTGTGTTCATGTCTGCGATCGCCTCCAGGCAATAGGAGTCTTCTGAGTCTTTGGGAACATAGGCCCTTGAGGAGCGAGTACCGGATCCCATCCAACAATCTGAAATCAAAAAGAGAGAGAGCAGAGCCCCCGAGGAGCGGGTACGCCTGGTAAGTTTGAAAAGGCCAAGCAGTGGAGAAAGTCTTCCCCTTGCTGACTCGGAATGTAGTTGCAAGAAGCAAGAAGCAAGTCCCATTGGAGTTCCTTGCTAACTCTTTTGTAGTTAGCAAACAAAAACCTTTTAAATTGAAAACGGATGATGTCACTACGGGGGGACACCCCCGAGGTTCGCGCCCTTGCTGGTACAAAGTCTGGAGTGCACGCGCGTGCCCTTTTGTCATCAGAAACATGGTGGATCCATGGCATCAGGCCAGCCCGGGGATACCGGGATCAAGAGGCGTAGAGAAGCCACGGCTGCATCTGTCCATCTGAGCTGAAGGGGTCACCACAAAGGTAGAGAGGGTGGAGCGAAGGCGAGAATAGGCACGAACGCAACACAAACCAGAAGACGGGGAATAGCACAAAGAAGAACTAGAATACAGATGAACAGTGGGAGACCAGTTTGGATAACGAACACAAGAAACCAGCAACAACGGCCATCAATGCGAGGAGTGTAACATGTACTGAGGAGCAATGTGTCAGGAGACCTATTGCCAAGGCACTGGACATCCATGAGAACAAAGCATAAGTATGGCTGAGGTCTGATGTCATCAGTTGGGGCCATGGCAATGTCTCCCACCATGGAGCCCATAAGATCCAGGAACCTGTGTGCATGCACACCTAGGGGGCAGTGAGCACGAATCCATGTTGATGGCGGCGTTCCTGCCACACTGAGGATGGACCAGCATTGGGGCAAATTGGTGGCATTTGGGGTGAGTGAGGCAACTCAGGGGACCATCCCATGAGCCGCCAAGCAAAACAGCCAGGTTGTTGAGGATAAGGTAGGTAGTCTTGGAGTATATATTGATGACAGTTGCACCTTATATGCATAGATTTCTTCAGTTGTTAAACCATGCTACTGTTGTTAATGATAACTCCATCATTTCAAGATGTACTTTTCCCAGTCAGTATTTATCTAGGTGATCTATGTATTATTATTTGCAGCAAGCACAGAATATTATTAAATGCTTACTGCTGATTCAAAACACCACAGCTAGGCTGTTGGAGTGATGCACAACCAACATATCACTCCTATTTAAACAATTTACATTGATTAAGTATTGATGCCAAAATTACATTTAAGGTGTTGACTACAGTATTTAAAACTTTGCAGAGTCTTGGGCCAGATTACTTCATATTTAAATGAAAAAGTATATTCTGGGCAGAATCTTTATCTCACAATCAGAGAATCTGTTTTCGATGCTTCCAGTTAAAGATGTTGCTCTTTACCAGGTTTGTGGTGAAAGTTAACCCAAGATTTATGCTTAGTAGGCAACCTGTTGACTTTCAGATGCCAGCTGAGATCATGGCTGTTTATCCAATATTTTCTGTAGGTGTATGATCATTTTTCTAGTGCAGGAATGTTAGAAGATGAGCAGAGGCTAAATATTACCCTCAGCAATATTGCCTTCAGTTTATCTTGAGCAAGATAATATCGCTCTCTAGTTAAGCTTTACCTTTTTACTGCTGAGGTTCTCTTTATTTGTGGCAGTGTGTTGCTTAGCAGAATTAGGGATCAAATGTGAAGTTGCCGTGGAGTATGGGATTTATTGGGTAATTTTGATTTGGTCATTGCAGAGGTGTTTATAGGGGGTTCTTCTTTTTATGGGTTTAGTTTGAGTTATTATTTATGTTGTTACTGAATCATTGATATTCTGCATATATTTATTATTGTTTGCATTTTAAATATTTTTCTGTAATTGCACTTATGTGATTATTCTATTACTTGTTTTGATAACCTTGTCAGAAGGATGAGTAAAAAAGTAACTAATGAGATGAAATATTGAGCTACAGAAGAGCTATGGGGACTCATATACAAATTCTGTCACAAAAGCTGCTGAATACAACACATTTTTCTGCTGGTATGTACCTTGGCATTAAATTTGTTGCTGACATACTCAGTGGAAGAGGTAATTATATGCATCGTTATTTCAACCTAACTAAAAAGAGCTGGGTCAAATGCTAGTGCTATTTTGCGTATTGTTATTAGTTTCAGCCCTGCAGAGTAGATAGGACAAAAATATGTTTTTTCCAATTAATTTTTATAAAACTAGGACGGCTACAAAACTGTTCACTTGGGACAATATAGTATGCAAACCTCAAATTTTGAAAACCATGTACAGTAAACAGGAAAACAAAGATGCTAAAGGAGAAAAACACAGCCAAGGCAGGAAAGGTGGGCACTTAAACATAATAATGTAAGCTATGCCATGTTGGGTCAGACCAAGATCCATTGAGCCCAGCATCTGGTCTGACAGTGGTGAATCCGGGTCACCAGTATCCAGCAGATTCCTAAACATAGATCTATTTCTTGTCCTCACTTTGAGGGATAGTGGTGACTTTACCTAGTCTAACTGGTCAAGAATGTTGTATGGACTTTTCCTCCAGGGACTTGTCCAAAACTCTTTTAAACTCAGCTATGTTAGTCACTTTGACCACATCGTCTGGCAAAAGATTCAAATTTCATTTTTCATTTTATTAAATTTAATATACCGCATGCCATTAAACATAACCAAGCGGATTACAAAATAAAACATTCATAATAGTTGAAATACATAAGATGAGATAGTAAAACAGCTAAAAGCAACTAAAACACAAAAAGGTGAATATTCAAAGCCATGTAGATGGAAAACTTACAAGTTATCCATCTAAATGGCAAATTTTGGGATATTCGGTCATTTAAATCATTATCTGGCCAGAAAAAAAAGAGGCATTCTGAGGCCGTTCTGAGTCACAACAGTTATCCAGCAGACTTAGTTGATTTTCAACTATAAATGGATCTAAAGTTATCCAATATTGCACGGCCTGATATCCTGCCACTTAACTGATTATCTTTAAAAGATAGCCGGTTATGTGGTGATTTTGCCAATCATCTCCCCCCCCCCCAAAAAAAAAAAAGAAAACCCTGCACCACCAGCCTCCCAGCCTGATTCCGACCTCATCACCACAAATGTTAAAATCTGCAGCTGGCCAGGACTTCCCTCAAATGACTCTAAATTTAAAATACCATTTACTGGCCCTCTAGCCACTGGCACTGGCCCTCTAGCCCTCTCTCCTTCCCACCCTGGTAAATATTTTAAAAAATACTGCTTCTGCACCACCCCTCACACCCCTGCTTCTGAAACCCTCCCACCACCTAGCACCTGAATCGTTGGTCCTTTTTAAAACCAAGGATTGTAGTAAACAGAGACCCCAGGCATTTCCAACATTACTATATGAACGCAAGACTAGATAACATTAGATCTAACTGGACATATTTAAACTTGACCAGCTAAGTTTAAAGTTATCCAGCTACAGGTACAGGTAACTTTAGATGGATAACTTGTCCACTAAACGACTTACTGAATATTGGCCTTAAAACATCCCAATGACAATTAAAGCAAAATACAATAAGACAATAATACAACAAAATAAAAATATAGCAAAAACTACTAGCCCAGCAGAGATGTTAAGCCCACATTCAACTAATTAACTTTAACTATTAAAAGTCTGCCCAAAAAGCCAGGATTTTACTACTTTCCTAAACCTTAGATAGATTGATTCTGACCAGACCTCAGGGGGAGAGCATTCCACAAGTCAGGAGCTCGGTAACTAAAATAAGTGTCTCTGTTAATATCAAGCATAATGACTGAGTGAGGGGGAAGCAGAAGAAAACCTTTCTGGGAGGTGCTTAATGTATGAGCCAGAGAGAAAGGAATTAGATTTTTGAATAGACAAGAGAGAATTCCAGAATGAAAAACATGAAAGGTAATATACAAAATCTTGAATTTAATACAGCAGTGAACTGGGGACCCATAGTCAAATTTTCTAAAACCAAAAATTACCTTAGCAGTGGTGTTCAGAAGCAATTATAGTCATTTTAACTGAAAGAAAAGTCCAGAAGGAGAGAGTTATAGTTGTTGATTTGTGATATGACAAAAGCATACATTAAAGTGTAAGATCATGGGGTTTGAGCAATGGACGCAGTCAGTGAATATACCTGAGGAAGAAGACACACATTTGTATGATATTAGAAAAATGATGAGACATAGCTTAGAATCAAGGTGAACACCTAATATGAGAGAAGGGTCTGTGATGGGATAACTGATTTATCGTGATCCCCAATGCTTCAGATTTATAGGGATTTACTTTGAGTTTATATTGTTGAAAATAAACAGCAATATGATGAAGCCATTGATTAAAATGTGGGAGTGGAGTAGTAGCCTACAGGGTAGCAATGGGCCCTGTCCCAGGGAAGCCAGGGTTCAGTTCCCACTCAGGTTCCTTGAGCATATTAACTCTCTCTCTAGAACAAAACATGCAGGCATAATCCTTGAGAGAGTGAAGGGAATTGTATGGGCAGGATAAATTGTATGGATGGGCTGCCTATATGGTACTATTTTCTGCCATCATTTTTCTATGTTTCTAAATTAGTGAGTGAAAATGGAAATTTAGTAAAAGGCTGTAATCTGAATATCATCTGCATATATAGAAGATTTAAAACCTTGATCTTGGATTATCATGGCCAAATGGGCCAGAAAGATATTAAAGAGAAATGGACCAAGAATAGAACCTTGAGGCACTCCTGTTGTGTGTGCTGGCCGCAGCAGGCCCGCAGCCAGGCCCTCTTAACCTCTTCTGCCTGCTCCAGTCCAGCATCTGGCTCCTCATCCCTCATGGCTGTGGGCCGCCGTCTCCATCTTTGGGCCAACCCCGGTGCTCCTGTTTCCACGGCAGATTCCTGTGCTCCGTGGTGGACCTCTCCACATGGCCTGCGGAGAGATGCCGCCATCCCGCGCTCCTCCCTAGGCGCACGCACATACCTCTCTGTTCCTTTTAAAGGGGCTGTGTTGGGAATCCAACCCGCGGCCCCAGATGATGACGACACTGAACTCCGGTATATAAGGCCGGGCTCAGCTCCTGTTAGTCACCTTTGCAACAGGTCTCCATGCTGGATGTGTACTTCATTGCCTCCTTGATGATTTCCTCATGTTCCTGATCTTGGTTTCGTCTTCTCCTGGTTCCTGTGCTTCGTTCTACTCAGCTATTCCTACGGACTGATCTTCTCCTGGACCTGACCACTGCTTTGCCTGACTACACCATTGATCTTCTCCAGGACCCGACCACTGCTTTGCCTGACTATGCCATTGATTTTCTCTGTACCCAACCTCTGCTTCGCTTGATTACGCTACTGATCATCTCCTCGTCCAGACCTCTGCTTCATCTGACTACGCTACTGATCCTCTCCTAGTTCAGACATCTGCTTTGTCCGACCATGCTACAGATCATCTCCTCATCCAGACCTCTGCTTCATCCGACCACGCTACTGATCATCTCCTAGTCCAGACCTCTGCTTTGTCTGACCACGCTACTGTTCATCTCCTGGACCTGACTTCTGCCTTGCCTTGCCACTGCTCCTTGATTGCCACCTGCCCTGACTCCAGCCTGTTCTATGATGCCTCTATAGTCTTAGTCTTAGACTTGGCCTTTCAGGCTTCAGCCTGCTTTTGCTCGGGTGCCCCCTGTGTGACTCTTGTTCCTTTTGGCGCCTAGGTCTCTGGAACTCCGCCTCGTCCAGTACAGACTTTCTTGCTTTACTGTTGCTGGTCCCTGGATGACATCCTCATCATGTTCTCGACGACCTCCGATGGAGGCCCACCTAACTCCAGCCGGCCTCGGCACCCAAGGGCTAAACCTATGGGGAATGAGGGCTGGTATTGGCGAAGCTCCAGTTGGCCTCTGTCAGTCAGCCAGCTCCACCTGCCGACGGTGGGGACCCATAGGGTCTCCCCTATGGGTAGCTTCAACCCCACCTCGGTCCAAGGGTCCACCTCCTGTGCAACAACACCAAAAGATAGTGGTGGTGAAGAAGATAGTGGTTGTTCCCATTCTGCTTGAAAAAGACCTAACAGAATGATAAAAAGGCAAACAAATTCAAAACTGTGTCTGCAAGACCGATCTCATTCAGACAATCTAACAGAAGTGTATGGTTAATAATGTCAAAAGCAGTACTTAGATCTAGAAAAACAGTAAGCACACCTTTGCAGTCATCCGCCTGGAGTTTAAGAGTAAATTGGGTGAATTCCATGCTGTGGCCCTTACAGAAGCCTGATTGGGAAGAACGAAGAACATTCATTTTACTGATAAAATTGATAATCTATTTGAAGAACATCTTTTTCAATATCTTGAAGAGGACAGAGAGATTTGAAATAGGTCTATAATTAGATTTATTAACTCCTTTTTAAGGAGTGGACTGATCTTGGCAGATTTGCATCGAATAGGGAAGGTGTCAGCTGAAAGAGAGATGTTAACAACAGCCAGAATAGGTTTTGCCAGCCCTAAGCAAGGGTTTTTCAATAAATGGGAAGGCATTGGTGTTATGATATCGAGGTGTTTGGTGGATCCTTAGGGGCAACAGTGATAGTGACTCTCATGGGGAGGAGCCCCATAGGGAACTGAAGCACCAGGCTAGACTCAGATGCACAAACACAGATAATATATCTTTATTATGCAGCTTGTATGGTTCACCAGAGATGGCAGTAGAGAGTGGATTAGATAGCACAGTCTATGATCCTCGGTGGAGGAGACCCATCCCACAACGGTGGTATAAGGCCCCGAAGCAGATATTCAGTGAGGTGCTGTAGGAGAGACAGACTGGCAGATGTTATTACACACTCCCTTGTAGCTGAGTAGATAGAGTTCCCAATAAGCAGTAGAGAGAGGATAGGTAGCAACAGTCTGTGATCCTTGGCAGAGGAATCCCGTTCCACAATGGTGGTGTAGGGCCCGATGCAGATATACAACGAGGAGCTGTAGATGAACAGACGGGGAGAAGTAGTACTCACTCTCTGTAGCTGATAGGTATTGTTTCAGCAGGTAGAAGAATTGGTAGCAGGCACCAGGAAAGACACACAGGCCCTCGAGGAGCGAGTACCTGGATTCAGGATAGGCACCTGGAAATAAGCAAAGGGCCCCCGAGGAGCGGGTACCCAAGTTAGTAGAACCCCGAAGGGTGAAGATAGCTTCCAGCAGCAGCAGAAGCGGCAGAGCAGCTTCAGACCAGAACAAATCCAATCCGTTGCTAACTCGGCGAGAGTCAGCAAATGGGCAACCTTTTGTAGTTGGAAGCAGTGATGTCACTCGAGGGGGACGCCCCCGAGGTTCGCGCCAACACTGCTATAAAATGTGAGGCATGCATGCATGCGTGCATGCGCGCCCTAGGAGACCTCAGGTCAACATGGCGGGACGCCGCGCCAAAGCTGCTCTGGTGATGCTGGAGGGTGCGGCAAGGAGACGCTACGGATGCCATTCTCCCGAGGCTGGTGGAGAAGGCTGAAATAGAGGTGAGGCATGTCGGGCGAAGCCGTCTGAGACCGACGGACGCAACAATTGGATCTAATAGACAAGAAGTAAGGATGAGTTGATTTTAATAGCAGATTGATACCAGCAGCTGATGCTGGATTAAAAGATGAAAGAGTACAACAAAAGTTGGAACTGTTTCTTCTGGAAGAAAAGCAAATAATATCACCCGTTGGAATGTCATTTCATATAGCACTAACCTTGTTTGAGAAGAAAGATGCAAAATATCTGCAGAACAAACTGGATTATCTGAAGGTAAAGAGAAAGGTTTATTAGAAAGCTGAGAAATAATTTTGAATAACTGCCTCAGGCGGTTTTCTGCCAATTTTATCTTAATAGAGAAATAATTATTTTTTGAAGCAAGAGTTCATGATGATAATACTTACTGGCTACAGAGCATCTATTCTTATTATCAGCTGTTTTGCATTTATGCCAAATTCATTGTAAGTGGAAAACTTTTCTCTTAAGGATCATTAGGCCAATGTGGTACCAAGGGTGAGAAGACTGATGGATTTTGATCTAGGTCATAAGGGCAACAACATTAATAGCAGTAGATAAAACCTGATTCCAAGAATCGGTCTGTCAAGGGATAGAGAGTCAATCTCATCAGGAAAGGAGGTGGTCTCAGAAGACAATTAATTTGTTTAAGATTTCTAGGGTAAACCACATTAACCTCTTACAGTGACTTTGTAAGAGAAAAAAAATTAGCGAATGGTCATTTCAGAGGAAAGTTAAGGAAGTAATAGAGTTATTTTTAAGCAGATCAGAATTGGAGGAAAGAATTAGATCTAGGGTGGGGCCAGCTTCGTGGGTGGGAATATTAACCCATTAGGTCAGCCCTAGATCAGAAGTTATCATGAGAAAGATTTTGTTTACTGTACATACCAGATTATTAACATGTATATTAAAATCACCTGAAATTATTAAATATTGATGATGTGCTGTAATGTCAGCAATGAGATTCATAGTTTCTGAGATATTGGTGAGATTAGTATCAGCGGTATTATAAACCAGCAGAAAGGAGAGATTTCTTGGGAACTAAAAATGAAGCACAATGGTGTCTATACATCTTAAAGATCTCAATTTCAACTCCTTGCATCGTAGAGTTTCTAGGTAAAGAAGCACAACCTCTCCTCCTTAGCATTCATAAAATTTGGAAAAAGGAAAATAGGAAAAAGCATAAGCATTTGGAAAATTAGATATGAATCATAGATAGGGGGAACTAAAAGAGAATTTAAAAAGAGGCTGGCCTTATAGGCAACAACTCATAATTAAAAACATTTTAATATATAATTGTATCAATATTAAATTTTCTATTAACAATTAACAATAAAAAAATAAAGCAAATTTTGAATTTAACATATAGTAAGTAACATGCATTATTTTGGTAAACAAAGCAAACAAAAACTCCCCAACATTTCAGCATAGGACCCAACAGTTACAGTAAGAAGACAAGGGGGGAAGTCAAAAGAAATGGAACACAGGAAAATTAAACAATAATGAGAGAATAATTATACTATTGAATCCATCAATCACCACCACAAATATAAACCCTTCCTGATTATAATTTAATTCACTCCCTTATCGGGAATGCATGTTTCCAAATGTAAGGGATTCACAAAAATGAATTTCGTTTTTTGATAAACAAACACACATTTGCATGGAAACTTAAGGTAAAAAGTGGTTCCAAAATCCCAAACTTTCTGTCTTGCTGGAGAAACTACTTCCTCTTAGTCTGAGTACTATATGAAACATTGGAAAATACCTGTACTCGCTAGCCACTAAAAGAAAAATCCTTACAGGAAAAATACTTCAGAAAGACCCATTCCTTCTCTTTCTCAGCACAAAAAGTAACCAGTAACATAGCCCTAATTGGGATCCTAAGTAGATGCCTCAAAAAGGCAGCTGCCAAGGCTATCTAAAGGCAATTTTTATTTTAAAATGTTTCTAACCTGCACTCTCTATTTTTTATGCAAGGCAGCCAACATAATTAATAACATTCATATTTAAAATCATAACATAAATGGACAAATATAATGTAATCAAGGTACTGAAACTACATCAGAGTAATCAGGGCCTGGTAAAGGAGGAGGAGATATCTAACTGTTCAAATTATATGCCTTAGTGATCAGAATGAATCACTATCAAAAGATCAATAATTACCCAGGTGAAAAATCAGACAAGAAGCAAAGAACCCAGGAAAAAACAATAGGTCACACCTTAATAAGAGAGACTTTCATAAACAGGGAGCTTCAGTGTTCACTTGAAAGCTGTTCCAGATACATAGGAACACTTATTGTAAATAGAATGTCCCTTTATTATATAATTATTGATCTCTAATGTACAACTATATTTTTTGAGAAACTTTTTAAACAAATTGTGCCCAGTGATTTAGGTTTTGTCTTAGAATATAAGTCTTAAAAATGTATTGATAATCTAAGTATGTACTTATCTTTAAATACAGCATCAGAAGCATAAAATATAGATTGGTTGATGGGAACTCCAAAAAATTAGCCCATAAAGAGTATATGCCATGGCATATATGATGTTGAAGAGATGGGAAACACTAAAGAATGAGGGTTTGTTATTTTTCAATAAGTATATACATCTACTTTAAAATCTAGTTCTTTTACCCTGATAAAGAATCAAAACACACAGACTAATATTTTGGAATTCCAATGATGCTCTAAATGCCACAACTGTGTTGCGGATGTGGACCTTTGGACCGAGATGGAGTTAATGCAACCTGCAAGGAGGAGCCCTGCAGGTCCCCACTGTTGACTGGCGGAGCTTCCTGTGGCAGAGCCCCAACTGGAGCTTCATCTATACAAGCCCTTGTTCCCCTTAGGTTGAGCCCTTGGGTGCTAGTCCAGCAGGACTTAGGTGAAGGCCTCTGCAGTGGAGGTGAAGATCCATCATAGCCATCAAGTCACAGGTCAGTGTCTGGGGCAGGCTGAAGACAGGCGGAGCCAGAGACAGGCAGTGGTCAGGGAAGATGGTATTCAGCAGAGTCTGTCCAGGCAATGATCCATCCTGTTTCTAACAGAGGCCAAACCAGGCCACAAGAAACTGGCAAGAACCCAAACACTATGAAGATCCCATGCTACTGATACCAGTAATAGCAGAGGCCATTCCCTAAGTCAACTTGTTATCTTCCAAGGTCAGTTCTGGAGGCTCCAGTGGCTTCCTTGAGGGCCAAGAGAGGAATAAGGGCTTCAGCAGCAATACACAGAACACCTTGTGAACACCCAAAGTAGGAAGTAGTCATAATTAGTACGTTAAGGGTCCAAGTCTGTGTAAGGGTTCAATGTACCACATAGCAAGTCTCTTAGAAGACATACAAATGAATTGTCCAGCTAGAATTTAGCCAAGTAGGTTGGGGGAATTCCTGGAGCAGGAGGTAGGCAATCCAGGGAGGAGCGGAGTTAGCCGATTAACTTAACCAGCTAACTTTAGACGTCTTATAGGACAGGTCTAAAGTTAGCCAGATATCACATATCTGGCTAATTGTAACTTAACTGGGTATATTCAGCACCACTGAATAGCCTGGTTAAGTTAGCTGGTTATGAGTATCTGGCTTACTTAACTAGACTTTTAGCGGCTGTATATTTACCCCATAATGCGTCCTTGTTTTAGTATTATTAAAAAGGGTAATTAAGTGTTTGTTGCACCGGAGGTGGACACTTGGACCAAAGTGGGGTTGACGCAACCCATAGGTAGGGACCTACAGGTCCCCACCGTCGGCAGGCGGAATGGGCTGATGGACAGAGACCAGCTGGAGCTTCACCAATACCAGCCCTCATTCCCCGCGGGTTGAGCTTTTGGGTGCCGGGGCCGGCTGGACGTAGGTGGGCCTCTGTATGTAGTCGATGTAGAGATCAGGTTCAGCAGGGACAGCAGGTGAGAGATGGTACACTCTTACACTGGACAACTTGGTGTCCCGGAGACTCGGGCACCAAAGGAATGGAGGCAGACAGGGGGCACCCAAGCAAGAGCAGGCCAAGCCTGAATAGACCAAGTCCAGGGAGTAAGCTGGAGGGACATCAAGGAGCAGGCTTGAGTCAGGCCTGGTGGCAATCTGGAGGCAGTGGCAAGCAAGTCTGTGGTCTGATCATGGAGATAGTCAAGCGTAATCAAACAATGCTGAGGTCTGGGTCTGGAGAGATGCAACGACGTAGTCAGGCAAAGCAGAGGTCTGGGTCTGGAGATAGGCAATAGCATAATCAGGCGAAACAGAGGTCTGGGTCTGGAGATAGGCAATAGCATAATCAGGCGAAGCAGAGGTCTGGGTCTGGAGATAGGCGATAGCGTGGTCAGGCGAAGCAGAGTCAAATCCATGTAGGCAATCCGAGGTATGGAGCAAGACAGGAACAAGGAGACAAGAACCAGGAACAACGAGGAACAAGAACGTAGGAGTGAGACAAATCTCTAGGAAGCAACGAGTACTCGACCAGCGAGGAGACCTGTTGCAAAGGCAACGCTAGGGAGCGATGAAGCCTGTCCATAGTATTTATTTATTTATTTGTTTATTTATTTATTATTTATTTATTTTAAAAGTTTTATATACCGTGAAATAGACAGGATCTGGCCGTCTAGGTGGTTTACAGGAAACATACATAATTTAAAATATCTAACAAAATCAAACAAATAATGTTCATTAAAACAAATCACAATCGAGACAAAGTTAACATAACATGTGGTATAGTCTAACATTGCAATTCATAACGATATAATGACAAAGCCATTCAAAATGATATCAGTGATAGAACAAAACAATTAAAGTCAGAATTTAAAGATGGGCATTCTATGATATTACCTTAAGCCAGAAACTTAGTGTAAACTAAAACAGTACCGAAATTGTATTAAATTAATGTTCGAGAGAATGTACTGAGGTATTATCTCTTATTGGATTATTTTATAATTGCAAAAAATCAATTTTTCAGATTGTAAGTGCATTTATAAAGATGTCTTTAACAGTTTTTTGAATTCTTGTTTATTTTGGGATAATCTAACATATTCAGGTATTGAATTCCAAAGTCGCGGTCCAGCCACTGAAAAGGCTCTTTCTCGAGTTATATTCAGTCTTGCATTTCTTACTGAAGGTACTTCCAAAATACATTTATCCAAGGATCGCAATTGTCTGGGTGGTTTATAAATTCTAAGCAGTGAGCATAACCATACTGAATTTTCATTTTATAATAAGCCATAAATTATTGTTAAAATTTTGTAAGAAATCCTATATGGTATCGGAAGCCAGTGAAGTTGTTGTAAAGATTGTGATATGTGATCTCTTCGTGTCAGGTTGTATAGTAGACGTGCAGTAGAGTTTTGGATCAATTGAAGCAGTCGAATGGAGGAATGAGGAAGTCCTAGATATAGTGCATTACAGTAGTCTAAGCTTGATAATATCAGAGCTTGAACTACAGATCGAAAGTCTGATGGAAATAAAAGAGGTTTCAGGTTCTTTAGCATGTGAAATATGATTTTTTAACTATAGCTGATATGTTATATGTCATTCAAAGTTTTGAATCAATTATATTACCTAATTTTTTTGCATGCGTTTTTATCAGTATTGATGTATCTTCGAAAATGAAATTATTTGGGGGTTGAAATGTAGAATCTGGAACTGATGATAGAAAAATGATGGTCCAAGAAAACAAACCGGTAGCCGATCCAAGATGGCTGATAGCAACAAACACAAGGAGTTGAATCGGTAAAAAATGGACTTTATTGAATCTTGCCCAATAAAGTCCTTTTTTTACTGATTCAACTCCTTGTGTTTGTTGCTGATAGAAAAATGATTTCTGTTTTTGAAGCATTTAATTTCAGTCTGTTATGTGACATCCATTTCTTTATTGTTGATAGATACAATTGTAGAAGTGAGAAAGTTTGTGTCCAGGAATTAGTGTATGGTACAATTTATTATTTTATTTTGATTTTTTCTATACCGGCATTCGTGATAACATCACATCAAGCCGGTTTACAGTAAACAATGGGGTAATAACTGGAACATAGAACCAAATATGTAATATACATATTATAAATACAGTTACAATAAACAAGGATACGTACAACTAGGAGTAAGAAGAAGAAAAGATAGGAACTTTAACATGTTGTATTAACCTGTAGAATGGTAAAGTTTCCAAAGATGGAAGTGAATGATTTACAATGAATTGTTCAGTTCAAAAATGCAGTTTTTAACAATGAGGAAGAAAACATAAGTAATGAAGATTCTGGATGTTTATAAAGTGTAGGGGAAGATTATCAGGATGGTTATAAAAGAGAATTGTTGCTTGGAATTTGAATATCGGAGAGAATTGTTTTTAGTCTGAGTCTGGGAAGGCTTGTTTGAAAAGCCATGTTTTGAGTCTTTTTCTAAATGTCAATAAGCAGGGTTCTTGTCTAAGTTCCGTTGGTATGGAATTCCAAAGAGTGGGTCCTGCTGTGGAGAAAGCCCTATCTCTATAAGTTATATGGAGGGAAGTTTTGGAAGGTGGTACCTGCAGAGACTCTTTGTAGTACTCTCTTATGGGTCTGGAGGAAGTATGCTTTATGAAAGGGATTTGTAGGTTGAGAGGAGCGATTTGTTGGATGGATTTATAGATTATGGTGATTGACTTATAAAGAATTCTGAAATGGATTGGCAGCCAGTGTAAATCTTTAAGGATCGGGGTGATGTGCTCTCTTCTCCTTGTATTTGTTAGAATTCTAGCTGCCGTATTTTGAACCATTTGTAGCGGTTTGGTATGTGTTGATGGGGTACCTAATAATAAAGAATTGCAATAGTCTAACTTGGAGAAGATTATTGCTTGTAGGATAGTCCTGTAGTCATGGATGTGGAACAGAGGTCTTATTCTTTTTAGAACATTCAGTTTATGAAAGCAGTCTTTAGTGGTTTGGTTTATGAATGCTTTTAAGTTAAGCCTGTTATCGATGATTGCGCCCAAATCTCTTACTTTTGTTGTTTGTAGATTAGTTGGAGGGATTGTAGGGGTGTGGCTAATCTCAGATGATATTAGAAGGAGTTCCGTTTTTGAGGAATTTAGGATTAAATTCATACTGGAAAGGAGGGAGTTGATTTCTTGCAGATAATATTCCCAAAGATCGAGGGTTTTTTTAATGGATTCTTTAATTGGTATCACAATCTGGACATCATCTGCATAAAGGTAGTGTTTAAGGTTCAAGTTGTTTAATAGATGGCAGAGAGGGAGGAGGTAGATGTTAAAGAGGGTGGGAGAGAGGGATGAACCTTGTGGAACTCCTTGAGATGAAGGGTAGCGTTTAGATTCTTTACTGTGTATTTTTACCTTGAAGCCTCTGTTTTTCAAGAATGAGTGGAACCAGGACAGTGCAGAGCCTGTTATGCCGATGTTCAATAGTTGGTTAAGGAGCATAGAGTGGTTAACAGTATCAAAGGCGGCTGAGAGGTCCAAGAGAATCAAAAGGTAGGACTGGCCTTTATCTAGGCCTAGGATGAGGTAGTCTGTTAAGGAAATTAGTAGAGATTCTGTGCTTAACGATTTCCTGAAGCCATGTTGTGAAGGGTAGAGAATTTTGTGGTCTTCCAGGTAGTCTGATAATTGAGAATTAACCAGTTTTTCCATGACTTTAGCAATGAATGGGAGGTTTGAGATAGGGCGAAAATTGGAGGGGTCGTCTGGGTCTAACTTTGGTTTTTTCAAGAGCGGTTTGATTGATGCCATTTTAAGGTCGTCAGGGTAGAGTCCTTTAGATAAAGAGCAGTTTATTATGTCTGCCAGAGCTTTGGATATAGTATCCGGAATAAGGAGGAGTAATTTGGAAGGGATTTGGTCTAAAGGGTGTGTCGATGGTTTCATCTTTTTCAGTATTCTAAGGATCTCAGAAGTTGTAGATGGTTCAAATGAGTTGAGTGAGATGTATTTGTTATGGTGTATATAGGTACTGTAGGGGGAAGAAGTATTGGGCAAATTTTTAGAAAGGAGGTTAGCTATTTTGTTATTGAAGAAGAGAGCAAGCTCCTCTGCCTTTTCTTGTGCTTTGTTAAATGGAATGTCAGGTGTTTGGATTTGAGTTAAATTGGAGACGTAGGTAAAAAGGGCTTTAGCATCAAAGATCATATGATGGATCTTATGAGCATAGAAGTCTCTTTTGATTTTTTGCAAGGAATTTTTGTAATTGTGGAGAGCAGTTTTGTAGGTAGAAAGGGTGGACGCTGAAGGGGATTTGCGCCATTTGCTTTCGTTCCGTCTGAGGGAAAGTTTTAGATTTTGTAGTTCTTCATTAAACCAAGGTTGTTTTTTTGGAATATTGTGTTTTAGTTTTTTTGTTGTTAGAGGACAGAGTTTATTAGCTGCAGTTTCTGTAATATTATTCCATGAGTGAAGTGCCGAATTTGGAGAGGAAAGGTCCATGTGGGGTAGTTCTAAGACTAGGTGGTTGTGGAGGTCCTCGGATGCACATATTTTCCTGTAGGAGAATTGTTGTTGAGGGGCGGAGTGCTGTTTTTTTTGTGCCAGTGTGATGGTGGTCGAGATTAGAGAGTGGTCCGACCAGGGTACTGGTTCGCAGATCGGTTGAGTTGAGTTAGAGATACCAGAATTGGTGAAGATAAGGTCCAATGTATGACCTGCTTTATGAGTGGGTTTCTTGATAATCTGATTGAAACCTAAAGCAGACAAGGCTGTAATGAAAGTTTTCCCATTTGTAGATAGAGATGGATTGTTGACATGTAAATTGAAGTCACCAAGTATAATTGCTGGAGAATCTAAATTAATGTGGGAGACTATTAGTTCCAGAAGAGGAGAGGCATCTAGGTCGAGAAGGCCTGGGGGGGCATATACAAGAAGAATTTGGAGATGGTTTGATTTGAAAAGGCCTATTTCCAGTTTGGTAGAAGAGTTGACAGAGTATTGGGTGAAATTCAAATCTTTTTTGGTAGCAAGAAGAATTCCTCCACCTTTTCTTTTCTGTCGGGGAATGGAGAAGAAGTCATATGAATGTGTAGGTAGTTGGTTAATTAGAGCAGTGTCTGTCGATTTGAGCCAAGTTTCTGTTATGGCGCATACGTCTGGATTTTCTTCTAGGAGAAGATCATTGAGAATGGGGTTTTTTTTAGTGATGGATTGTGCGTTGAATAGATATAGTGAGAATAATGTTAGTCCAAGCAATTGTGTAAGAGGGGAAGCCATGATGGGAATGAGGGCTTTATAGGTGTGAGGATGAGAGGTCCCAAGAAAGTTACTAGTTGCATTGTGTCTCCTGTGATGAAGAATCGGAATCGGTAGACCGCGGAGCATGATGGTTAGAATAGGTCGGAGGTCTTATTATTATTATAGAAAAGTAATGTTAAAGATCTACTATGTGAATAGGGTGGAGAGGTAAGAATATTCACGGTGGTTGATTGTGACTGAGGCTTGAATGAGAGGTGAAGAATGATTGCGGATTACTTGTAGACTTAGAGAATAGTCGAGTGAAATTGAAGAACTGGTATTTGAAGACGAGAGGTGGATGATGATGGTTATGGGGATGTATTATGCGTCAGGGGTGTACGAAGAGGTGCACATAGGGGTAGGCCCTTTTGTGCTAGCGGTGATTCGGTCCTGGGAAGGTCACTTTTTATTTGTTTAGATTTGGCGTCAGAATCAGCATCAGACTCAGCGTGCTGGTTGAAAGCTGAGTGCTTGGAGGAAGTTGTCTGATGCTAGTTGAAAGCTGAGTGCGGTAGTACACTTTCTCTGGACGTTCTGCAGTGTAGGAGCAGGAAGTAGAGTTTTAAAGGGATTTTTTACAGATTACAATAGCTCCCAGTTGGAGGGAGAGATTGAAAACTCAATGATGTGGGGTGCGGAGGTTGACCAGCGTGAGAAACTGAAGGGCTGAGCTGTATCAGGTTTCTATGTTAGGGCTGTCCTGCGGGGCTACACGAAGGGGCACACAAAGGGGCAGGCCCCTTTGTCGCGCTCCTTCGGCGCGCGGCGTTTGGCGCGCGGCGCCTAGCAGGGCGAGGGATTTAAAACCCAGCCAGGCTGTTGCTGATAGGCTGAAGGCGTTTTGGTGGGCGGGCCTTGGCGCGGTTCCCTCGGGTTTTTTTTTAAAGTTTATTTTCTTTAGCCGGTTTAGGGTCTCGGCACGCGGCTGGCGTTGGGGCCTCCCGGGTGAGGGGGCGAGCACTGACCTGACCCTCCCCCGACGGGGCTCCGGCACCGGTCGCGCAGGTCTTCGGTCGTAGAGAAGAAGAAGGAGAGATGGCGGCTGCCGCGCGAAGATTTAAAACCCAGCCGGGCTGTTGCTGATAGGCTGAAGGCGTTTTGGTGGGCGGGCCTTGGCGCGGTTCCCTCGGGTTTTTTTTTAAAGTTTATTTTCTTTAGCCGGTTTAGGGTCTCGGCACGCGGCTGGCGTTGGGGCCTCCCGGGTGAGGGGGCGAGCACTGACCTGACCCTCCCCCGACGGGGCTCCGGCGCCGGTCGCGCAGGTCTTCGGTGGTAGAGAAGAAGAAGACATACAATGATTTGTATGTCATCTGCATAGATTTTAAAAGATATATTTAGACCTGCTAATAGATGACAAAGAGGAAGAAGGTAGATATTGAACAGAAGTGCCGAGAGTGCTGATCCTTGTGGGACTCCAGACTTACTGGATTACCAATCAGAGTTATGGTTGCCAATAATTATTCTTTGCGGTCTATCAGATATAAATGTAGCGAACCAATTTAATGCTGTATTATTGATTCCTATTTGTTTGAGAGTTGATATTAAAATCTCATGATTTAGCGTATCAAATGCTGCTGAAATGTCAAGAAAAATCATTAGATAATCTTTGTTTGTATCAAAGCCTCTAATGATTGTGTCAAATGTTGATAAAAGAAGAGTTTCTGTACTATCACCCTTTCTAAATCCATGTTGGTTGGCATGTAGAATATGATTATCTTCGATAGATTCAATGATTTTAGCTATAGTTGGAAGTGTGGCTATTGGACGGTAATTTGAAATTTCCAAAGGGTCTTTATTTTTTACTTTGAGTATTGGTAAGATGGATGTTTTTTTAAGAGAATCTGGGAATATGCCTTGGGATAGTGATGCGTTTACTATATTGGTAATGGAATTTGCAATATCGATTCTTATGTTTTTTAATATATATCCAGGACATGGATTAAAAGGACTATTTGAGGGTTTTGATTTAGCTAGTATTGTTGTTATTGTATTGTTTGTGACTGGATGAAATTCAGAAAAAGAATAATCAATTTGAGGTAAATTTGATTTAGGAATTGGAAGTGCACCCTAAATTATTTCAGCAGTAAACCGATCAGAACTGCAAACCTTCACAGGAGCCATTTGTGGGCAGACCCAGTACCAGCACGTCATGCACAAGCGTCACACTTGGTCAGACCTGGAAGGCCAGCACGGCATTGCAGCAAGCAACAGAGAAGGAATATTCTGACTGTAGCTACATCCAGGTATCAGAAGGGGAGGAATTAGTATGTTGGGAGGGGAGAATGAGAATGTGGGGGCCACAGATGTGCTTGGAGGGGGTAGGGAGGGGGGAATCAGTATGTGGGGGCCAGGGATGTGCTTGGAGGGGGAAATGAGCATGAGGGAATTGAAAACGTGTTTGTAGGAGGTGGGAGAGGGGAGAGGGGAAAGTGTGTGGGGGGCCAGGGATGTGCTTGGAGGGAGGGTGGGGAGAGGGGAATGCATGTGTGGGGGCCAGGGATGTGCTCAGAGGAGGGAATGAGTGTGAGGGGCTCGTGTTTTTTAATTTGTTCTACTCCACTTGATTTCATCTATTTTTTTTCTCATTTCTTCTCCCTGCAGCAGATCACCTTTATAAAAAAAATCCTTATTTTTACAAAAAGAAAACTTGTCCATACCTGCTGACCACAGGTAAGAAATGTGACATGGAAACTTGTAATGCTGTTTTTTTTATTTGTTCTACACCACTTTTGCTTTCATCTAATTTTGCTTTTTTTTTTTTTCTTTCATTTATCTCCCTGCAAAAGATCACCTCTGTAAGAAAGCCTGTCCATACCTACTGTTTCCGTCCTTGGCTGCTACAGTACTAAATGGTTTTGATCTACTATGGCTAAAGTAAAGAACTGGGCTGAGGGGGGATATGATAGTGGTTTTTAAGATTATGAGATGTCTTGAACGAGTAGATGTGAATCGGTTATTTACACTTTTGAATAATAGAAGGGGGCATTCCATGAAGTTAGCAAGTCGACTAATTGTAGAAAATTCTTTCACTCAACGCACAATAAAGCTCTGGAATTTGTTGCCAGACAATGTGGTTAATGCAGTTAGTGTAGCTGGGTTCAAAAAAGGTTTGGATAACTTCTTGGAGGAGAAGTCCATTAATGGCTATAAATCTGTTGCGACCGTCGCTGCCCGACATCTCCACTCTGCCCACCTTATCACATTGGCAACTCCCTCCGGGGTTGATGGAAGGCTGGCAGCCGCGGCGTTCTTCGGCCGTCCTCGTCCAGCGTCCCCGGACCGGCCCGACGCTGCAAACCGCCATGTTGACCTGATGCTTAGGGGCGCACGTCCGGCGTGGCCCCGCCTCAAGTACCAGAAGTGGCGCAAACCTCAGGGTTGTCCCCCTGAGATTACGTCATCTGCTTCAGATATTTAAAGTTCTCTGAATTGCTAACAACTTGAGTTAGCAAGGACAAGGATTCATTCTATGTATGCTACTCTACCTCCTCGGACTTACCAGGGGTACCCGCTCCTCGGGGGCTTCGTTCTCTCTTACTTTGTAGGTTGCAGTCTGGAACCGGTACTCGCTCCTCGAGGGCCCTCGTTCCCAGACTTCTTCGGAATTCAATTCTGCCTGGAAGTTATCGCAGCCTACTACATCTGTGAGTTACCATCGCACTCTCAGAGCTTTTCCTGGAACCAGGTCCTCGCTCCTCGAGGGCCTACTTCATTCCAGCTCCTGGGCTTCTATGAGACATTGTGAGAGTGTTACCATCAGGTTCTGTCCATGAACTCGGCATACCCTGCCTACTCACTATGGGCCTCATTTTCAAAGCACTTTACCGCGTGCGATAAATTGAGACTACAGCCCAGCCGGGCATTCCAGCTCACTACTGCCACCTCTGGTGGTTCAGTATACTGTTTAATAAAAGAACTAGTGTGTGTCTGTCTCCTAACTCTGAGCCTGACTGGTGGTCCCTCTCGGGATCATTCCCCTGGGGGCGTGGTCATCTGCCACTGGTCCAAGGATCCACCCACAACTCTCCTAAATAATAACAGATTGCTAACTCCTTGCAACAGATTACTAACAAAATCAAGTTTACTTAGGGAATAGCCACTGTTAGTGTTTGGATAATTGCCAGGCTCTTGTAGTCTGGTTTGGCCTCTGTTGGAAACAGGATGCTGGGCTTGATGGACCCTTGGTCTGACCCAGCATGGCAATTTCTTATTTTCTTATGTTCTTAAGTACGGTAAAATGTACTGCAAAGCGTGGGAAGAGGAACGTGAACTAAAAGCATGGATTCAGCCTATTTTCAGCAATGAGAGTAAGGCTATGTGCAAATTTTGTAAGTGCGACATTCGTGCACATCATGCAGACCTTCTGCAACATGCTAAAACAGAGAAACATGCAAAAAGTCCTTTGTCATCTATGCTCCTTTGTCATCTGTGCAACTCACAGACATTGGTGCAGGGGCAGATTCCCAATAACGAACCGGCCTGGGGATTCACCGCCCCGGCCAGCCCCGGAGATACCACGTGGTCTGCCGAGCGCAACTCTGTCACAGCCACGCTTGGCAGACCACGTGACTAGAGCAACTGGCCCACCGGGGGATGTCCGATCCCCCAATAGGCCAATCCACCCCTGCATTGGTTTTTCAATTTCACATGTTTTGGGCTTTTTTGGGGCTTGTTTTTTTGGAAAAAAGTGCTTGTTCTTTCATGAAAACCTGGCAACCCTGCCACTTCTGCTCATTATCAAAGGGGGAGTGCCCGAGAGGAGCGGGGACAGAGATCACAGGAGGAATCAGCCTTTCAGCAGTGGTAGGTGGTATCAACAATCACCACCGCTGCTGGCGACATCCTCCTCCCATACCAGGCTACACTTCTAGGCCCCATGTACTGGCTCTTGCCTCTTGCCTAGAGAGCCATAGCATGCCTATGGCCACAGCCATAGGTGCCGCTACAAAAAGGTGCCAACGAGAGCAGTGCGACCAGCTGCTGCTGGGTCCTCAGCAAAAGAAAAGTAGTGCGGCCCCGCTGGCAACAGTTCTGATTCTGACTGGGCCACACTGGTTTTCCCTTTACTAAGGCACCGCTTAGCATGCCGACAATTTTGGCGGGTGTTGTGCTGCCTCGGAGAAGGAGGAGTGTCCCTGCTGGAAGTAGTCCACCATTGCAGCTCCGTGGCCGGAAGTTGATCCCTTGGCCATGGGGGCTGAAGAAGGAGATTGCTGCTGTCTGCTAGGTCAAGGAGGAAGTGAATGTGTGCAGGAGAGTGAGAATGAGCATGTGTGCTTGAGTGTGGGTCAGTAAGAGCATGTGTGTGGGAGAGTGAGAGACAATATATGAGAGAAAGAGCATGTTTACTTGTGTGTGGGAGAGTGAGAGAGCATGTGTACTTGAGTTTGGAAAAGTGAAAGAGAGCATGTGTGCATGTGTTGGAGAGAGGGAGAGAGGGAGAGCATGTGTGCTTCTGAGTAAGAGAGAGGGAGAGCATGTATGCATGTTTGTGGGGGGAGGGTGACAGAGAGCATGTGTGAATATGAGAGGGAGCATGTGTGTGCACAACTACCTGTTACTCTCTGCCTGGTAATCCATAATAATTTCAGGGCATCTGGAAATCAAAAGTTCCAAGGTATGGATAACAGGGAATATTTTAAAATTCTTATTTTAATTGTTGGGTGTTATTTGATGTGTCTTTCTGGAAATATTTTATTGATGCTTGGATGATCTTTATATTATTTTTAAATTATTGAATGTTATTCTATTAATTAATTGTTTTGAATTATTCTTTTTATGGTTTTACTAATTTAGTTTTATGATGAATGGTAATGTTTCTGTTTTTATATTGTTGCAGTGCAACAATATAAAAAAGGTCAGTTTTTGTCTGTACATTTCTATTTATACTGTATGGTCTCTTTATTCTGTATTTGAGTGTCTATCTGTGTTTTGCATGTGTGATTAAAGTGAGTTATTCCATTAGTGTGTAGTTTCTATGTAGAGATCTATAGCAGCTTGACTTGTTCCGTTTTCATAATGAGGGTGTATTACAATTTTAGGCCTGGTGTAATATTTGTAGTATTAACTTTCATAAGTAGGATTGTTGCTGATTGAGTGCTGACAGTACTATTTTTACATAGAAATTTTTTTTTTTTCATGGCTTTTTAGGGTCATACCCATGCCCAAGATGCATTACAGTAGGCCTAACACCACAGAGATTCCAAGTGTATCTTGCTTTTTTGCAGGATTTTCTGGCTGGCACCTCAGCAGGGCATGTAAATATAATATACATATTATAAGTGATATTTTTACCTCAGAAGACTGTGCTTTGAATATTCTTTTTCATGTAAAATCTGAATTATAAATGCATAATTTTTAATTGTGTGTAAGGAGGGTATGATGGGGTTGGGGGTGCAAGGCTATAAAGTTTTCCTAGGGCCTCAAATACTCTTGCAGTGATCATGGGCATTGCTGTACAAACATTTAACAGAATCTCCCAACCCATGTTTTCATGTCTTATGTAAAGGAGAAGGGTACAGATTTTCACTTGTCCATAAGCACCAAATTGCCCAGCTATCGCTCTGCCTGCCTACATGATCTGACTGGCCGGATGTGTCTCAACACCCCCCACCCCACTCCACCCACACCCACACACACCCCTCTACACACTCACTCTCACCGGAGCCTTCATCTTCGGTTTACGACGAAGATAAAGGCCTCTGGTGTGCCACGAGTAGAGCTCGTCCCGCTTGCAGCAAAGGAAGGCCCCTGTGAGAGTGAGTGCATGTAGAGAGGTGTGTGTGTGTGTGTGTGTGTGTGTGTATGTATGTGTGTGTGTGAGAGATTGCAAGCTTGGGGGGGGGGTGAGAAAACATGTGTGAGGATGCTTGAGGGGGAGAGAGAGAATATGTGTGGGTACTTGAGTGTGGGTGCCAGAGAGAGGGAGCCTATTGGGGGCAGAGGGGGGCAGAGTGGGTGGGGGGGCAGAGGGAGTCACCATCTCATCCCTCACCTCAGGCAGCAGATTGCCTTGAGCCACCCCTGGTCTGCAAAGACTCTAAGGTCTTTAACCTGGTTGATGCACCAAGGTCAAAACCCAATAGCCAAAAACCACAGAGGTGGATGGGAAACAGCCAGAAAGCAAATTATATTTCATTCTTAGTAAGCATTGCACTAGGGCCCAGATGTTTGGTCTGGTTGATGACCTGATAAATCAAGGCATACTGGACAGAGAGCAGCTTTAAGGGAATGCTGTTATTTATCAATTCCCCCTCTGGGAATGATTGATTCTGAATAAGCTGAAATTATCCCAGATCTTTTTTGTGTATGATACCTAAATGGGAGATTATCATGTTTTGAATGGGCATTTGAAGAAGGGACTAGTGACGTGGCCTAGCAAAATTTCTTTCTGGATCGTTTGATAAGCAGCATTGCACTAGGCAAGCTGTGTTGTTTGATTTGCATTCAGTTATAATATTAATGATTTTCATGCAAATCATTGCACCATTTTTTTTGGTGATGGGGAGGTAACAGTATTTCAAGCACTGTAGATTATCTGTGCTTTAAGCCCTTTACTATGCAGTAAAGCCCTAATGCTGTTTAGTAAATTGACCTCTTAATGTGCCTCTCTGTGTATGCATTGCATCACACCTCGCGATGACATGTAACCCTGTCCATTTCTGTGCTACAGAATCTCCATTTGTCTGGTTTTCTTTTTGTTTTAACTTGGCAGTTTCCTCCTGCTCCTTTAGGCACTCAGGGGTGGGATCTGGGACAGTGAGCCTTTATTCACAACTCCATGGAGATTTTTCCACGTTTGCCATCCCCTGGCTTTAGTCGGACCTCAGGAGCAGACATCTAGATGTTAGGGATGTGCAGAGCAAAATTTTATGTTCATATTTCTTATGTCCGAAAGTGGGTCCCACTTGCGGCCAATATGGACATAAAAAAAATCTAATGAGTTGGGTATATGTACATATGTCGCCCATTAAAGTCAATGGGGGAAGGATTTCCAGCCTATTTTTGGCTGCAGAATTGTGGTTTTCTTATCAATTGGCCCAGGAGAGAGTTCCCTTTCCTTTGTGCAGGGAAGTACTCCCTGGAAAGGGTCCACCCCTAGAGTTGTGTGTACCCGGTGTTTACATTGGCGTCCAGTGAATATCGTTGGCGTCTAGTGAATTCCGTTGGCGTCTAGTGAATTCAGACGGTACTTACGCACTTCAGCAGATGACAAAGGAATTGGAGGATCTCTCAGAAATAAGAATACGTGTGGGAATACAAGGTCTGGATGAACAGGCAGGCACAGCAATGGAGTTAAAACAGCAGTAGGAACACAAGGCCTGGATGAACAGGCACTTCATTCGAGGACAGAGGTCAATCCCAGCTAGGGACACAAGGCCTGCATGAACAGGCACAGGAACTAGGTTAAAACACTGGTAGCTCGCCAGCATCTTTCTGATGCATGCTAGAATATTGGCAGCGGTATGGGCATGGTCCGTCAGGTGGGTGTGCAGTAAAGCCCACCTCCACCCTCATGCTTGTTCAGGGAAGGACTCCCTGGAACGGGTCCACCCCTAGAGTTGTGTGTACCCGGTGTTTACATTGGCGTCCAGTGAATATCGTTGGCGTCTAGTGAATTCCGTTGGCGTCTAGTGAATTCAGACTGTACTTACGCACTTCAGCTGATGACAAACGAATTGGAGCCTAGGATCTCTCACAAATAAGAATACGTGTGGGAACACAAGGCCTGGATGAACAGGTACATCATTCGAGGACAGAGGTCAATTCCAGCTAGGGACACAAGGCCTGCATGAACAGGCACAGCAACCAGGTTAAAACACTTGTGGGAACACAAGGCCTGGATGAACAGGCACAGCCACTGAGTTAAAACACCTGTGGGAACACAAGGCCTGGATGAACAGGCACCGCCACTGAGTTAAAACACCTGTGGGAACACAAGGCCCGGAAGAATGGGTACAGCAACTGAGTTAAAACACCTGTGGGAACACAAGGCCGGGATGAAGAGGCGCAGCAGTCGAGCACAGTGGTCGATCCCAGCTAGGGACACAAGGCCTGGATGAAGAGGCACATCATTCGAGGACAGAGTTCAATCACAGCTAGGGACACAAGCCGCGGAGGAAAAGACACTAACCAGGATCCTCCAAGCCCTCATTTTCTCCAAATTAGACTACTGCAACTCTACATTTCTTGGACTCCCTTCCTCATACACAAAACCACTCCAAATGGTTCAAAACGCAGCAGCCCGTCTACTAACAAACACTAGGAAAAGAGACCACATTTCCCCAGTCCTAAAAGACCTCCACTGGTTACCAATTCAGTTCAGAGTCATTTACAAATCCATCACCTTGATATACAAAATCTTTCACCAACACACCATAATCGACCTACAAATTCCTCTCCGTTTATACAAATGCACAAGACCGACCAGGGAAGCCTACAGAGGATGCCTCCTTGTTCCACCCTCCAAAACCACTTATCACAGCACCTTTAGAGATTGAGCCCTTTCCACAGCAGGTCCACCGTTATGGAACTCCATCCCCCAGATCTCAGAAATGAACCTTGCCTCCTAACCTTTCGGAAAAGACTCAAGACATGGCTTTTCAGGCAAGCCTTCCCGAACTGCACCTAACACACACCATCAATAAATTCTCAGCTCAGAAGCTGTATATATTGGACGCCATATTTGTAATGTACTCTTGTATATTTTTATATTCTACACATGTATATAATTAACCTCCTCTATCCCTCTTTATTTCTTACACTCCCAGTTCATAGCCCCAGTTAATTGTAACTGCATCTCTTCACCACGTGTATTTATGTTATAGGTTGTTTTCTTTGCACCCCTGTTTTCTGTAAAGCGACATCATGTGAACGATTTCATGAATGCCGGTATAAAAAAACCTTAAATAAATAAAATAAATAAGTAAGTACCGCAAGGGAAAGTTGAAAACAACTTTGAAGAGGGAGTTCAAGAGGCGTGAAATTGTAAAGAGGTAAATGGGTGGGGGTCCGTGCAGTCCGCCCGCAGGATTCAACCCGGCGGGTTCGGTCGGACCGGGGTTTCGGCGGATCCCCCCACCCCACCCCTTTCGCGGGGGGTGGGGGAGGGGCGGGGAACGCCTCCCGGACGGCCCGGCCCCCGCAGGGCGCATTTCCTCTGCGGCGGTGCGCCGCGACCGGCTACGGTTCGGCTGGGAAGGCCCAGGGGGGGCAGGTGGCCCGCTGCTCCAGCGGCGCGTGTTATAGCCCCCCCTCCCGGCGTTTCCTCCTTCCCCTTTGGCAACTGTTAACTTGTCTTAACCTCATTCACTACATCTATGCAGACGATGTTCAGATTCTTATTCCCATAACAGAATCTATTAACAAACTTGGCTATTCTTACAAGCCTTCCCTGATCCTTCAAACTTTCACTAGATAAGTAAAGCTACTCAGCTTTCAATATGGAACTTCGCCCCTCCAATATTCTCCTCATTTAGCTACCCTACTTATGCACTTCAGAAAATGACAAAGGAATTGGAAGATCTCTCAGAAATAATAATACGTGTGGGAACACAAGGTCTGGATGAACAGGCAGGCACAGCAATGGACTTAAAACACCAGTAGGAACACTAGGCCTGGATGAAGAGGCACATCATTCTAGGACAGAGGTCAATCCCACCTATGGACACAAGCCGCGGAGGAAAAGAAACTAACCAGGATTCCCTCCGTAACGGCGAGTGAAGAGGGAGAGCCCAGCGCCGAATCCCCCGCTCGTCCGGCGGGCGCGGGAAATGTGGCGTACGGAAGATCGCCTCTCTGGCGCCGCTCGGGGCCCCAAGTCCTTCTCATCAAGCCTCAGCCCGCGGACGGTGTTAGGCCGGTAGCGGCCCCCGGCGCTCCGGGACCGGGTTTTCTCGTAGTCTGTTTGTTTGGGAATGCAGGCCAAAGTGGGTGGTAAACTCCATCTAAGGTTAAATACCATTTCCGGCGCGTGTTATTGCCCCCCCCCCCCCCCCCCGGCAGCAGCTTCGCCGTTTCCCCCGCCGTTTCCTCCTTCCCCTTTGCCAACTGTTAAGTAGTCAACCTCATTCACTACATCTATGCAGACGATGTTCAGATTCTTATTCCCATAACAGAATCTATTAACAAAGCCATCGCACTTTGGAACAACAGCTTACAAGCCATCACTAATCTCCTCAACAGTCAAAGCATGAGATCTTATTAAGAAACTGACATTATCCTCAACAAATTCTTACTCCTAGCAAAACCTATACCAAGTAAGTACACAGGGGTCTGTATTTTCATACCCCATTGCTTGCTGGTTTGAATACCGCTCTTGCCGTACCGACCCGCAGGGTCCACCTAGGGACACAAGCTGTGGAGGAAAAGAAACTAACCAGGATTCCCTCAGTAACGGCGAGTAAAGAGGGAAGAGCCCAGCGCCGAATCCCCGCCTGTCCGGCGGGCGCGGGAAATGTGGCATACGGAAGACCGGCTCCCCAGCGCCGCTCGGGGGCCCAAGTCCTTCTGATGGAGGATCAGCCGGCGGACGGTGTTAGGGCCGGTAGTGGCCCCCCAATAAAACCACCAAAGACTGCTTCTATAAACTGCAAGTTTAAAAAAGGATAAGACCACTCTTCCACGCCAAACACTTCAGAACCAACCTCCAAGCCCTCATTTTCCTACTACTGCAACTCTACATTACTTGGACTCCCTTCCTCATACACGAAACCACTCCAAATGGTTGAAAACGCAGCAGCCCGTCTACTAACAAAACACTAGGAAAGGAGGCCACATTTCCCCAGTCCTAAAAGACCTCCACTGGTTACCAATTCAGTTCAGAGTCATTTACAAATCCATCACCTTGATATAAAAAATCATTCACCAACACACCATTATCGACCTACAAATTCCTCTCCGTTTATTCAAATGCACAAGACCGACCAGGGAAGCCTACAGCGGATGCAATGCCGGTATAAATAAATAAAATAAATAAATAAAATCAATAAGTACGTAAGGGAAAGTTGAAAATAACTTTCAAGAGCGAGTTCAAAAGGGCGGGAAACCGTTAAGAGTTAAACGGGTGGGGTGCGTGCAGTCCGCCTGGAGGATTCAACCCGGCGGCGGGTTCGGTGGGACCAGGGGGGGGTTCGGCGCATCCCCCACCCCTTTCGCGGGGGGGGCGGGGAACGCCTCCCGGACGGCCCCGGCCCCGTCCAGGAATAAAAAAATAAAGTAAAGCAATAAAATCAATAAGTACGTAAGGGAAAGTTGAAAACAACTTTCAAGACCGA